>NW_022196915.1:7564610-7592265 GCF_008632895.1 Mastomys coucha | reverse complement strand
TCTCTCTCTCTCTCTGTGTCCCACCCCTGTCTGTCTCTCCCCTTTCTCTTTATTACTAGCCAGTACCCAGACATGGACTGACTCAAGCAAACTTCACACAAACCAGGTGCCCTTGAACTAAGGCACTCCCCATGGCTTCTTGCTCCCAGATAGTGCAAACTTCTTGAGTGCCCAAGCCCCCCGCTGACACATTGTCCTATTTCCTGGGAAAGCCCGGACCTGCCTTTGATGCCTAAGCTCCCTGTGCAGCCCCTCTTTTCTCCTGATGCTGCTTAAGGGGCCAAAGCAGCGAAACCACTCACTTCAGAGTTTTTCACCACCAAGGCGCAGAGGAACAGGCTCGCCAGCCAGACTTTCATGGTAGTGCCTCTGGTCTCTAGACAGCAGCAGTTCTGCAAAGGAAGGAGAAGTCAGGGCAAGAAGCAGGGCAGCTTGAAGGCGGCAGAGTTACTACGGGTCAAGGGAAGACACTCCAGGTCCCTGCGGGGCAAGCCAACAGTGACCAAGCTCCCCACGCCGGGCAGTCTCTCCTCTCTGCGGGCTCTGAACTCGCACAACAGCATGGAACCTCTCGGTAGAGGGGCGCAAAGGGCTGACCTTGCGCACAGTTCCGCCAGCCAAGGTAGGGGGAAGGGAGGCATGCGGGAGCCCTGGCTGCCTCTTCCCGCCAGGCTTGCTTCAGACCAACAGCACTCACCGGTGACTGCAGCGGAAGGGCGCCGGCAGACACGCAAGGACTGGATGAATGACAGACAGTGCTCTGGGGCTCTAGTCTCAGCTCTGTGCTGCTCGCCCTTTATTAGGGCCCGCCCGAGCCCTGCCCCGCCCAGGTCGGCTGGAGGGCGGCGCTCTCTCTCTTTTTCCTTTTTCTACAGCCCACTGCAACTGGACCGCGCTTGCTTCCCAACTTTGACGAAGTCACGGGATTTCCAGCCGAGCGAACTAACGCGGTTTGGATTGAGGGATCCGGCGGCTTGCACATGCTTTCCTTTTCGTTCACCTAGTGCGGCCCCAGTGTAGCCGGGTGAGGGCCTTCCAGCCATTGGTTCACAGATCTCAAGCCTCTTCCTAGTGGTTTAATCAGTTCTTCTCCAACCTGTCCACCTTTGATCCCCTACCTGCCTAAGACACTGATTCTGATGTTTGATAGAAGGGTATAATTCGCAGTTCCTTTACCACAAAAAATACTAACAGCCCGGCAGTGGTGGTGCACGCCTTTAATCCCAGCACTTGGGAGGCAGAGGCAGGCGGATTTCTGAGTTCGAGACCAGCCAAGTCTACAGAGTGAGTTCCAGGACAGCCAGGGCTACACAGAGAAACCCTGTCTCAAAAACAAAACAAAAACAAAAACAAAACAAAACAAAAAAACCCTACTAACAAAGGTCCCCATATGTCAAATGCTGAGAGTCCCCAAATGCCAATAACACAAGCAGTGAATCAGAAGACAAGAGTGAAGTTTGTCTTCAGGGAGTGTGATCGTGTCATCAGAGGGTGTCATCAGAGGGTGAAAGGCAAGGTCAGATTTTATTCAGATTTGCTGCTGGGTTTAAGGCCAGTCTTTGAAAGATGGTTTTAGAAATTAGGGCAAGGGCCAGACATAATGGCGCACACCTTTGATCCAGACACTAGGGAGGAAGAGGCAGGTGGATCTCTGTGAGTTCAAGCCCAGTGAAATCCTCAAAAATAATTATGATTTAACAAAAAAAAAAAAAAAAAGGTTGCTATATGACAGGATTGTGTGAACAAAGTCTTGGGACACAAGATGCTATTGGAAGTGTCAATGGGTCTTTTGAAAAATGCCTATGATGAACAATCTATTTATTTGTCTGGAAAAGAATACAACCAATACAGAGGGACACCCTCAGATCATAGAACAGGACTGAGTGCATACCTCACTGGTATTATGGTTGCACACAAACACAAATAAACAATCAAAGAGCAGGGGAGTCTTTCTTTTAAGATTTATTTATTTTATGTATGTGAGTACACTGTCCTCTCTTTAAATATACCAGAAAAGAGTACCGGATCCCATTGTAGATGGTTATGAGCCACCATGTGGTTACTGGGAATTGAACTCAGGATCTCTGGAAGAACAGTCGGTGCTCAATCGAGAGTCTTATTAATGTGAATAGTAAATTGTAACAGGATAGAAAAAAAAAAGTAAGGGAATAGACAAACCTCGTTAATGTGGGCTATCAATGTGGAACAGTGTGAGTGTCTGCTCACACTGAGCCTTTAGAGGGCTGTGGGTCTGGAGGACAAGATAAAAGGAATGTTTGTTTTTCACTGAATGCTATTTCACACTGTTTTAAAAACTTTAAACACGTCCTCATATCAGCCATTCTAAAAAAATAATTACACATTTTACTTTTGGTTGTGAGCCTAGCCATCTCTTCTGCTGCCAGTTCCACACTGTAAGTGCATTTGTATTCAGCATTTTACATCATCATGTTGAGATGAAAACAATTATTTATCTAATAAAAATAGGCTTACATAAAGACAGGTCATGTGTAAATGAGTCCTGAACGTCTTAAAGACAAAGCACTCTCACTCACGAACACACATACCCACACATGCACACATGCACACACCCCTTGGGCATAGCAGGAAGTGCACAGAACAGATTTCAAGGTTCAGTCACCTTCAGGGGTGTCACAGACACAAGGACTAATGGTGATTTTGATGCTCCTTCCGTAGAAGAGGTGACTGAGTCCTCATAGTTCACTAGCGCCCAAGCTTTGCTTTATTTCCATAAGCCTGAGCCTATAACATTTTACTGCCAACCTGGACCTTGGAAAAGAATGCCAGGAGGCAGGAAGGAGGAGGCTGTTTGACTTCCCCCTAGTCAGAGGCCCAAAATGCCAGCTTCTGGATAGGGGATATACACATTACCTACCCAGCTTTGGGTAGGCAGGTGGTCATTGTTCTTCCCGAGCAGCAGAGCTGCCAGCAACCCATAGGACCACTGAGTCAGAGATTCCATAGATCTCAGAGGCAGCTTGCTACTTCCTTTAGAAGACTGTGGCCAGTTATGTTTAGGTTTTAGAAGCCACTAATTGTAAACAAACGTGATCAAAATGTAAACAGAGATGTTGCAGCCTGAAGATTTACCCCGAAACTCTAGTTTAGTTATTAGGAAATTCCCAGCAGGCTGCCGTGATTCACATTGCTCCCCCAACAGCTCTCATGACTCCGAATTACTTGGCTGGAGGCTGTCATGCTGATTCTTTGAGAGCTGGATGACCTCATTTCCTCCTGGACACACAGAGACCGCTATGCGGCCCTCTTCCTCCTCCCTCTGCCACTTCTTCACCTGGATGAACAGTCCTTGTGCCTCCAACTCCTCACAGGACTGCCTTTCTCCTGGCTAGTCTTTAGACTCTCCGAAATCCCTAATGTTGGTGCAGTCTGTGTTAGACTTTCAATTCTTTGGGGACAAAGAGCAGGTCTTAGGTATCCGCCCCTCCCTCATCATTTGCTCCGTGTCTTAACCACAGAGGTGCTTTATTGTGAGTGAATCAGTGAATGCAGAACAGAGAAAAGGAACAGAGAGCTTTGAGGCTCTCTCTTGCTCGCTCTCTCTCTTTGTGTGTGTGTGTGTGTGTGTGTGTGTGTGTGTGTGTTATACACATTAGTGACTAACTCCAAGTTACCAATAATAAGTCGGTGTTGCATTGATGAAAGATATAAATATAAAAGACATAAAGATATAAAGGCACTTCCCCTTGGAGTCTTCTAACCACGAGCGAGTCTAAATTTGAATTCTTTACTTCATGATCGCTATGTCTTACAACTGTTGTTGCATGAATCTGCATTTGTGTCTGTCTGAAGGCTATCTTGTGAACTTGTTTGTCCCTGTGTCTATCCCTATGTGTGTCTGTCTGTTGTGTGAGCTGCATGTATGAGTGGTGTCTGTCTGTTCTGTCTAGGTGTGTTGTATATGTCTCTATGTGTAAGTGGTGTTTGTATGGCCCTATCAATGGGCTTTCTATGTACACATTAACGGCATAGATAGCACCACATGGAGAAGAAATGGATACTTTGCAAAATCTTTAACAGAGTTCTACAAGGAATTAAGTCACCGGTTCCAACTGACCCCAACTACCAGATAATAAATATTATTGCTTATCAATATCCATAAATAGTTTCTCTCAACCGTTATGGTTGATTTAGGAAGTTACCTTTAACTTCTATTTGCTACTTTCAACAAATGATTGATATGCGGCATCTGGGTTAGGGCATGGAAGAGCACATAGCTTAAGATCAAGCTCTGAATTAGCTCAAGTTGTAAAGGTGAATTATGTAGGAAATCCAAGGCAAGTAAGTTTGGTTGTTATATTGTTCTCTCCTCCCTCTCTCTCTCTCTCTCTCTCTCTCTCTCTCTCTCTCTCCCTCCCTCCCTCTCTCTCTCTCTCTCTCTCTTTCTCTCTCTCTCTCTGTTTCTCTCTGAGTAGTATAGGCTTATATCCTTTTTGTCTGGTATTTCTGTCTTGCACATAAAGACATTTTCAGATACATCTTCAATTCATCTTCCAGTTTGGAGCTGCCCTATGATGTAGACTGGAATTATATTGTCATTCCACAGTGGGAAAGGAAAACATGGCAAAAGGACGATACACGGTTGATGCTTGCATCCGGGTTCTCTCTCCTGCATCTCTCTCCTGGGCTCTGGGCCACACAGTCTCTATAAAGTGGCAGAGTGCTGTAAAGAGAGATGCCAGGTAATTAAGATGTTCAGGTAGGTGGTATAAAATATCCCAGCCCAGATGTTTGCCTCAAGCCCTTCTATCTATTCTGGAGACCTCCTTCTAAAAACCCTTTTTGTTTTTTGTTTTTTGTTTGTTTGTTTTTTAGGATGCCCATGCTATGCATGTTACTTGCTTGCCTGAATTCCAGGAACTTCCTTTGTGATCTAAACTGCCTGAAGTTTCTGTTGAGAGTGAGAAATAAGGAAGCAAATGCATATGATTTCATTATTTTCTTAACTCCAAATGGGAAGTCACCAACACTGGCATTTGTATCACAGGAGAGCAGACCTCCTGAATAAGATTCGGTGACATAGATTCTTTTGTAGGCTGTTTATAAAAGGGCAGGGGATACGGGAGTATGGGTGCACACTGAGCACTGTCTAAACCTAGCCTGGCTTCTTTATCCAGGGAAATGAGCCCTGGAAGCTTTTGTTTTGGTTTAAGTTTTTTGTTTGTTTTGGTCTGTTGTGTTTGAGACGGGAGTCTCTTTATGTAGCCCTTGATGGCCTGGAACTCTCTATGTAGACCAGGCTGGCCTTGGATTCGGAGATCCAATTAAAGGCATGTGCTACCGTGTCCAAACCAGCTAACCGTTGGTTTGGGTTTTTTTTTTTTTTTTTTTTTTTTTTTTTTCTGGTTTTTCGAGACAGGGTTTCTCTATGTAGCCCTAGCTGTCCTGGAACTCACTCTGTAGACCAGGCTGGCCTCGAACTCAGAAATCCTCCTGCCTCTGCCTCCCAAGTGCTGGGATTAAAGGCGTGCGCCACCACTGCCCGGCTGGTTTGGGTTTTTAACATAGGGTCTTATGTAGCCCAGGCTGGCCTTAAACTCACTCTAGTCTGCACTTCCCAAGTGCTAGGATTACAAGCCTGTGCTGTCATGCCTAGCCCTTAAAAGCTATTTTCTGACTAGCTGGGTCCAAAAGGAAGTTTGTGTTGAGTCATGGGATATATTCTTGGGTTGCTGTACTAAGAGCATTCAGTATGGTACTGTAGTGGAATGATGTTAAACAAGGCTCTTAACTCTTTTGACTTTGGTTCTCCCATCTGCAAAATGAAATAGCACTGGTCCCTCCTGCACTATGTTGGAGGTTAGAGGAAGCCATGCCTATGTGTGAAAAGTGTTCATTCATTCATTCATTCATTCATTCATTATCTACATACATTAAGTAGCAAAAGGACTACTATGTGCCAGTATAGTTCCAGGTGCTAAAAATGGAAAGATGAATTTTATAAACTGCAATTCCTATGTTAGAGTGCTTCTCGCCTTTGCTTGTCCATTTTGGTCCAAAAGACCAGGTCATGCTGGAGTCCATCTCAGGATTCCAGTTAAGTAGAGATGCTGTGTCCTTGGCCCACAGTTCCTATCAGCTGGGCAGCTGGGAAAGACAGCTGCATGTGTGGCTCACCCCCGCACTCCTGACTCCCACT
This sequence comes from Mastomys coucha, assembly GCF_008632895.1. NCBI lineage: Eukaryota > Metazoa > Chordata > Mammalia > Rodentia > Muridae > Mastomys > Mastomys coucha. Next base: position 7,586,087 of record NW_022196915.1, on the reverse strand, counting down.
CACACCGCTCATCTGTGACTCTTTGCAGTATGAAACTTTTTTTTTAAACCTCCTTCCTAACATACTGGCAAACAGACTCCAACAGTTTGGGGAACAGGCCATAAAACTGATCATATTGCATCCTTGAGCCTGAGGCCCCCTCCCCTGTCCCACTGTGTGTTTAGTGGTAAAGGTGAAGAGCTGACTATGTCTGGGCCTGTAACGTGATAGGGGAGGTAGTGGAGCTACTGGGTCCCTAACGGCCTGTGGAAAGGGATGGAGGGAAGCCACATATTTGCGTCCTTACTCATGGAAAGTCAAGTACTCAAGGGCTGAACCCTGAGGTTACACGATGTCGTCAATAACACAGAAACACATAGGTCAACTTGGCTCGTTTATGTTCGGTCTATGACTCCCTAAACTTCCTTATTATTTCATGACTCTGATCCGATTTGCACTTATACTTGGACCCATTATCTCAGACTTCTGCATGAAATTCTTGAGCCTTGGCCAAATTTCTTTTGTCCCTAATTCAAGCACAGTAAGGCAGAAATAAATTACCCTGCAGGAATACTGGGGGGTAGGGGGGGCGGAGTGATGGTTCAGTACTTAAGAGCACTTGTTGCTCTTGAAGAGGACCTGACTTCAATTTCCCAGCATCCACGTGGTGGTTTACAACTAGCCATAGCTCCAGTTCCAGGGAATCCAAAGCCCTTTTCTGACTTCCAATAACATCAGGCACACTATGCATATACATACATTTGGATGAAATACTCACACATAAAATTAAATTAATAAATCTAATAAGATTTTTTAAATTTATTTTTATTTTTTGTACATTAGTGTCTCTGTGTAAGAGTGTCAGATCCCCTGGAACAGGAGTTACAGACAGTTGTGAGCTGCCATGTGGATGCTGGGAATTGAACCTGGATTCTCTGGAAGAACACCCAGTGCTCTTAACTGCAGAGCCATCTCTCCAGCTCCCTAATAAGATTTTTGAAAGGTATTGGTTATAACTTTCCAAACCACCTGGACTCTGCATCTCTCTCCAGGGAACGATTCTCCAGTCTCCTGTCCTACAACTACTCTTTAGTACACCAGTTACCATGCTGAGTGACAACAGATGCTTAAGAGGAAGCTAAGGACATTCTCTAGAGAAAAGACTCAAAGAGGAAATGAGAAACTGCTGGGTTTGCTGAAAACTATCAAGATGTCAGTCTTACAGCAAGCAGATGCTGGCAAGGATGTGGAGAAAGAGGAACACTCCTCCATTGCTGGTGGGACTGCAAGTTGGCACAACCACTCTGGAAATCAGTTTGGCGGTTCCTCAGAAAATTGGATGTAGTACTTCCTGAGAAACCAGCTATACCACTCTTGGGCATATACCCAGAAGATGCTCCAACATGTAATAAGGACATCTGCTCCACTATGTTCATAGTAGCCTTATTTATAGTCAGGAGCTAGAAAGACCCCAGATGTCCCTCAACAGAGGAATGGATACAGAAAATGTGGTACATTTACACAATGGAGTACTACTCAGCTATTAAAAACAATGAAATTAAGAAATTCTTAGGCAAATGGATAGAACTAGAAAATATTATCCTAAGTGAGGTAACCCAATCGCAAAAGAACACACATTGTATGTACTCACTGATAAGTGGATATTAGCCCAAAAGCTCCAAATAACCAGGGTACAATTCACAGACCACATGAGGCTCAAGGAGTAGGAAGTAGTAGTAGTAGTGTGGATGCCTCGGTCCTTCTTAGAAAGAGAACGAAATACTCACAGGAGCAAATATGGAGATAAATATAGAGCAGAGACTGAAGGAAAGGCTATCCAGAGACTGTCCCATCTGGGGATTCATCCCATATATAGTTACCAACCCAGACACTATTGTGGATGTCAAGAAATGCATGCTGAAAGGAGCCTGATATAGCTGTCTCCTGAGAGGCCCTGCCAGAGCCTTCCAAAACAGAGGTGGATGCTCACAGCCAACCATTGGATTGAGCGCAGGGTCCCCAATAGAGGAAGGACTGAAGGAGTTAAAGAGGTTTGCAACCCCATAGAAAGAACAACAGTATCAACCAACCAGACTCCTTAGAGCTCCCAGGGACTAAGCCATCAACAAAGGAGTACACATGGCTCCAGCTGCATACGTAGCAGAGGATGGCCTTGTCATGCATCAATGGGAGGAGAGAGGTCCTTGGTCCTATGAAGGCTCGATAGATGCTCCCATGTAGAGGAATCAAGGGTGGGGAGGTGGAAGTGAGTGGGTGGGAAGGTGGAAGAACACCCTCATAGAAGCAGGGGGAGGGAAGATGGAATAGGGGGTTTCTTCGAGGGGGAAACTGGGAAAGGGGATAACATTTGAAATGTAAATAAAGAAAATATCCAAAAAATAATAATAATAAGTCAGTCTTACTTAGGGAAATGTGTTCAGCTAAGAGCTGTACTGCTAAGCAGTCTTGTTCTGAAGAAAAGCAAGATAACATCCATAGCCCACATGATGTATGTTTTCATGCCTCTCTCAAACTAGATTCTGTATGCGCTTATATTTACTTAAAGAAAATGCAAGCATCTCCCCTTCATGACATGGACAGGAGAACAGCAGCTAATAAAAGGAAGTGAATCACCAGAGGTCATTCACTGAAAATGAGATTCATAACTTACAGATTTTGAGGAACCTCATGACACATTTCCACCCTCTCTCCTATTCCGGATCCTCACCTCCTTCCTTCCTTCCTTCCTCCCTGTCCACCCTCAATGCCTTTGTCTGCCCTGCCCACTTGCAGAAAATGCTCCCTATCCCCAAGCTCTGATGGAGATCAATCAGATGGGCCTCTGAGGAAGGTTTGGAAGAATGCATGGACACCTGTGCAAACAGAAAGAGTGCGCGCACACACACACACACACACACATACACACACACACACACACACACACATGCTCACACACACACACACACACGCGCTCACACACACATGCTCACACACACACACACACACACACGCTCACACACACACAGAGCAGGGACCAGGGAAACAGCAGCACAGTTGAGAGGAACAGGATGTGGATAATTGCATGGGCAGACTGTTCCTTCCTTACTCTGGGGGCAGTGATTATGGTTATGGCAGTGTGGCAGAAACAAGAAAAGGGGAGGCCTGTGTTCTTCAAGGGGATTTTATAATCCATCCCCGTTAAAGGGATAACAAAACCAGGTACAGTGACCCAAGAATTCAACACCAGCCTGGATAACATTACAAAAAAATCAAAATGTAAAAGATAGCTAATAACTAAAGTTAATTGTATGGTATTTGTTTTTAAAACCTTAACAATATAGCTGGACTGTGATGGCACACAACCTTAAATCCAAGCACTCAGGAGGCAGAGGCAGACAGAACTATGAGTTCGAGGCCAGCCTGGTCTACAGAGTAAGTTCCAGGACAGCCAGAGCTACACAGAAAAACCATGACTTGAAAAAAGAAAAAGAAAAACAACAACAATAAAACAACAAAATCCTTAACAGTGTTCTTTAAGGAAAGTACTGTCAATGTGATCGTCTTATAGTTAATAAAACTGAGAAGCACAAGTTAGAACAAGTTCCCAGGGCCACACTGTAGATAAACAATAGAGCTAGTGCCCCCATTCAGGCTTGGCTAATTATAGGGTTTGGGAAAGACTAAGACAGTGTCCTAGTCAGTCTGTAGTAAGTCTGACTAGTAAGGGCAGGTATTTGTCCTTATATGGGCCAACGTCCTGCTTTTCATTGTTGCTTATAACTTGTTATGTAGCTGAGGATGATTTCGAACTCCTGATTCTGCATCTACCTCCACAGATGCTAGGATTACAGGTGTTCAGCAGCATGCCTAGCCTGTGCATATTTTACTTCAGACCCATGATGGCACCCAGGAAACCCCCAGCTGTCCAAGCCCTGTCTGCTTTGGTTCCTGCTATCCAGCTCGAGCCAGACTTTGATGAACATATTCTTCCTTTTGTTTAATATAAGCAGCCACAGATGTGTCTTCTGGGTCTAGCCAGACAAGTGGATCTTGTGGCTGTACTTACATACATGTGTAGATTTCTGGAACCCTCTCTCCCAATCTCCCTTTTTCACAAGCTCTGTTTACCCATGTTTACATCTGAGGACAAACACGGCTGGACTTCTGTGTGGGGAAATATCAACAGTCCCTATTTACAGAGCATTGTTGTTGTTGTTGTTGTTGTTGTTTATGAGGCGTTGGATTAAGTTTTCTATACGTGACTCAGTCCTCAGGAAGATTCAGTCTCGTCTCCACTTTTCGGTTAAAGAAAATGAGGTTCCAAGAGGCTGAATAACTTGCTCAAAATCCTGCAGTCAGTTCCTGGCAGGTCAGACCCAGGTTTCTTGCCAGGAAGCCTGGGAGTTTGTTGGTGCTTTGTTTCTGCAGTGCTAAGGGTGGAACCCAGGGGATGGATTACGGTAGGCAAGAGAGCTGTACCACTGAGCAATACACAGCCCTAGCCCCCAGAGCCTGAGTTGATAATTACTATGATAGTGTTGTCTTTTTAGCCCCTCCTCCCAAGTCAAAAAAGAAAAAATTTGGCTTGTTGGATAAGTGCCTGGTAACCAAGATAATGACTATCCCTCAATACTACGGGATATTACACTCTGGGGTTTACACATTGGGTCTGTTCGTGAAAACAACCTGGCTTGAAAGTCTAAAAGCTATAGATTTTCAGTTTAACCTTGAAAATTCGGACTCATTAGATAGACGCCTATGTGTCTTCATTCTTAGTAGGCTTCTCGGGGGATTCTCAGGACCAAACAAGCCCTGGAAAATTGGTATTTTCCTAATATGCCAATGCACATCTAAGGAATTTTACTTTACTTGTATTGATATGTCCACCCCGCCCTACCTCACCTCTGGGAGTTTGTATCTAGCACCACTTCCACTCAAGCCACACCCTTTGGCTTGGAGTTCCACATAAGTTGGGGAAGGCCAAAGCTGCCCAGCAGACCTATGAGCAGCGCTCTCCATCTGGATGAATCAAGGAAGGGGATGTACACCCCAGAGCCTGTGTCAACCAAACCACCCTGAGGTGACTCTTCTAAAACCTTATTCTCAGGAAGTTTGTTGCTTCAGCACTTTTGGACTTGGGCTTTTAAAAGATTCCCAGTGATCATTTCATTTTACGAGCATGCCAAGTAGATGGCTAAATGGACTTTTCCACGGACAGACCAAAAGAGAAAAAAAAAATGCTTGAGGGATCAGTCACAACAATTGGGCAGGCAAGTAACGGTACTTGCTGCCAATCCCAACAACCTTAGATTGATCCCTAGGACTCATGTCTTCTAATCATGACATTCATGCGCCCCTCACCATTAAGTTAGTTAATTAAAATGAATCAAAAAAGAAGCACAGCTGTGGATGAGAAGTTGCCTCCCCTGTGGCCTCAGGAGAACTGGAGAAATGATGATTCTAAGTCAGAACAAAGCAGAGCTGACGCCCTCTATTTCTCAGGACTGCTCTGTGTGTCAAGTCTCCTCCACTTTCCTATACTGCATCTCTTTTTGCTCCTTAAGGTAAGATGTTATTTATTTCGTTTTAACTTCTAGGATTGATCTTTGATATTGTTGTTGGCTGGTTGATTAGTTAGTTAAGAGAGGCTCTCTAACCCAGGCTGGCCTCAAACTCACTATGTAGTGTAAGAAGGCCTTCAGTTTCAGATTCCTCTGCCTTTACCTGCCAAATTCTAGGATTATATGCTGTGCTGTGGTGCCAAGTTTTGTTTTCTCTTTCCTTCCTTCCTTTCTTCCTTCCTTCCTTCCTTTCTTTTCTTTTCCTTTCCTTTTTCTCTTTCTTTCTTTTTTTCTGAGACAGAGTTTCTCTGTGTAGCCCTAGCTGACATGGAACTTGCTATGCATACCAGACTGGCCTTGAACTCATAGATACACCTACCTTTACCTCCCAAGTGCTGGGACTAAAGACATGTGCCACCACTCCTGGCCCTTAATAATTATTTTTATTATTTTTAAGTGTGTGTGTGTGTTTATGTGTGTGTGTGTTTATGTGTGTGTGTGTGTGTGTGTGTGTGTGTGTGCGTGTGTGAGTATAGATGTGGTGATGAAATCAGAGGTGTTGGATCCTCCTGGAGTTAGTGTTACAGTTGGTTTCGAATCACCAAATGTGGGTGCTGGGAACTGACCTCAGGTCCTCTTGAAAAGCAGCATATGCTCTTAACTACTAAGCTGTCTCTCCCGATTTTTAAAACTTTTAAAATAACTTTTATATTGTTATAATTGTTAGAAATACCACTTATAAAGTGTGTGTGTCACAATGTGCATGTGGAAGTCAAAGGGTAATTGGGGGGATTACTTCTCTCCTTCTACCATGTGGGTCCCCATGATTAACTCAGGTCATAGGCTTGGCAGCAAACATGCTTTACCGACCGAGCCAGCTGTCACTTGCCCCTGTTATTGGTTTGCTTGCTCACGTGCTTGTTCTGAGAACAGGACCTGAAACTCGTTAGTTGTCTGGGCTGGCTGGCCAGTTAGCTCCACCTGACTCCTGCCTGCACGCACTGCTGTGCGGTTACAGACCAGCGCGATGACACCTAGCCTTTTTATATGAGTGCTGGGATCCAGACTCATGCTTGGCATCAGCAGTCTGCCCATTGAGCCATCTGCCCAGCTCCATACAGGAGCTGCTCCATTTCGGGGGAGGGGTTGTTTGTTTTTGTTTTTGTTTTTGTTTTGTTTTGTTTTGTTGTGCTTGGCATCAACCTCTACCAACTTAGCTATACCTCCAGGCCCAGTGTCTAGGGTCTTCTGATTTCACCTGAATTGCATTGCACCTTTGCATTGCAGGAATAAACCTGACAGCTTATGGGGTGAGCATACTATCTCTTTAGTGAAACAGAAGGCAACAGTGACATTATCCTTATGCAGATCATCTGTTCCATGATGTGGCACTCTGGAGATTAGCTCAGTCTGCACATGAGCATGTTCTATTTGTAAAGAAAGTTCTACACCGCAACGTCTAAAAATAAAGTAACAAAACTCAACTCAAAATTTCCATTTTTGTTTACTGAACCAAAAGATACTTTAAAGTATCTAGAGGGCACTAGCATAGATTACATGCTGAGGACCCGCAGAAGAGCAAGACAAGATCATTCTTCGGAAGAATGTTGAAGTCTGGAGCTGAGGATGGATGTAGCCCATTTGGTAGAGGACTTGCCTAACACATGTAAAGTCCTAAGTTCTATCCAAAATACAACAGAAACCAAATATCAAGTTCAAGGTCACTTCTAAGTATGAGGCCAGCCCAGGATACATGAAAGCCTGTCTCAATTAAAGAAAAGAAATGCTGAAATCTATTCAAGACAACAAACTCAGAGGAAGTAGTCTAAAACAATTGAGGAAGATGAGGACTATTTTAAAAAGAAAATAAGGTGGTTGAAGATGTGGAGAATTTGAAATTCTTGTGCACTATTATTAGGATTCAGAAAATTAGAACAATCACGTGATCCAAAAAATCCTACTTCCAACAAGACTGCAAACAGAGTCTTGAGGAGGTAAGTGAGCACTGACGACGCTCATGGTAGCGGTAGTCATGATGGCCACGAGATGGAAGCAACTGTTGGTGGAATGTCATCAACATACTATGAATAAATAAAATGTCTTATACACACACACACACATCAGGGCTAATAAAATAGGACTTTTATTACATCTTAAAATAGAAAGAGCCGGGCGGTGGTGGCGCACGCCTTTAATCCCAGCACTTGGGAGGCAGAGGCAGGTGGATTTCTGAGTTTAAGGCCAGCCTGGTCTACAGAGTGAGTTCCAGGACAGCCAGGGCTACACAGAGAAACCCTGTCTCGAAAATACCAAGAAAAAAAAAAAAAAGATAGAAAGAAATCCAGCCATCCCATCCCACGTGCTACAAAGTTAGCAAATCTTGAAGATTTTATAAGTGAAACAAGCCGGTCACAAAAAGGCAAATATCTTAAGATCCCAGTTATAAATGATGCCTAGAATAGTCAAGTTTAGAGACTAAAAGTTGATCAATGGCTGACAGAGGCTAAGGGAAGTGGAAATGGGGAATTCCTATGTATAGAGCTTCAGTTTTGCAAAATGAAAAAGGGTTGGATAACACCCGTGCCCCTCCCCCCAAAAAATGTGACTATACTTAACATTACTACTAAACTGTACATTTCAAAGTAGTTAAAATATCTAAGCAAGAGGGGCTGTAGAGATAGCAGAGGTTGGGGGAACTGGCTATACTTTCAGAGGACCCTGGTTCAATTCCCAGTGCCCACATGGCAGCTCACAACTGTCTGTAACTCCAAGATCTCACATAGACATACACAGACATACATGCAGGCATAACACCAATGCACAAAAAACAAAAATAAAGTATTTTTTAAAAAATCTAGGCATGCCGGGCAGTGGTGGTGCACGCCTTTAATCCCAGCACTTGGGAGGCAGAGGCAGGCGGATTTCTGAGTTCAAGGCCAGCCTGGTCTACAGAGTTCCGGGACAGCCAGGGCTACACAGAGAAACCCTGTCTCAAAAAACAAACCAACAAACAAACAAATCATGAACCAAGTGTGGTGGTACATGCCTTTAATCTCAGCACTTGGGAGGCAGAAGTAGGTAGATCTCCAAGTTTGAGTCCAGCCTGGTCTACAGGGCAAGTTCCAGGACAGCCAGGGCTACACAGAGAAATCCTGTCTCAGAAAAAAAGAAAAATAAAAATTAGGCATGATGGTGAAATTGAGGCAGAAATATCATAAGAGGCCATCCTGGATGTGAATATGAGACCAGCTTAGCCACACAGCAAACCTATCTCCCTATAAATGAATGAATGAATGAATGAATGAATGAATGAGTGAGTGAATGAATGACAAAAAAATGGATGATAGTAAATATTACGCTATGTGTGTTTACTTAGTTTGTTTTTAAATAAAGCCCTTCTTGTATAGCTCAGGCTGACCTTGAATTCATGGTCCTCCTGTCCCCACCTCTACTGAGTTGGAGTTACAGAATACCAACCACTACACCTAGCACTATGTATATTTTTTTAGCCATAATTTTTATAATCTACTAATCATTAAGTTGTCTGACTATCAGCTATAAATGTAGTAAAACTTAAAGAACGGAGACACTAAAGGTAGCGATTTCTTGGGCATGAACAAATCTTAAAAGCTCACTGCTGGATGGAGAGATAGATGGCTTAGAGGTTAAGAGCACTGGTTGCTTTTCTTGAGGACCCAGGTTCAATTCCCAACACCCCCATGGCAGGTCACAACTGTAACTCCAAGATCTGATATATCCTCATACAGAAATACGTGCAGGCAAAACTCCAAAGCGCATAAAATAAACATAATTAATTTTTTAATTAAAAAGCTACATTGGGTTGGCATTGGAGGTAGGCAGGGAAAAAGAAATCCCAGGTGGCTACTGGAAGAATGGTGGCAGGGATAATGAACCATTTACATGTAAGAGAAGAAACCTTGGATGTGTTTAACTGTAGCGTGTGTGCATGTGGGGTGTGTGTGTGTGTGTGTGTGTGTGTGTGTGTGTGTGCGTGACCAGTTGAGAAGCTTAGCCTGATTAAGAACAGTTTACACTGGGGAGTAATGAAGAATAAATATTAGTAGGTGGGATGAGGTCAGATTAGAAACAGTCTTAAAAACAAAACAAAACAGATAATGGTTTGATGTGCAGTTCTGGCGGAACATTTGCCTAGTGCGTGTAAGACCCTAGGCTTGTCTTCTGCTCCACAAAAAAAAAAAAAATGAAACCTTATAAGGAAAACCGAGTAAAAGTTGGACTTCTAGGGTGGCATATAGGTTTCTGAACAAAGATGTATACATTTCTTAGTAATACTAAAAATCTTCACTTGTCTCAGCTGACATGTTGGGAAGAAAAAGAATGACTTGATTGCTGGCTGGGATGGAAAGAAATGGCGGATGCTGAAGCTGCAGGGCTGGGTCTAGCGCTAAGTGAGAACGGAAGGGGATGCACAGGAGACAGGGCTTGCTTGCTGTCATCCTACAGTTAGGAGCTATATCATGAAGTCTATGTCCTGTGGGTTAGAATGAGAGTAGCTCAGGATAAAGAGCCTTACTACCCACCTTGTACTACTACACTCTAGACTAGAGCATAAGCTGAAGCTTTCTCTAAGGAAGGGTGACTCTCTTGGTGAAAGCGGTGGTTCCAGAGGAAGAGAACACCACTCTATGGTGGATGATTCTAGTTGCAAACCTAGCTGAGTCACTTCCCTTCATTTTCCTTTTTGTGCAATGCAGAAGGAACTTTTTTTCCACCTGCTTCTGCAGAAAACAGAGGTGGATTAAAGGGAGAGTAGTGTATACCATGGCCCTTTTGTTTTTTGAGGTGGTGGAGGTGAGCCTCAGGTGACACACGGCAAGTTCTCTACCAGTGTGCTACACTGTGTACTATTAAGCAAAGAAGTAAGGCCCAAGCTGGTGCAACGGCCCAGAAATATGAAGCCCCTGGGGTCCCAGGTTCCATGTGTACATGAGAGACCCGTTTAACATACCCTATTCTTGACATCAGAAACCCACAGAGAAGATATACACATGAAACAATATAAACAAAGATTGCTCCAGAGAGTCTAGGTTCTGGGAATATGAATGGAGAATTCTGACCAAAATTCCAGGTCTCCAAGTTCCCCTTGAGGAGTCATGAGGATCACACAGGAGGTGAATCACCACACCCAGCATCCGTCCATCCTGAAGACCTAAGCCACCAACTATGAGTCTTAGCCAAGGAAGAGGCTAGAGAGAAGCCTGATTCAAATAGCTCAGGGGCAGTAGCAAAGGGATATAACATGTTCCCTGGGTTCTGATGGGACTCAGAAATAATTTTGCCCAAGGCTCTGGATGCCATTCTAGTTCTGAGGTCAGTGGTGGGTCAGAGCCAGAAATGGTCCCTATGGAGTTAGCACAGTTGCTTCTAGCCTGGAAAAAATGCATAAAAAGAGAAGCTCAGAGAATTGTTGGCCTAAAAAAGTTGACTATATCCTTCCCAAAGTCCTACTGTATATAACTCAAAGGCCTGCTGTGGGTTGCCAACATCTGGAGTTAACTATGACCCAAAAATGGAGGGCAAACCAATGAGGGATTTTTGCTTAATCTGAAGTAGGAAGGTCAACTTTTAATCTGGATCTTGAGAAGGGGAAGATATATACCTTTAAACAGGACCACACTTTCTGCAGCCTATATAAGGACATAGAAGAAGGAAGCTTGTGCTCTTTGCCTGCTTGCTCTCACCCTGCTAGCCAGTTCATTCCTTTACTGGCAATGAGAGCCTACTTCTTCAGGAATTCCATCACCTACTGAAGACAAGCAGAGACATCCAACCTCGTGGACTAAACAACTTCTGGATTCTTGGACTTTCTGTTCATAGCCAGCCATTGTTTAATTAGCTGGACCATAGCATGGTCATTCTAATAAATCTCCTATATACATATTTATAGTTCTATTACTTATATTATACATTAGGCAAATATATAATATACTAATATATAATGTATTTTTATGTATTTATTATAATATATATTCATCCTATAAGTTCTACTACTCTAGAGAACCCTAACTAATACAAGCTGCTCTTCAAAGCCTGGAAAACAGACCAGAAGATGCAGGAGAAAAGCATATTGGCTGCTTGTGTGTCGTGGTGGTTTCAATGCCACAGGGAATTCTCTAAGCTGGGAGAGCCCAGTGGGGTCTCTAGAAGGAGAAACAGGGGTCTATAAAACACTCAGACTTCTGGTGCACTATGTTCCAAAAGCTCATGCACAAATTAGAAGGGCAGTGTTTTTTTGACTTGTACCTGGTTCAAACTCATTATGTAGTTGAGGAAGACCTTGAACTTCTGACTTGCCTGCTTCAGACCTCCCTAGTGAAAGGACTGAGTGCTGATACCACCATATCCTGTGCCTTAGTCACTGTTCTATTACTGTGAAGAGACACCATGGCCACAATAACTCATAAAAGAAAGCTTTTAATTGAGGGTTTGCTTACAGTTTCAGAGGCTTATCAACATGGTGGGGAGTGTGGCTGTAGGCATAGCAGGCAGACATGGTGCTAGAGAAGTAGCTGAGATCTATATCCTGATCTGAAGACAGAAAGACACTGGGATTGACATGGGCTTTTGAATCCTCAAAGCCCACCTCCAGTGACACGCTTTCCCCGACAAGGCTGCTCCTCCTAATCCTTCTGATCTTTTCAAATCCTGGTGGCTAAGCATTCAAACATCTGAGCCTGTGGAGGCCTTTATCCACAGTTTTGCCTGTTGGCAATTTTCCCTTTTATTGAAAATTCTTTTCTCATACAATATATCCTGATTACAGTTTTCTATCTGTCTATTCCTCCCAGTTCCTCTCCACTCCCCACCCCTCCCATCCAGATCTACTCCCTTTCTGTCTCTCATTGGAAAAGAACAGACTTCTAAGAGATAACAACAAAACATAAAATAAAATACAGTAAGGTAAAAAAAAAAAATCACATCAGAGTTAGACAAGGCAAACCAATAGAAAAAAAGAGCCCCACGAGAAGTCACAAGAATCAGAGACTCACTCATTCAGGAGTTCCATAAAAATACTAACATACACAGAGGACCTAGTGCTAACCCATACAGTCCCTGTGCTTGCTGCTTCAGTCTCATGAGTTCATAGGAGCTTTGCTCAGCTGATTTAGGGGGCCATGTTCTCCTGGTGTCCTCCACCCTCTCTGGCTCTTACACTCTTTCTGCCTCCTCTTCTATGGGGTTCTCTGAGCTCTGACAGGAGGGATTTGATGGAGACATCTCATTTAGAGCTGTGTGTTCCAAGGTCTCTCTGTGTGTATACTATCTGGCTGTGTGTCTCTGTATTTGCTCCCATCTGATGCAGGAGGAAGATTCTCTGATGATGGCTGAATAGGGCATTGATCTATGAGTACAGCAGAATATCGCTAGTAGTCATTTTATTATTACTTTTTTTTCTGATCAGTAGTATTTGATTTTACCTTAGGCCTCTGAGCTATCTAGTCCCTGTTTCTTGGTCACCAAGCATTATAGATAAAGGTTTTATGGACAGTTTGGCGTTTGCACTTCTCTTTTGGTAGCCTATAGAGTCCCTTCTCATACCAAAGACACTAGAATGTAGAGGTGAAGGTTCTAAGTAGACACCAGCTTGACCTCTTCGTGTTCACTGAGTTGTGTGGGTGTTGTCTTCAGCAATGGGTCCTTGCTGTCAGCTTTTGGAGAGCAAACTACTGTCTTGGCAACAGCCTAGGTTGCTAGGGGATTTCCACGAGACCCACTTGGTCCAACAACTTAATTGGATGTAACCAAGCCCCAGTACTGGAAGTTTCATTTGGTGACAGGAGATGACCAGTTGGGACTCCATCTCTCCATTATTTGGAGACTTCATGGGGATTGCCTTCACATATTTTAGAAAGTTTCTACTGTACTAGGTTTCCATACCACCCCTCAAAAGCGTCTCAATTCTAGCTGTCTCTCCCCACATTCCCTCTCTCAACCCTGCTTCCCCTTCCCCTCCCCACCTGATTCTCCTGTTTCCATCCCCCTCTGCCTCAAGTCTACCCATAAAATCTATTCTATTTTGTAGGGGTCATTCTTATTCCAGCTATCACACCCTGTTTATGCAGTATTGAGAATGACATCCAGGGCCCATGCACAGTAGCTAAGCTTCCACTAATTGTGGTCTATCCCTAGAAGGGTCATTGTTTTCTAAGGGAGAAGATTGCTTAGTCAGTGTAGTACTTGCAAGCATGAAAATCTGAGTTTGGATCCTTGACCCACATAAAAAGCAGATCTTTAACCCCAGCAGTGAGAGGGAGTGGCATATTCACCAGCCAGTCTAGCCTAATGCACAAGCTCCAGGTTCAGTGAGAGACCTGTCTCGAAGCATACAGTGGAGAGCAGAGAAGGACCCCTAAGCTAGAACGCTGGCCTCCATATGCACCCCACACATGCGCACCCCAACACGCTAGTCCACACACCTGTCTATGCAGTCACATGAACATCTACATAGCACATATATACATATGTGAAAGGAAAATAAGTGTTAGGGAAGACATCGAGACACTGGAATCCTGTGCATCATTAGTGGGGTGGAAAGTGGTGTAGTCACTGTAGAAAGCAGCTTTATGGACCCTCAGAGAGCTAACCCTAGAATTACCATATGATAGGATGTATTCACCCGAAAGACCTGAAATCAGGGACTCAGACAGACACGTTCACCACATTATTATTCCCAGTAGCCAAAAAGCAGAAGCTTTGCCTTAAGTGAAATAAACCAGACCCATGATTCTGCTCATTATGAGATGCCTTGAGTAAACAAATGTATAGTGAGTAGGATGCTGCTGCAGGGGTGAGGTGGGCGCTGCTTCAGGGGTGAGGTGGGAAGAGGAGTATCACTCAAGAGTGCAGACCTTCTATTTTCTATGGTGAGAGCGTTCTATAACTATAGAATGGGGATAATTGCTTGCAGTTAATGCTAATGAAGTGTACATTGACTTTTGTATATTTATTTATTTATTTCATGTGTGAGTGGTACTTTTATGCCACACTATGCACTCACAATATCAAACATAGGTGTCCAGGCCTGGCAGCAAAGGCAATGGCATAAACCACTGAGCCATCTCACTGTGTACCTTTAAAATAGTTTAAAGGAGCCAATAAGATGACTCAGCAGGTAGAGGCACTTGCTGCCAGGCCTGAGTATAATGCCCAGGACCCACAGGCTAGAAAGAGAGCTGACTTCCAGAAGTTATCCTCTGACCTCCACACACGCAGTGCCATGTGGTCCCATGACCCTCAAAGTAATGCATTTTAAAATGGGATAACATTTTAAAAATGGTTTAAAGGTTAAGAAAAAAATCGTTTTAGCTGGTCTCATAGAGTACTCCAGGCTGGCCTCTAATTCACCATCCTCCTGGCTCAGTTTCCTAAGTGCTGAGCCTCACCATCTGGCTAAAGAGAAACTTTTGTTGTTCTTATGTACCACTACTACAGAATAAACAAACAAACATGATTTAAATTATATATTATTCTACCATCAAAAAAGCCACAAACAAAAGTCCACAGCAGGAGAGTCCACCAGGCTCTGAGAATGAGGCGTAAGGATTCAGGACACAAGAAACCATCATCAAAGACACAGAAATGTAACTTGGGATGGAGACCAAGAAACCTGTCCTGAATACAAAGGGGTGAAGTATGAGGTCGGGCATAAAAGACAAAGAAAAGTACCCAAATGAAGGTCTGTAAAGAGATAAGGTTGAGGGGCTGGCAAGATGGCTCAGTGGTAAGGGTACCAAGTATAATGACCTGAATTTGATCTCCATGCCCCACACGGTGGAAGGAGACACCTGACTATCACAAGCGGTCCTCTGACCTCCAGACAGGGGCTGTGGTGTGCTTCTTGGTGGCAGAGTGCTTGACTCCTGAGTTTGAGCCCCTAAGTTCAGACGGAAGCACCGCAAAATGACATAAAATAACTTTAATTTTTGGACTTTTCCTTGAGCATCCATAAGGCTAAGTTCTTCGTGTGTTAGCAAATCCCACACAGTGCTGGGGAGTTCTGTAGCTCTGACTTAGAGATGCGGAACCACGGACTGGTAGAGGTCAGGGGACTTGACCGAGGCTGCACAGCAAGCGAGCGGTGACTCAGAGGATTGCAGGATCTCAGGAATGCTAGGCTGACCTGGAGCTTGCTGTGTAGCTGAGGCTGTTCTGAAACTCTTCTTGTTTCTACCTTCAAAGAGCCAGGATTACAAACCGACACCCAGTTTACAAGGTATTGGGATATTTGGTGTTGTGCAACACTCTACTGTGCGAGTTACATCTCAATTCTCTTGCTAACTTAAATGTCATTCTTGTCAACTTTTGCAAGGAAACAGAATGAGGTGACAGGAAGCAGCTAAGGGTATGGATCTTTTTCTAGCTATGTTCCCAGCTAAGCATGGTCACACACCTATAATTTCATCACTCTGGTAACAAAGGCAGGGGGACTGCTGCAAGTTTGAAACTAATCTGGTAGCCTGGTTACACAGTGAAACCTTGTCTCAACTTTCTCCACCCTCACTCCCATGTGTGCAGGTCAAACACAGAGATACACACAGAAACACACACATACACACATACACACACAGAGTCCAACTCTGTTCCCACCATAATTTTAAGCCACAATGCCAAATTCTAGAGCATTGTGTTTGATCACCAAATTTAGGTCAAAAATGAGTCAAGCATTGGTAGGACTGACTCACTGTGGTGTCTGTCAGCTTTAAAGGCAGACAGGAAGCCTCGGAAGGCAACCGTGGGCTGACCACTGCACAGTGGCTTAAAGTCCTACAAGTGTCCCATCACATGTCCTCTGAGGGCTACGCATGGAAATTCACATGCCTGCGGAAGAAAATATCCATCTTAAGTCTCACCTGCAAATCAGACTGCAAGCCACGCCTCTTTCCCTTTCTCTACACTCCATCATATTTCCTTTTTATATTTAAAACATCATCTTTGACCAGACTGGCTCCAAACTCTATACCTAGCTGAAGAGGACCTTTAATATCTGATCATCCTGCCTCCATTTCCCAAGTGCTGGCACATTTCACAATACCCCATATATGAGAAGTGGGTGACTGAACTATGGATTTCCTGATTGCTGGGCTTGAACTCTGCCAATGGAGCTGTGTCTTCAGCCTTATCGCTCTTAAGGTTTTTTTACATATTTATTTAGTTATTTCAGTGTGTGTGTGTGTGTGTGTGTGTGTGTGTGTGTGTGTGTGTGTGTGAGCATGCGCTTGACATGCACACATGAGGTGAGGGTGGGGGAAGTTGAGACAGGATTTCACTGTGTAACCAGGCTACCACATTAGTCTCAAACTTGCAGCAGTCCCCCTGCCTTTGTTACCTGAGCGGTGGAATTATAGGTGTGTGCCACTGTGTTTGGCTGACAACATAGCTGGAAAAATATCCAGGCCCTTAGCTGCTTCCTGTTACCTCATTTTGTTTCCCTGCAAAAATTGAAAAGAGCTGGGAAGTGGTGATTCACACCTTTAATCCCAGCACTCCAGAGACAGAGGCAGAGGCAGGCAGATCTCTGTGAGTTCAAGGCCAGCCTAGTCTACAGGGTGAGTTCCAGGACTCTGGAATTGCATAACATGTTTTTTATAATAAGTTTTATTATCTTACTTATAGAATGAGGGTAATTATATAGTTTTAAGTGGTAAGTGAGATTACCCATGGAAAGCTATATATCTGGATGTGGGGGGTGTACTTAGCAGAGAGCTCACCTGGCATGTATGAGTCTCTCTGGTTCAATGGACATCACAACATAAGAGTAAACATGAGGATGTATGCCTGTAATCCCAGCACTTAGGAGATAGGGGCAGGAGGATCAGAAGTTCAGGGGCATCCTTGGTTACATTGTAAGTGAGTTTGAGGCCAGCCTGGAATATGTACATGTGCCCCTGTCTCTAAATAAATGAAAGAAGGAAACAAACCAAATTAATAAAAGTTTTCGAGTTTGTAGTTCAAAGCAGCCATTGAGGAAGATTTTTCTTTTGGGTTAAGAGTTCTATTAGAAGAGTTATTGATAGCTGGCTGGTGGTGGCCCACGCCTTTAATCCCAGCACTTGGGAGGCAGAAACAGGCGGATTTCTGAGTTCGAGGCCAGCCAGGTCTATAGAGTGAGTTCCAAGACAGCCAGGGCTATACAGAGAAACCTCGTCTCGAGGAAAAAAAAAGAAGCCACAGATAGACAGGCAGACATTAGCATGGCAGGTACTCTGAGGAGAGGCTAGATCCACATGACAGAGTGGCAGTCTCTTATTACATCTTTCACAGGAAAGGAGGGTTGGGAAAGAGGTTAAAATCTCTCTGGTTTGGCCTTCAGTTGGTCATTTCTGTAGGTTAACAGGAAGTGGTAAATTAGACCAGATGATGGATAACCTCTCCTGGGTGGCCAGTACTGGGACTCAAAGAATCTAGAGAAACAAGTTACTTTAATTCTGGAAATCAAATAGCCTTAACTTCTGCACTCTCACTGTCCAACCAAAATGGAGGTGCTTTACAAAACGGTGTCACCCTGTCTAACGCTTAGTAGAGTATATTCAACATCAGAAACAAAGATGTCCCTGGGTTAGGTAAACCAAAGCTAAGTCAAGATGGGAACCCAGCCGCACATGGTGGGCACACCTTTAATCCCATCACGCAAGAGGCAGAGGCAGGCAAACCTCTGGGTTCCAGGGCAGCTTAGTCTATAGAGCAAGTTCCAGTCATGGTGGTCAAACTCAAGGCTGGGAGTGGAGTTGAAGTTTTGGGTGAGAACAGAGGGTCATCAGCAGCAGAGTCCTGCAGGGGGTCGGGTCCGGCTTGGTTCTCGGGTAGAAACTCAAGCCGAGATACAGCACCATCTGAGGCCTGAGGCAAAAGAGCAGTTTCCTGAAGTGACTCAGAACAGCTGTTCTTCTCCCGGGAAGGCTCCAATCCAGTGATCGTGGTCAGACGAAAAGGAGAACGTGGAGTTTAACACATTTTAAGAGATCTTCAAGAAAAAAAAAAAGTAGGGCCTTCAAAGAACAGTTTCATTACTTCCTCTCCTTCATTTGCCTCCTCCACCCTGGGAGATAACTAAGTTAGGATGGCTGTCAGCATCTTGCACAAATCTGGTCCTTACAGCTTTGATCATCCCTGCTCTATTCATCAGCCATCCTTCATCTATCATCATCCATCCATCTATCCATCCAAGGAGTTAGTATTCATTAAGTACTCACTCTGTTATGTCTGGCACTTTGCTAGGTTTTGAGAATTGCTTTAGTTTCTAACCAAAATGGAAGTGCTTTGCAAAATGGTGTAACGCTGGCTAAGAAAGAAGTGTCTTTTACCCTTTTGGAGCTTCTTTCTGCAGCCAGACAATAAGATGGATTTCCAGCTGTGTTTGTATGTATTTGTGGGAGTGATGGTAAATTTTAAAATCAGTTGGAGATAAACGTTGTGAAATTAAGCCATGTATGGTGACACATGCCTATAGTCCCTGCCTAGGAAAGATGGAAACAGGAAAATCAGGAGTTCAAGGTCATCATTGGCCACAGAAAGATTTCAAACAGGAGATCTCGACTCAAAAAAGCAAAACAAAACAAAAATTAATAACAAAAAAATTTAGAAAACTATTCCTTTTTTTCTTTTCAGAATTATTTTTAAATCTTTTAACATACTTGGACAGCTGAGCATGGTGATGCATACCTATAATCCTTACACTAGGGAGGCTGAAAGCCAGGAGGATATAGAGTTCCAGAAAAACCTGGGTTACATGAGTCCCTGCAGAAATGAAAGAGAAAATTTATTTCCCTTTATATTTTGGGTACAATTCTGTAGCCAAGGATGTCAAAATCTGAATTTAACATAACAGCATGAGGGTAAAGCAATCCGAGTCTCCAAGAAGTCAGGGTATCAGACTAGAGAAGTAGGAAGGATCAACCTGTCCTATTTGGAATAATAGGAATAGTTATCCTATGAGAGACAGAACAAGACCAAAATATTTGAAAGTGGGACTCATGTGTCTTCTAAAGTACCCAAACATAAATGCAAGCCAGTGGTCACACCTGCAAGAATTACAGTGCTGAAGCAGACAATGCAGGGAGGGAAGTGCGGGAGAGTGTGGCAAAATGGAGGGCCACTTGTCTCATGAGGCAGCTTCTACTCAACTCCTATTCATTGCACCAAGTGGAATTGAGCCCAGGGTCTCATAGGTACCAGGTAAATTCTCTAACTTTGAGCTAATATCCCCCCTGACCCTTTTTTACTGTGTTGTTGTTGTTACTATTGTTTTGTTTTGTTTTGTTGTAGTCATCAGGTTTGCTAAGTTGCCCAGGTTAGACTTAATCATGCAATCCTCCTGCTTCAGCTTCCTAAGTGCTGACATAAGCATGCACCACCACGCTTGGGTCGTACCTGCATTGTACCAGATGCTGTCAACACTAGCTTCCTCTGGCCTCCAGAGACCACTCTTTACTTCTGTATAACAGGTTGGATGGTCTTCCTTCATCTCTTATGCAGGATCAACCACCAATCCGTGACTGATGAGTTTGGTAGATAAATACTCAAGTGCCTTTGTCTCTTGGATGAGATAACATTGAGCAACATAGTCTACACATTCCAGAGTTCCCAGATTTAAGTTACAAGATGGCAGTTTCTTGGTAACTTTTACAGCCTGTACCAACTGCCTCCTTCCCCTGATAGCCTTACTTCCCACAGCCTTACTGTAGGTTCCTAGGATTTACCTCCAAATAAACACTTTGACACTGAAGTCTTGGTGCAGAGTCCACTTCTGGAAAATACCTAACAATGCAAAACATTAGCAAATATTTAGGGATTTATATGTAGCTCAATAATAGAGTCCTTGTCTACTGAGTTCAATATCATAGATTCAATCCCTGTCACAAACAAACACACAAATGGAAATCTGAATTTTTAAAAATTACACTGTAGGTCCTGAGAATCAAACTTAGGTGTTTGGTGGGAATGCCTTAACCCACTGAACGACCTCACCAGCCTGAAATCTGGGTTTGTTTGTTTGTTGTTTTTTAAGTTAAAACTTCCTGGTTAAAAAGTGTTCGTGTTATTGCCAGGCATGGTGGCGCATGCCTTTAATCCCAGCACTTGGGAGGCGGTCACAGCCAGATTTCTGTAAGTTTGAGGCCAACCTGGTCTACAAAGCAAGTTCCAGGACAGGCAGGGCCATTATACAGAGAAACCCTATCTTGAAAAACAAAAACAGGGGCTGGTGAGATGGCTCAGTGGGTAAGAGCACTTCTGAAGGTCATGAGTTCAAATCCCAGCAACCACATGGTAGCTTGCAACCACCCGTAATGAGATCTGATGACCTCTTCTGGTGCTGTCTGAAGACAGCTACAGTGTACTTATAATAAATAAATAATAAATTAATCTTAAAAAAAAAAAGAAAAACAAAAACAGAGAGGGGAGGGAGGGAGGAAGGGAGGGAGGGAGAGAAAAGGAAGCAAGGAAGGAAAGAAAGAAAGAGAGAGAGAAAGAGAGAAAGAAAGAAAGAAAGAAAGAGAACTCATATCAGCCAAGTATGGCTGCACATGCTTCGAATGCCTATTATCCTAGCACTAGGGAGGCTAAGACAAGAGGACTACAAGGAGTTCAAGCCTACCTGGACAACAATAGTGAGTCCTGTGACAGCCTGGGCTATGCATTGTGAGACCCTCTATATACAAAATTGCACATCAGTAAAATAGTCCATGGGCCATCAGTCAGGATTTTGATCTATACTAAATCACTGTCTTTCTTACAGCACTGCCCCTACTCCCAGGAAGGAACATGTGCACCGTTTTCACCGTGTGCACCATGTATACCGTGTGTACCATGTATATCGTGTGTACCATGTATACCGTGTGTACCATGTATACCGTGTGTACCATGTGCGCCATGTGCACCATGTCTACCGTGTGTACCA
>NW_022196915.1:7462733-7564579 GCF_008632895.1 Mastomys coucha | reverse complement strand
GTATACCGTGTGTACCATGTGCGCCATGTGCACCATGTCTACCGTGTGTACCATGTCTACCGTGTGTAGCATGTATACCGTGTGTACCATGTATACCATGTATACCATGTGCGCCATGTGCACCATGTCTACCGTGTGTACCATGTGTACCTGGGGTCAGTTCTGGATGAGAATGCCCTGAGGATAAGACTCATGCTGCCTGGAAATGGCTGCTGGAATAAAGGGACTGATAGCAGAGCTCAGAGTGAAGCCGTCTGCCAAAATGGCGGTTCCTTCCTGTGGCTCCAACTGCAGACTTTTTCCTATCTAGCCTCGGCAGACACCATTCCTGTCTGGGTAAGTCATATGAAGTCCCTTGGGAAATCTCAGGCACAATGACCCACAGGGAGGCACCCAAATAGCTGCATGTCAAACTGGTTCTGTAGCCACTGTGACATGTCAGGGCCAGCTGGCTGCTGGGTCTTCAGGATCACACTTTCCTGGTACTCATGCCAGCACTTCCAACAAGGCCACGACAGCTGTTCTCCATGCTCTTTGCAAGGCTAACCTGGCCTCTTGGCACAAAGAGGGGGTCCAAGGGAGCAAGGGGACCATGCTGGTAGAAAGGACAGTAATCTCCCTTCCATGGCCCTTCTAGCCAAGCCAGCTTTCTAGGTAGTCATCCAGTTCACCACCCACAGGCTGACAGGAGACATTGTCATCCTAGGAGTGCAAAAAAAGCAAGGCAGACAAGACCCCGAGGGTGCAGGGCTGCACCTGGCTGGGATGCCCAGACAGGCCTATGGGTGACAGGCCACACACTCTGCCCAAGCCCGGTCTCCAGCAGTGTTTGCAGAGCGAGCGCTATTTTAGGTTCCTTTGTCATCACTGCAGGCAAACTGGACTGCAGGAGCCTGACTAAAAGGGAAAGAACCGGTTTAGCGGAGCTGGGGCTGGCAGTGGCAAATGGGAGCAGCCCTTGGTGCATGGTAGCACCCAGAAGCTGCCTCAGTCGAGGCTTCTGGACCCAGCACTGGATTGGGATTTCAACACTTGCTTCAGAGCATCTTCCCCCCCCCCCCATTCCACCCCCCTCAAAAAAATCAAAGAGGACGACTCCATGGTTCATGGTTCAGAGGTTACAATCCCTGTGACAGGATCAATCATGTCAATGATACCTTATTGGAAATGTGCTTTCTAGCTACACAGGGTGCCTTTGTAGACATTATCTCATTGGATCCTTGCTGCAGCCCTATGAGGCAGTCAGTTATTGTTCATCCGTCTGAAAAATGAAGAATCTTAGTCCCAACAGAGTAAGCGACTTGCCCAAGGTTAGTCTTTTAAAAGTGGTACGAACAGGCTTGAATCAAGCGCTGAGTAACCTCGAACTGCACATCTTTGCGGGGAAAATGGGAATTTAGGGAATAGGGCCAGGCTCTTGCTGTCTGCTGGTGACTCCAAGCAATATGGAGTTCCATGAGACTATGTTCTTAAGAGTGGACCAACCCTACACAGAGCTTGTTGGTGGTCTGGTCTGGCACTATAGGGCTATCACAGCGTGCCTTGTCTCTTCTCTTGGCTGATAGGTAGGAAGGGTTTTTCTGTTCCCCTCCATGCCTTCCCCCCTGAGTCAGCTCTCTGGCATTGTCCTGGCATGTCCCGGGCCCCACGCCCAGGCAGTGAGGAGGCGCTGGCAGGTTTCCCAGGGAATGATGCTGTCTTAACTCAAGCCAAATCTTAATTATGACCCCCTTCCCAGAGGCAACCTAACAATAGCTACTTTGGGACTTAGGACCTGTGGGCACTAGGTTGGTTTCCACCTACCTCTTGGGCTTCCTACTACAGATGTCCCTGGATGCAGACGTGCCTTCACCACACAGCTGTACCTCTAGAGGGGATGCAGAGACCGAGTCCATTTTATAGACTTTGGCTGAGCCACGCTCCTACCTCAGGTCTTTGCTTGGGTTTCTGGTCACATCCAAATAGCTAGGGAGAGAGTTGCTTTTGGACAGAAAGAGAGGAAAGAGAGCCAAGACTCCGGCCCGAAGCTGCCTCAGCTGTTTCTGGGGCTCTGACTCAGAACTGCTTCTCAGGAATGTTGAGCACATGGTCCTCAGGCTCCCTTGTCCAAGCTCAGAAGAATGATTACTAAATAGAGGGAGATTTTTACCCGCCTTTATCTCCTTAATATCTTTTACAGAGAAACCACCACAGGGTGAATTGAAAGTTCTCAGAAGTCTCCGGAAGGAAAGAAGGAAGGAAAGAAGGAAGGAAGGAAGGAAGGAAGGAAGGAAGGAAGGAAGGGAGGGAGGGAGGGAGGAAGGAAGAAAGGAAGGAAGGGCCTTTCAGCCCCCAGACATCTGTCCTTAGCAGTAACTGTAGCAAATGACTTTTGCAGTTCCTGTCTATCTTATCTCCCCAGCTCTGTTCTGACTTCCTTGACCTCGGACTTCTGGGTGAAAAAGCGTGCCTCAGAGATACATAGGTTGACAGATAATCTGAGGAAAAGAGCAAAAAAGGTCGGAGGGGAGCAGAGGTTAGGAGTGTATCTCCGTGGTAGGATGCTTGCCTTGCATGTATGTGGCCCTGGGCTCAAACACCAGCACTGCAGTAAAAAATAATAATGAATAAAAATGAAAGAAAAAAAAACAGTAAAGAAACCAGCCAGGCTGGGCTACACCCCAACGTCTTGAAAATGTCCCTCTTTTCCCAAGAAAATCACCCAAACCAAAAGAAAAGAGAACAGGGAAGCTACACGGAGGTGGCCTGGTGCTTCTCATCTCCGGTGTCCATTACAACCCTTCGAACTGCCGGGAGACCCTGAGAATCCTTTTACCTCCCGGAAAGCAGATGCCCTGCCCTGATTTTTCCAACTGTGGGCAAATACTTTTCTTTGCCTCTGGATTTTATTTTCCTTCTCTAAAGCCTGATATGCTATGAAATAATCCACAGTGAAATGAGACCCAGTGAGAAGCAACTGTGGAATCGATATCATGGCAGCAGCTTATCTCACGATGTAGTAATTAGAGGGTTGCCTGCGTTCCTGGTTAGAGCCTGCGAGCTGCGGTGGGGGTTGAAGGTGCAGAGAGAGTCTGGATTGTTCACAAGCTAGTCCCAGAGTCTAGCACACTGAATGGTACAGTGTATGTATGTGTCAGTAGACCCATGATAGAGATTTATGAAATTTTTGCGTGACAGAGGGGCAACTAGAAGTTGCCAGTACACTCTGGCAGCCACTGGCAACTTTGGTTCTGTACCCCATTTCAGATTCAAGAATCTGAGTGGAAGAAATCGAAGCTGGAGACATCCATAGACAATCTCTGGGCCATGGAAATCTAGGGGAAAGTGGCTTTGTAAATGACTCCTTAGGCAGAGGTCAGCTAAGTCCTGCTGGCTCTCTAAAATCAGGTATAAAGCGGCCTCTAGTGGACAACAGAGTCACTGCGCTTTCATAAAGGAACCTAGTAGCTTCCTTGCTTTGTAGGGAGGCAGGCTCTCTGTGTTCTCTGTTCTTGGATGCGGGGCAGGAAGGGGATAGGGGAAGGGATAAAGAGCAGTCGAATCATACCACCAGCAAGATAAGCGGACCCTATCGGAATAATAGGCCATCCATTCAACAAATCAATTATTCAAAGGCTTGCATCATGTACAGTACACTGTGCTCTGTTGAAAGCTATCAGGAGTGAGGGAGCCTTGCCCTTAAGCAACCTATGATCACAGCGAGAGAGTTAAAAAATTTTTTTTCAGTTTAATTTTTTTATTTTTTGAGATGGTGACTTACTAAGTAGCTCATGTTGGTCCCAGCAATCCTCCTGCCTTGGTCTTCCAAGTGCTGGGATTAAAAAGTAGAATTATCACATTTGGCCTCAAAATAAAATGAACTATAACAGTTTTTAAGTAAGTTTACAAAACGGATGTGGTGGGTCACTTTTGTATTCTTAGCACTTGAGAAGCTGAAGCAGGAGGAGGGTTCATGAGTTTAAGGTCTATCCCAGGTGTGAATCAAAACCCTGTCTCGACAACTATAAAATGAGCTTGTTATCAGCTGCCAACTATTTCAAAGGCTGAGTTTAGAAAAACCAAGAGTGCTTCCTGTGCCTCGGGGCATGGGATTTTTGTTTGTTTTCATTTTTGTCTGGTTGGTTTTATTTTTTCGAGACAGGGCCTCTGTAGCACAGGCTGGACTATCTTGTGATTGCTCTGTAAGCCAAGGCCAGTCTCAAACACTTTGCCTTCCTGCTTTGGTCCCCTCAAAATAGGGATAATAAAATTCAATTTCTCAAGTTGCTATAAAGACTAGGGTAGAAATAAGTAAATATATACATACAGAAAACAACTCCATACTGAAAACTGCCAACAAAAAACAAAAACAAAAACAAAAACAAAAACAAAAAACACAAGCAGCCTCCACTGGGGGTCAGCAAGATGGCTGAGTAGCTAAAGTGTTTGCTGTATAAAGCTAAGGACCTGAGTTCAGTCCCTGGGACCCATGTAAAAGGGGAAGGAGAGAACCAACTTCACAGACATTGTCTTGTGAACCCTCCCCCCCACCCCATGTACACGCCATGGTCACACACATGCCCTCCACATACTAATAATAAATAAAATTTAAAATACTTCCTTGAAAATACAATTGACTGGGCATGATGGCTCACATCTGTAATCCTAACTCTAGGAGGCTGAAACAAGAGAATTGCCTCAAGTTCAAGGCCAGTTTGAAATGAGACCCTGTCTCAGACAAACAGGGAAAAAAAAAAAGAAAAGAAAGAAAGAAAAGGAAGAGAAAGGAAGGGAATTAAAAACATATAGCAATATGTTTGTTTGTTTATTTATTTATTTATTTAGTGTGTATGGGTATTTTACTTGCATGCATAGCTGTGTACTCTGTGTGTGTGTGTGTGTGTGTGTGTGTGTGTGTGTGTGTGTGTGTGTGTTTGATGCATGAAGAGGCCAGCCAGAAGAAGTGCTGGATCCCTTGGATCTTCAATTACATATAGCTGAAAACCAACACATGGGTGCTGGAAATTAAACCCAGGTCCTCTGGAAGAGCAGCAAGTGCTCTTCACCACTGAGCCATCTCTCTAACCCCATAAAGAAAAAAATAAACATAAGAGACTAAAATATATAATGAGGCAATGAATAGAAATATGAGAATTATAGTATCTGGCTATTGGTGGGCTCATAGGCAAGGGAGAAAGGCAGAGTCCAAGTTTCTGGACTCCAAGGAAGGTCCTGAGGCACCAAGATCCCAGGCCTGGATGACTGTGTTGCCCACCAGACATTTACACTTGAATGTCCTGTATCCATTAAAATTCAACAAGCTCTAAATCCAAATTAATCAATACAAGATGACAGCTAAAGCCTGGTGATGCAAGTCTATGGTCCTAGCTACTCAGGAGGCGAAAGCAGAAAGGTCTCGAGTTTAAGACTTTTCTGGGCTACTGAGTGTGTTTAAGGCCAGCCAGGGTAACTTAGTGAGACTTATCTCAAAAGCAAAACAAAACAAAAACCCAAGTAGGGATATACACAGGGGTTCTGGGTTCAGCCTGACTACCCAGTTCCCAAGCATCTGCAGATCCTCCGTGCTTATTCAGCACCTGATCTACACTGTCCTTTCTACTGGCAATGTTCCCTCTACTCCAGCTCTAACAACATCTTTCTCCTTCCATTTCTTCCTACTTCAAGTGCTTCTGTTTACCCAAATCACTTGCCATTAAAAGCCCCAAGGTGTTTAGCTTCTATATCTAGTCTAGGCATTTATTGAGCTCTTGCTACACCCCAGGTACTGGGGTTAAACAGAAACAGATACTGACCTCATGGGTCCTAGAGTTACAGAAGCAGGTATAAAGCTGTGCGTGGGACAAGGGCTTTGACGAAGTGGTGGTTGGGGACTTGGGGGGTGTCACTACAGAGATGTGATCCTGTCAAAGGTCAGAGCTGCTCCTTGGAGAAAGCAATGCTCGGAAGAGAGAACTGAAGGACAAGCAAAGGATGTGGTGTAGATAGGATCATCTCAGACAGGTATTTTTCAAAGCCCCAGAGGTTGCTGGTGACAAGTATTTTCTTTTCTTTTCTTTTCTTT
Source organism: Mastomys coucha (assembly GCF_008632895.1). NCBI lineage: Eukaryota > Metazoa > Chordata > Mammalia > Rodentia > Muridae > Mastomys > Mastomys coucha. Next base: position 7,558,518 of record NW_022196915.1, on the reverse strand, counting down.
TCTTTTTTTTTTTTTTTTTTTTTTTTTTGGCCTTTTCGAGACAGGGTTTCTCTATATAGCTCTGACTGTCCTGGAACTCACTCTGTAGACAAGGCTGGCCTTGAACTCAGAAATCTGCCTGCCTCTCTCTCCAAGTGTTGGGATTAAAGGCGTGTGCCACCACTGCCCAGCAACAAGTATTTTCTTATACCCTGTTTGTTATTTTCTTCTTGCTTCTGGAAAGTACATCTTCTTTGAGGGAGGGTCTACTTCTGAGCCATCTTTCTGTCTTCTGTGGCAGTTAGAATTAAAGCTTCGCAAAAGCAGGTAGACAATTATCAGTGGACTTGAGAGGACACTGCCGGTCCATTCTGGGGGCATACCGCCCTCAGAGACTCTGAAGCACTGGGATATTAGCCTGTACCTACATCTAACACTCTCCTTTGTGCTGGCCAAGTAACAGCATGATGTACAGCTTCGGGCCTGCATTTATGTCTGTCCTTGGTGGCGGAATCTTTCCACCCTGTGCTGGAGTTGCAGGTCTCACCATGTGTGGGTGAACATGGAAGCAGTCTACCATGTGGACTCCCTGGGAGCTACAGAGTTTTAGGCTCCAAAGGAACACAAGGTCTGTTGCAAAGGGGCAGTGCAGTTTAATTAGGGCCTGTAGGTGCTTTCCCCGCCTCTCTCTTGCCTCCCTACACCAGAGTCTCCTTTCTACCCCTCAAATATACTGACAGCTTTTGAAAACAGTGTGTGTGTGTGTGTGTGTGTGTGTGCCTGTATGAGTTTATGTGCAATGTGTGCTTGCAGTGCCCTCAGAGGCCAGAGCACACTGAATTCCCTGGAACTAGAGTTAAAGGAAGTTGGGAGCTACAATACGGGTACCTGAACCAAACTTGGGTCCCTAACACCGTAAGTTCACTTTATTTTCTCAGCAGTAGAAGTGACTCTGAAATTACTTTTCTTGGTTCATTGCCTTCCTATAAAATGTAAACTCCACAAAGGCAGGGATTTTGCTGGATTGTTCTTTCCTGTGTTCCAAGAGAGAGGAGCAGAGGAAAGTGTTCAGTCAAATGGATGGATGGACGGATTGATGGATGTGTGGATGGGTGGATAGATTTGATCTCTGAGTAAAGTCTGGACACAGTACCATTGAAGCTAAGTTCACATTGAGTTTAAGGTTTCGATTTACACCCCACATATTCATCCCTATCGGCTTTTTTTGTGTAGCCTTGGCTGTCCTGGAACTAGTTCTACCTCTGCAGACCAGGCTGTCCTGAAACACAGAGATCTGCCTGCCTCTGCCTCCCAAATGCTGGGATTAAAAGTGTGTGCCACCAAAGCCTGGCTTTTTTTTTTTTTTTCTTCTTCTTCACACATTCTTCCTATTGACCGGCTTTCAGTCAGTCTTTATCTTGGTTGTTTCTTCAATAGCTATTTTACTTTTGCAGGCTTCCCCTTCTGTAAGAGGAAGTAGGTAGCTTATGTACTCACAGGGGAGTGGCGAGGTATGCTAGTGAATGTGTCTCATAAGAAACAGCATCTCCCTGAAACTTCTAGTTCTAGAAATGGCTCATCATTCTTACCATACTACTACAGCTGCAGTTCCCTGTGTGCCTCACATCTAGCCACCAGGGGGCGGAACATGCCATTCTTCCTGTCCAGCAGGGCTAGTGCAGGCAGTGATTGGTGGCTCAACACCTTTCTTTAGCCTCTATGGAGGTGTTATTACCTCTCCGCTGTGTTCCGCCTTCCTCTCCAGTATTTTATCTTCACCCCACCCCCCACCCTTTATTCATTTCACAAATATTTAATGAGTGCCTGCCCAATGCCAGGAGCTGAGAGTTTAACGGGAAAGATTAGATACTGCCTGCCTTCAGTGAACACCTAATCTAAAAGGGGATAACAGAGGGACATGAAGCAGAAGACCTGGGGGAGGGGAAGAGCAGGAGCAGATCTACACTACCCTCTTATCCTCTTGTCTAGAAAATGGAAGGGAATTCTTCATTATTTCTCCCTGGAGATGAACTGAGAGCTTTGCACACACTAAGCAAACACGGTCCCATTTGGGTGACTCCGCAATCCAGAAAACTTGGCTGCTCACATTACAAGTTCTTATAACTCACCAAACTTCTGAGCTCAGCTCTTCAACCTGGTGCCCCAGACTCTACCCCACACCTCAGTTCCTCCCATCTATACTGAGGCTCCCACCTCAAACAGCCTCAGCCTCTCACCCAAAAATCTCAGTCCCCTTTACCCAAATCTTGTGGAAGTCAACCCCTTATGTCAGATATATCGGCTCCCCCTTAAAGAGGTTCTATGGCTGCCCCTTTCCAGTGGTCAGTTGAAGGACTTGAAGGACGCAAGATCACTCTTCACCCCGTGACTTGTCTGGGAGCATGCGCTCTGAGTGCTCTGCCTGCTGAGCCCACTCTCCTGGTGGGTGTGGCCTCCAGGAACAAGGACACCCCTTATTCCAGAGTTGAGGGTTGTCTTAAGGGATTTCATTTTTACTTAGGCTTTCTTATCCGAAATATCACATCGTGTTCATAGTTTTCAAATGTTGTACCACCGCTTAATTCTTTCAGAGTTCCTTGAAGAGGGCTCATGCATGATCTTACTGCCTCTTCTGAAACTGGAACTCGACTCTTAAGGAGTTGGAAGGGCTGAGAGAAGCTACTGGCCCAGCAGATTTTAAGCTTTCTTTTTGACCAAGAGTTACACATAAGGACTGGAGAGACAGACGGCTCAGTTGTTAAAGAGACCGCTGCTCTTACAGAGGTTTAATTCCAAGCACCAATTTGGTGGCTCATAACTATCTGTAACTCCAGTTCCAGAGGCTCTGACTCCCTCTTCTGGCCTCAGAGGACACTAGGCATGCATGTAGTACACAGACATGCAGGCAAAAACCTATACACATTAAATAAAATAATAATAATAGCCAGCACTTGGGATGCAGAGGCAGGCAGATCTCTGAGTTCAAGGCCAGCCTGGTCTATAGAATGAGTTCCAGGACAGCCAGGACTACAGAGAGGAACCCTATCTCGAAAAACCAAATAATAATGGTGATGATGGTGATGATGATGATGGTGATATTGATCCACACTTTATAAATGTATTTCCATACATATGCACATATATGTGTGTGTAGCTGGAACATGGCCATCTAATCCTTAGTATTTAGAGTACTATGGACTGAATTCCCTGTACCTTATGGACACAAGGCCAATTTAACTCCCCTAGCATTGATTTTACATCTCCCAATATGTGAGCAACTATGCTTTGATTTTAATGGCATCATCTCCCTTGCATTTACATTCATTTATTTATTTGGCTTTTTTGAGATGATGTCTCACTGTATGGCCCTGGCTGGCATAGAACTCACCAGATAGACCAGGCTGTTCTCAAACTAGTTACCATCTTGTGATTACAGGTGCATGACAGCGCACCTGCCTCCCCTTTCAATTAAATACCTCACTTCCAACTGCTCTGTTTTTCTTAGATTGGAAGAGTAAGTGTTCTCACATGCTCTAAAATCACATTCCGAAATTAGGGAGGGAAGTATATGTCATTCAGGGGGGCAATATGTAATTTTCAGTGCTTCAAGACGAAAGATCAGAACAAAGGGAGGGGTACCACCCAGTGGGGTACCTCTGGTGATTATAAAGGCATCAATTTCCTGTGTTGTTTACTGTTCCAGGGGCTCTGAGCACTGCCTGAGTGTCAGTGCTGCCCAGGGGACTGGCTACAACCAGAACATCCCAGCCTGTGGACCCCATGAGGTTGCCATAGATACTGATGCACAGGGAGCTAGCGAGCTCGTTATTATTTGTGTGCATCGTCTCTCTAATTGCTGTGAGGTAGCTGGAGGTTGTGTGGGTGCTACGGCAATGGGGATCGAGAAGGGTGTGTGTGAGGATGTGTTTGTGTGAGCATACAGAAGAGTCTCTAGGCTCCACACTGCCAGAGTGGACATGGCAGAGGTCTGCGCTATCAGGAGAAAGTGTGAAGGAGGGAGGACATGAGCAAGGTAGAGCTGTAAACGAAAAATGGAGACTTCTAATTATATAAATTATAAATCTCCACTTTATTAGGACATTCTGCTAAAAGGCAGCGTCGAGCAGATAGGAGGCAGTTGATGAACATTTGTTGAAAAATGGGTGGCTCCATTTACACAGTAGTATGAGTCATTTCCAAGATTTCACCCAATATTTTCCTACGTCATTTTTCCATTTCACCCAGAGACAGCACGGTCCTTTGGATGGTTATCCTGAAGCATCCAGTATAGATTCTGTAGGTAGGATGACAAACTGGTCACAGCAGGCACTTTGGGCCAGTCAGGTTATAGCCCTGCTTTGATCTTTTCCCCCTAGGGTATCCCTAAGAGACTGCACTTTATCCCTAGTCTGTGTTTGTGACCTCCCCCCACTCCTCACTCCACCTTACCTTAATGAATCTGTGAGTTTCAAGTATCAGCGTCTGGAGGTCAGGAACCAAGTTGCCTCAAGCGCTCAGGAAGGGCACACCGATGAAAAACCGATATGCTCCCTCCATGTCTGGAGCTCAACTAGCAGCCGCTTCTGCCACAAGGGTAGACGAGAGAAAATACGGACTTACTGGCATCCCTGATTTCACAACCTCCTTACCCTACTGGGCCGAGACTTGGGACCTGCTGCTTCGAGGTAGGAAGTGGCCCTGTCCCCTCCACTTTACTTCCTGTTGCCATGTGGAAGGGTGGAGTACACACTGCTCTTGTCATCTCAGCTCTTTTCTTGGTTCTTCTCTCAGGTAATCAGTGAAGGTTTTCTTCTTGAGCCCCACTCCCCCCTGTTCTCCAGTCACCCCTCCCGTTTTGCTCCCTGGGGTCTGGGGTGAGCCCTCCCTTAGCATCTTGCTCTTCCCACCCCTCCAGAGGGAAGCTTGGGAGGCCAGGATACCTCTCAGCTGCCTCCCCTGGCAGCACCAGCCTGCTGACAGAGGAGGCTGGATTCCCAGTGGGCATCCTGCTGTAATCAAGACTGAGAGGCAGCAGTTGGCTGAGCTCCATTCTGCCCAGTTGGGAATGGCCCCTGACTTGGGGTACAGCTGCTGGGGCATGTCGGGAACTTGTCCAGCATATTTCTCCTCCAGAGTCGGTTTTATTTGACTGTATCCCATAAACACTGAGTCTGGAGCTGTGTATCCAGGGGTTCCATTGGAGTGCACAGTTTAGTGGAAAAAAAAATACTAAAGAGTAGCTGCAAACACTGTTTTAATAAGGTACTGAGGATTATTCTAAGTACTATATGTGATTTAACCCAGTAAATGTTCACAGCCCTATGAAGTATACTGTACTATTATTTCCAGTTCTCAAATAAGGCCCAGACAGATTTCATGAATTGCCTAATGCCTAAGATCAATGAGTTATCCAGACATCAAGCTAGGTGGTATGATCCAAGAGGTCTCAATGCTGTGCTAGCACTCCTACCTGCAAATGTATCATCACAAAATGTGATAAAGTCCCATGAAATAAAAGGTCAGGGTGCCCCACAAAAAAAAAACCAAAAAAGCAAAAAAACGGGTATGCTTTCATCTTTCGCTTTTAGCCACCCGTGCACAAAGCCTTTTTAAGACATCCTCACTTTTATTTATCTTTTATTACTGACCTAGGAGAAAACATTTATCTCTAAGATTGGAATGCAGGAAAGCAATCACACAGGCCCACAAGACGGCTCAGTGAGTTAAAAAGATGCTTGCGTTAAGCCTGACTACCCGAGTTCCATCCCCCAATGTAGTGAAAAGAGAGAACCAACTCCCCAAGTTGTCCTCTGACCTCCACACGTGCTCTGTGGTAACCACAGGACCACATGCACACATACGAAATAAATAAATGGAAAGAAAAAAAAAGAGAGAGAAAAGCAAGCAAACATCTCGCCCCGTGGCCTGGTTTCTCTGATAAAACCACGGCTGAAGGTTTTTTGGGTTTTGTTTCTTTTTAATGATGATGCCCTTGATTCTTGCACTAGTCTAGAGTGTCGGCACCCTGAGGGAAGGCTGCGGGTGGCTGGCTCTGCAGTCTGGGGGCATCTCCCGAGTGTAGTCACACAGACTCCTTGACCTTGGCATTTTCCGGCTTGGTTCGTGCTGCAGTATCCGGACCCACGTGTGGGGCCTCTCCCCAGACCTCGAAGGTCCAGACCCAACACTACTCAAGAACCACTTTCACACATTCGTTCCTGAGCCCTCTCTCTCTCTCTCTCTCCCTCTCTCTCTCTCTCTCTCTCTCTCTCGCAGGGTCCGCCCTGGAGGAGCCCGCCCGAGGAGTCTCTCAGTTCGGTCCGTCCCAGTGGGTGGCCGGGAGAGGGGACCCCGCGTCTCTAGCCCTCGGGCGCGGGGGCCCCCCGTTTGGGCGGCTCCCGGAGCGGGGCGGGGCCGACGGCGGGAGGCCCCTCCCCGGGGGCGGGGCGGGGGCCGGCGGGGCTTGGGGGCGGGGCCGGCGGGCGGGCGCGGGGGTGTCCCTCCCTCCCTCGCTCTCTCCGGTAAAGTCTCGCGGTGCTGCCGGGCTCAGCCCCGTCTCCTCCTCTTGCTCCCTCGGCCGGGCGGCGGTGACTGTGCACCGACGTCGGCGCGGGCTGCACCGCCGCGTCCGCCCGCCAGTATGGCCACCACCGCCACCTGCACCCGCTTCACCGACGACTACCAGCTCTTCGAGGAGCTCGGCAAGTACGGCCCACCCGCCACACGCGGCGGCCCCCCACCCTAGTCCAGGCGTCCCGGCGCTCTGCGGCTTCTCGCCCCGCCCCCCGGCCCTGCACCGGCCGCTGCAGCGCCCCCTCGACCCGCCCCACCCCCAGCTTTTCCCGCGTGCTGCCTCGGGGCCCTCGGGCCCTGGGTTCCCGGTCCCGCAGCCCCCTCCGCGCCCTGCAGCAGCTGCCAGGCTGCTGCACCCGGCGCTGCCGCGGGAACTGCAGCCCCGGGACTGCTCCGGGGCGCCTTCCAGCCCCGCCCCTCCCGCACCCTTCAGATGCTCCCCTCCCTCGACCCCGCCTGCCCACCGCCCCCTCTCCACCCAGCTCCGAAGCCCAACTCAGCACCGGCTCCCCGGTTCCCACGCGCCTGGCGCACTCGGGACCGACCCTCCCCGGGAGCTCTGCAGTTCCAGCCCCGCTGCGGTGCCCGGGTGTGGGGAGATGTTTAGTGCCGGGCCCCGCCCCCCGCTAGTGCGGCTTCCAGGATCCCAGCCTTGCTGCTGGGCAGTGCTGCGGCACCCCCGGCCCCTCCCCCCATCCCTGCAGTGGTCCCAGGAGCCGTGCGCCGCAGCCGCAGCATCCCCCTCCCCTCCGCACTGAGCTGGCCGCCGCCGCCGCCGCAGCCCGGGTCCCCGCCACCCCCACCCGCGGTGCAGAGCCTGGCCACTGCAGCCCCCGCTCAGCCCGCCCCCCTAGATATTTCCAGAGCCCGAGATCGCAGCCCATTTGGCGGGTCACGTAGAGGAAAATAGCACGGGGAAGGGGAGTTACTGCTGTCAGAATCAGAGCTGTCTTTCCTCTATTTCCCTGCTGTCAGTTGAGCGGGGATGCTGAGGGTTTGAGCTTAGTTTAGCGGATCTTGAACCTCACTTTCTCCCAGGCTTAAGGAGATTTCTTAGGAAATCATACCTTCTATTTAATCCCTCTTTTCCCTACTTTCCCAATTTATTTCTGCTGAGAGAAGGAACAAGGTCTCCCTGTTCCTTCTCTCTCCTGGTTGCCTTTGCTGGGACCACAAGGCAATCAGTGAGATGCAGCAGGTGTGTATTTGAAGCATCGCCCACCAGTCTGAGGTTGAGCTGTTGCTTTGCCCAGGAACTAAATGACAGGGTGGGAGCCAGGTGGTGCTCCACCACATCTGTTTAGGGCCATGGGGTGGGCTTAACATTCTTATGTTAGCTGTTGATTGTCCCTTTAAGTCTGGTGGTTGGAGCATGGCTGTCCTCATCTGAAGTATGTGTGTGTCACTTTGCTCGGCTCCATGTCCCAGTTCTTTCCACCTTCTCTCTCCAGGGGTGCCTTCTCAGTGGTCCGAAGGTGTGTAAAGAAAACATCTACGCAGGAATATGCTGCAAAAATCATCAATACCAAGAAGTTGTCTGCCAGAGGTAAGCGTGCCCTCTCTGGGCCTCTCCTTGAGAGGATCCCTCCAGAGATTAGATTTCGGCAGGTGCCCTGGGAGGTGGGGGAGTACGTGCTTTAGCACTTGGAGATGAGTTGGAATTTCAAGGTGGGTAGACTTAGAAGCCAGACAAGGAGGTGTGAGGGAATTGGACGTGCTCAGGGAGGGGAAAAAAAAAGAGAGAGATGTGGGTAGCTGGAGTGGTCCCTAAAGGGTTGAGGAAGTTCAAGTTCTCAGTGGAGAATTGGGAGGCAGTGTATGGTATGGAGTGAATAGCTCTTAATTTAGGGTACTTAAAGTCCCTCTCTTTAGAGCAGTCTGACTTCTGCAGGCTTGTCCTACCTAGCCCTTCTGCCCCGGTGGTAACTTAGGGTGGAAATGCAGTAAATGAGCAGTTTTGATGAATCTAGCCTTCCCTGCCCACCAGGCGGCAGAACAGACTCCCAAGGGAAAGAAATCTGTAAACATCAGGGGAGGCTGCTACTGGCGAGGGCTTCTGGGGAACAAATCCTGCCAGATGAACTTGATTCCTTTTTTTGATCAAATTACAAACTTGATGGTGAAGCAGCAGATGCAGTCTGTCCTGGGCAGAGTGTGATGACGCCTCACGGTCGCTAAATCTTAGTGGTCTGGTCTGAGCAGGAGCCGCAGTGCCTCAGCGTGCATTGGAGTTATCTACTGTGTAGGCCCAAGAGCCTTAGTACCTAAGGCTGCGAAGCCAGGGCCTGTCTTTAACACTTCAGAAGGACATCTCTGAAGCTGGTATTGGGTGCTTGCCAAACTTACCTCATTTGATAGGTGTAGACCCAGCCGTGTGTGAGGTGACTCGGTCTGGTTAATACAGAGGTCAGGTCCCGGAGAGCTTCAGGGTACAGCACAGTGACAAAGGTTCTACGACTCAGAGCAAGGTGTTAGGGCTGAGCAATAGAACTCCCATAAATACATTAGGAGCCAGGACAGATGGACTCGGGGAAGATGTGGTCTTTGGCCAGTAATGACGTGGGCATCGCTGGGGCAAGATAATAGATGTCCCATGCACCCAGAAGCTCTAGAATTCCAGAGAGATGACAGTGGGCTTCTGTCCTGTTGGCAGTTGTTCTGGGACCTGTTCCATGGGGGCTGTGTCTGCCTCCTGGCCTGGATGTCTCTCCTTATTCCTATTACCAAAGCTTGTTTTGATGTCTCCCACCGGCTGCATCGCCTGTCTCCTAGTGTTCATGTACATTGGCTGTAAAGTTGACTTGTTTTCTTTCCATCGGGTACCTTGAGTCCAAGGCAGCGGTTGTCATAGAGATATGTGGGTGGTCAGATGCCCTCCTCCTTCTCTGGAATGGGGGGTGGGAAGGGCAACAGTAGTTGGGTTCTCTGGCAGACATGCTAGACATGCTCTGACTAAGAATGGCAGGGGCAGGCAGGAGTGAGGTGAAGATGGGTATCCTCCTGTGCCCACACAGCCTAGCCTGGTGTATCAGAAATGTGGCTGATAGCTAGTGTCCCCAGCGGATGGTGCAGTGCTTTGCTTTGCTCCTCACCAGTGCCCCTCTGGTCCAGAGGGAGGGATAGGAAGTTGATGAGAACTGGGGATCTGAAGGTAGCTGGTTACAGGGACTGGAGCTACCAACCTTGGGCTTTCACTGTCTGCTCCTTCCATATACCCAAACTTATCCTAAGCCTGTGGGACAGTGTCCCCTTTCTTTCCCTTCCTCATAGCCTTATCCTGCCTTTCCAAACTGGTATCTTGTTATTCTTTCTCTCCTGAACTGGATGGCATTTCATTTCTCTGCTTTTCTTTTCAGCTTGAGAATTCTAGAATAAGATCATGTGTGTCAGGCAGTAACTCCCCCACTTGAGAGATGGTTATGCCAAGACTGAGGCTTTGGCTTATGTACCAGGTTAACTTTGGGACAGAGGCTCGTGGCGGCTTGTGGAGGTGCTCAGATGCCAAAAAGAGGGGTCAGGAATGTAGAGGTGCCACTGCCGTTCGGAGGTGGGAGAGTGGGAGGGTGTACTGTTGGAGATGGTGTGCTGGTCTGTGGGTGTTGCCATTAGGGGTTGGGTCAAGGTCTGTACCAGGCTGGTACCCATGGGGTTCAGGAGTGAAAACCATGGCTTCTTTGCGGCCTCTCAGTTTACGCTGTATATTTTATAAAGGTGCTGTAGCTGGGGCTGGGTTTCACTTGCTGCTGTCTGTCTGTCTAGGGCTCCGCAGGTGTTGGATTTCTGTGTTTGGGAATGTCATTGCTCTACTAGGGTCACCTATGTGAAAGGTCTGAAGAGGCTTGCTGTGTTCGCTGGGATTCCTTGAGGATTTTCTTTCTGCGTGATTTTCTTGGCTGCAAGCTGAAAGGCAAGAAAGGGTAGAGAGCTGCTTTTCCTTGTTGTCTGTAATGATATGGCCCAAGAGACCCTAGAGAGGCAACTTAGTTTTCTGGGTGTCGGGTCTGGATAGGGAGCTTTCTTGAGGGTACCTGGGGGGGGGGTATGGTACTATCTTGTCATTGTGGCCTCTGAAGCTAGCATTGGTGGCTAAGTTACCAGGTAGGCTGCTCATACAGGTGTGCATTGAGTGTCGTTTTGGTTTTTTTAATCTGCAGGCCTGTCCACTGAAAGGCACTTGAAAGCTATGTAACACCATTGTTTTTGCTTCAGTGCAGTGATGGGTAGAGACTTGGGACTTGTACAGGAGAGCCCATGGTTCTAAGCTTAGCTCTACTAGGCTGAAGGAGGCATTTAAAATAGGCTTGGATGCAGGATCTAGTGGGCCAGGTGACGGCAATGATAAGACGTTATTTTAAGATTTAAGAGCACCCCCCCCCAAAGAGCCTGAGCCCTTATGTCTTTTTTTTATTTTTAAATCTTCATATTCCCTTCTTATCTTTATTCATATGCATACAGATTTTCACCTCGTAGAGCATAACATTTTATATCCTGCTCTCTTTGCTTATATCCAAAGCATTTCCTCCATATTGCTCCAGTTGAAGGGCAGCAAATGGTCCTTTCTGATTTCTATATAGCTTAAGATTTATCCTTGGAGGCACCATAAGAAACCTCTGTATTTGGATTATTTATCTGGATTCCAGATCCGTTGACTGAAATTGATACTGGAGTAATGCCCTTGGCCTTAGGAGGGATGCTACCAGAAACAGTGTTATGAAATCTGTTACAGCAGTTGCTATATTATTTATTCGCTTGTCTGTATACTTCATGTCAAGAGATTTCTGCTGAAACTAAGTCTAAGAAAAGTCTTCCTCTCCATGATGACTTGAGAGGTGAGGGGAAAGACCTTACATTTTCCTTTGCTTTTATGTAGGCAGGCCCTCACAAAGTACCTGATATATAGAAAGCCTGTCTGTATAAAATGTCTGAATTAAGAGGGCTAGATAACCAGTTGTGGTTGCCTTTGGGGTTTGGCTCCCAGGGAACTCAGAGTCAAGTTTCTAGAGACCTTGGACCCTGGCTGACGTGGGTTCCCCCATTTTGATTCAGTGGCCAGACTACTTTGGAGAGAACAGATGAGGATAAAGACCTATACTTAGAGCATAAAGCAGGTTAGTTTATGATTCCTCTTTGCTTGTCATTAATGGCTTTATAGGACCCCTTCTGGGACTTCCTCTAAGGAGTGACTTTCAATTTCAGTGCCAATGAAGCTCACTTTGAGTACTGGTTAAAATAGCAGCTCCCTGGCTTCGATCCACAGAAATTCTGCTTTGAGAGGCCTGGGGTCCCCAGCATCTGCATTTTTAACACATGCTTCAGTTAACCTATGAGCCACTTTTTAAGAAATCAGTAGATGATGGCACAGGCCATTATTCTTAGTACTCTATAGACTAAAACAGGATGATTGCCACAAATTCAAGGCCAGCCTAGGATATATATTAAAATCCCGTCTCAAAACAAACAAAATAGATGAAATCACAAAGCAGCAGCAGCACCACTACCAGTCACTCTTGGCATCTCCTGGAATTCACCACAAATACCAACTTTCTTCACGTGGCATCTCAGGTGGTCTCAGCTGTCATATGGCCATCTGTGCACATGAGCTGATCTGTGATTAGGAGCCTCACTCTCTATCCCCGTTTGGGGTGTCACTTTGTGTCTGAGGCCATGGCAGGCTGAGTATCTGATGTTGTGTGGTATGTTGGCTACCAGAAGGGTAAAGGCTGTCCCTTTCTGGGTCCAGCTGGCCCTGGGGACTGAAATGGGATCCCCTTGAATGGTGCCAGTTGAAAGTCCCCACCCCCTTGGTGTTGGCCTGAGTAGCCCCCATGACATTTGTGTCCCCTGTGGTATCTCCAAGTAAGATTTTCCTGTTAAGGATCTGGGTGAGAGGAGGGGAGGAGAAAATCAGGATGATGTAGGAATGGGGCTCGAGGGGAGATTTCGGAGGTTCTGTGTAAAAACAAACTTTTCAGTTGAGGATAAAATAGCTGAGTTTTAGACAGAAAGAAATGGTTTCCTGCATATAAGTGACTGAGCGCCTCTGAATGCTTCCCTGCCATGCATGGGGGAGTAGGGTGGAAGTACCATCTCTGTGCCAAGGCTTCTGCTTGGCTCCTTTCATCATACAGTCAGGATGAGAGATGCAGAACGTAGCTATAGAACACTCACCTTGTCCTCCTACCCACCTTCCCAGAAGGAGCTGGGGTGCTGTGTTAGGTGGGGATGCAGGTTAAAATGTGTCCCGTTCTATTAAAAAGAACCCTGATTTTTTTTCCTTTTGCCTGTCATCATATCCTTGTCAGAGGCTGTGCTGAAACCCTAGAGGGGAGTGACCGGCCCCATTCTTTGCTGAGGCTGGAGCAGGGAGGGGAAGGCTTGGTGTGGTCACCTCCCACTCCCCATCCTATGCTTGCTACTTTCTGAACAGCTTTGGCAGGCAGTCAGGAGCTGATCCCATGGGTACCAGAGGGTGCTGACAGAAAGAGATGGGTACTTTGCATGTCTCGAGGGCCTCTGTAGAGAGAGACTCTTTGTCACCTGCACATACCTGGACAGATGTTGCTTTGTAGAAGATGTTGCCTTGTGGAAACCAAGGCATAAAAGATTTGTTCTGGCCAGGCAGTGGTGGCGCCTTTAATCCCAGCACTTGGTAGGCAGAGGCAGGTGGATTTCTGAGTTTGAGGCCAGCCTGGTCTACAGAGTGAGTTCCAGGACAGCCAGGGATACACAGAGAAACCCTGTCTTGAAAAACCAAAAAAAGAAAAAAAAAAAAAGAAAGAAAGATTTGTTCTGAGTTTGTTTTGAGCTTTAGATACTTAGTTTTCTTGATGCTCAGATCTATGAGTCTTTAGACTGTATAGTCTTTGAATCCCCTTAGCTATTTCAACCCTCCCTGGTTTTTGCACACACCCGCCCCCTCCCTTCATTCTCCCCTACCCCCCCGCCCCCCCTCCCAGGTCTCTTGGAGCCCAAACTGGTCTCAAACTCGCTGTGTAGTTAAGGATGACCTTGAACTCTTGATCTTCCTATCTTCACCTCCCAAGTGCTAGGGTTTTATCTTTTACAGGTTCTAGCCCTTTGTTCTGTGATGAATCTTGGTGTCATCCCGCAGCTCTCCGTCCAACACCACAGATAACTCCAAGCCTAGGAGAATAAACCTCTCCTTATTGCCTCAGTCTTCTGTACCCACTTTTTCTTTCTTTTTTTTTTGGACTCTAGTGGGGGCATTTCTAGCCACTCCCCCCACACATACATCATTTCTACTTCCTGAGCCCTATCACCATCAGCAACAGCAGATTCCCATCTGCTCCCCTCTTTTTTCCTCCCTCTCCTTCCCCTCCCCCTCCTTGCTGCTGCCCTGGGAGGAGCTATTTTTAGGGGCTGCTTCCTGGGATGTTTTACTTGGGGCTGGTTACCATGAAGGAAATGTCACCAAAACAGTGGGCACAGGCTAGGGGCACCCACTAGAGGCATAGAGCTGACCCCGTTTTGACCCTTAAAAGTGGCCAAAGTGTCCACAGGCAGAGCCTTGCCTTCTTAGGGTTTGCTATGATCCCATGGGGATTTTGTCCGTCAAAGCTGGCTTGGAGCTTGAACTTTAGGACGCGTCTAGGCGCCTCTTGCCTTTCCCTCTTTGATTAGCCTATCCTTGTCTCAAGAGCCAGAGGCCATGGTGAGGCTCAGGACTTTCTGTTGTCTGATTGGAACTGTTTGAGTTAAAGCTGGAGGCAGGGTACTTGTATGTGTGCTATGTAAAGGACAGAGCCAGAGGGGTAACATGGGTATATTCAAGTACTGTCCCCCTGTATTCATAACCATTAGCTGGTTTCACTTGTATGCTTATTGAAGGCATTAGAAGACTCTGCTTCCTGGGTTGATCGACTTTGCCTTTAATCAGACATTCTTTGCACTTTCAAAGAGGAAGGGATATAGCATTATGATGTCAGGGGGAGGTCAGTGGGATTGTGGCTGGAGATCCTCACTCGTTGGTGCCTAAGGGGTGATAGAAGCAGCAGGGGAAGGTGGACTATGACATGACCTGTGCTGCCCTTGTTTCTGTTCCTCAGAGTGATGTCCAAGGGGTCAGAGTTGTGTGTGAAAGGAAGGTGGGGGCACTCAGGAGGGGAACAAGATGAGACCACCTCCACCTTGGGTCAGAAATCAGTGGGGCTGCCAGGGGCTTCTCACAGCTGATGTTGAGGCCACAGGCAGAGATTGCAGAGGGAATGGGAAAGATGTCATTGAGATTGGAATTCAAGAAGAGTCCTTGTAGCCATAATGTGACCACGTGTCCTTTCCTACTTGCAGAAGGTTGTATGTTTATGTGATAACAGACCTCTTATCTGAACCTAGTGCTGGCTTCTGTGGTTTTAGAGAAATGTTGCTAAATCAGTGTGTAGGTCCTTGGCAGGGCCATGGAGAGACTCAGTGGCCAGTGCTCTTGAGAAACGAAGGCAAATGTATTTGGAGTAGGGTTCTCTTGGGCAGGAGAGATGAGGCAGTTGTGGGGTTCTGTGTGCCACTGGTTGTGAGTTGCAGTCGTTTTACCATCTGATAACCATTTCTGCTCCCCTTGCTATATCCGGTCATTCCTTGCTGCCCTGCCTGTGAAACTGTGGTGTCCTAGACCAAGTCGTGAAGCACCTGGCCGAAGGCGGAAGAGGCAGTGTCTCCACTTATCCCTGTTCTGGCTCTGCCCTAGGTAGACTGCTGGGGAAAAGCCCAAGCAAGGCCAGGAAAGCAGGGATAGGCTCCTAAAAAGGCTGCAGCTTCTTTCTGATCCCGATACCATCTCTGCAATTAAGGGGGAAAACCTTGCAAGAGGGCTGTCTGTGGTTGTAGCTAGGCTGAAGGCCTGCAGGGTGGGTCTCCATGGCAATAGCACACAGGCGGGCAGGAAGTGGCCCTGTGCAAAGCAGGGAAGTGGCTGTTGTCAGACAGGAAGGGGGGGCTGGGCTGTGGGGTGGGAGGAGCCTTACAGAAAGGTGGGTGAGAGGAGGGTCAGCTAAGGAAGGTCCAAATTACCCTGAAGTAGTCATTGAGGAAAAGCAGGAGGCTGGCTCTGTGGCAAGAGTCCCAGCTGGTTTGTCCTTACCTTCATAGGCCAAGCCTAGGCCTGGTCCCACCACCTCGGACCAAGCAAACTCAATGGCTTTACCCCTTTTAATGTTGAGGATTCTATGTTCAAGAAAGGTACTCTACAAATAATTTTCTGTTCCTGCTAGTGTAGAACACTTTGTGTTCTCACCAATTCTGAGGAGACTATAGAACAGGACATATGGGGAGAAAGAGATGAGCCATGACCACTAGAGAGGTCAGGCTGTCATGGTCTAAGAGACTGTGGGAGGCAGAAACCACATGACTCACTGAACAGAGAGCTTGGGGATGGCAAGATGCCATAGCCAGCAAGACTGAGGAAGAGGAGGCATCTGTGGTCAAGCACTACTGCGCTGGCTCACTCTCTGAGTGCCCCCCTCTGGCTTGCCTTCATCTGCAGACTGTGGACATGCACAGGTTTCACCTCTGGATGGCAATGGAGGATCTCGTGGGAATCCTACGAAGTCAGAGGGTTCAGTTGGTGCATTCAGATCCTGTGTCTGCCCAGGTGGAGGGGAGAATGGGTCTGACTCTTATGATCACTGGCAATGTGGATGTACACGTGAGCTGGGGGAATAGTTCCATAGTTAAATGTTTGCTGTGTAAACACGGGTGAGGATGAGAGTTCAGATCTCTTGGAATTCATGTAAATGCTGAGCTGGCATGGTGGTCCACCCGTAATTCTAGCCTCAGAAGATAGAGATAAGGAGTCTTCAGAACAAGCTAGCTAGCTGGCAAGACTAGCCAAACTTACGAGCTTTGGAAGATTGGATAGAGATTCTACCTTAGTGTAAATAAAAAGAAAGAGTAACATGTGGGGCAAGGGGGAGGGGCACATGCCTTTAATCCCAGAAGTCTGAGTTGGAGGCCAACCTGGTCTACAGAGCAGGTTCCATGACAGCCAGGGCTACACAGAGAATTGTGTGTGCGTGCATGTGCGCTTGAGCTTGTGTGTGGTGACTTAACCTAAGGCCTTCCTATTCATGTTACATATACAAGAATGTATACATATGCCCATGTGTATGCATACACCACAAGGGTACACACACACACACACACACACACACACACACACACGAAAAATGGACAAAGGGAAAAGAAAAGAAAAATGGGCACATGCCAGTTCAAGAGACCTTTTTCCTCTTCATCACCAAACCGTTGGAAAAGAGTATGCTAAGCACTCTACCATATTACCTCTTTTAAACTTCAGGCATTGCTGTTTCTATTCTAGAAGTATGAAGCTATAGGCTGGGGTTGTGGCTCAGTTGGTAGGATGCATATGGATCAGGTATGAGGTCGTAGATTAGATCCTAGGCACATAAATGAGGTGTGGTGGTACCTATAACACCAGTACCTAATAGGCAGGAACAGAGGATCACAACTTCAAGGACAGTTTTGGTGATGTACCAAGTTTAAAAGCAGACCATCTCACTATAAGTGATTGGATGGTTGGATGGATGGATGGATGGATGAATGGATGGATGGATGGATGGATGGATGGATGGATCCTGTCCAAAATGTTAGTGACTGGCTCATTTACCTCCTTTGGGTTTTAGTCAGGTGTTATCTTGCTGAGGCTTCCCCTGCAGATTACTTAAACTTAGCCCTTTCTCCCCCGCCCCTCTTCCCACTGTATCTGCACTCACTCACTAACTCAGGTCTAGTGAGTTTCTTGAGTCTGTGTCCCCTACCGCCATTTCCTGCCTCATAGTCCACAAGGGTAGGGATTTTTGACCACTTTATTCATCATTGTTCTCCAGCCTTCAGAGCAGTGCCTGTTGGAGTGAAGGACTCAGTAAATACTTTCTGAAGGCATGAATGAGGCTCAGGCACATTTAATAAGTTGGTGGAGTGGCATCCCTTCCAAACCCAATGTGTTAATTGCTCTTCCTTGTGGCTTAGACCCAGAGCAAAGACCAAAGCACAGCTCTGGGGTTCCAAGAAGCCATGAGTCTTACCAAGAGAGTGAGGCTTGGCTCCTTGGGAATTAGGCTCGAACTAAGTGGGAATGCATTCTGTGGACCTTGGGCAAGCCCCCTCAAGGAGCCGAGAGCCTTTTGTCTTCCCTCTGCTCTGAGTCACTGGTAAAGCCATAGCACCCATCCTTATTTTTAGTGCTGCCGCTGTTGTTGGGCTGTAACCATTAGCCAGTAAGAGACTTAAGAGAAGAGATAAACATTAATCTGCTGGGCCTTCCCTCAGCTGCTACCTCCGCATTACAAGATGCTGCTCTCCCACACCTGCCCAAGAGCTGTGGGTCAAGGGTGGTGAACTGAGTGGTCAGAGATAGGGTGGGTGGGTCTGCAGCTGGCACAGTTGGCTTGCTTGATGCCTTGGTCTCAAGACCCGGGCTGGGAGAAAATGTGGTTTGCTCTGTCATATGTCCAGATATGGGAGGAGCAAATACACCCCTGTTAAGCAGGTTTATTGCTGCTTCCTTGAGTGTTTGAGTTGGTGGAAGTCTACAGCCATGTTGCTCTACCAGGGACCAAGGAACGTCTTTCTCCCTGGCACCAAGGGAGACCAAATGTTGGGAATTGGGAATTATCCAGGGTTCTCCTGGCTAGGTCATTGGCCATGCTGAACCTGAAGGTGGGAAGAAAAGCCTGACCCAGATCTTGGGCAGCTGGGGTGGATTAGCTGCGTAGCAGAAACTAATCTCTGCCTATCCCTACCTCTTTTACAAAGCAGAGCGGTTGCTAGAGGGAAGGTTTAGGATGAAGCTGAGGATGACTGGAAAACATTGTAAGAGAGTTCCTTCCACTCTGTCATCTTTGCATTCTCTCACAGTGACTGGCTGGTAGTATTTGATGGCCTTCTTCCTGTTGAACCGCAAGTGACCTAACTTCTCTGGGCCTTAGTTTACCATCTACAAAATTGAAGTAATCAGCTGGGTGTGGTGGAGCATACCTTTGATTCCAGCATTCAGGAGGCCAGCCTGGTCCATAGAGTGAGTTCCAGGAAAACCAGGGCTACACAGAAAAACCAAAAACAAATAAGGAATAATCATACCCCTACCTGGTAGAACCATTGAGTGGGTTATAGGACATTTTATAGAGACACTTTCCTGTAGAGAGTAGAGGTAAGATAGGAAGAAATCCCTTTCGAGAAAGGCAAGAGGGCTATGGGTGTAGCTCAGTTGGTAAAGTTTTTCTAGAGTTTATGAGCCATTTGAGTTCAATCCCCAGCACTGTATAACCCATGCATGGTAGTGTACAACTATAATCTTAGCACTCAAGAGGTAGAGGCACAAAGATAAAGAGTTCAAGGTCATCCTCTTGAGCTGCATAGTGAATTTGGGGCCAGCCTGGGCTACATAAGGCTCTGCCTTAAAAGCAGGCAAAGAGGAGGAATTGCTTATCCTGGAGAGTTGGATTGGGTTGGATTCTGTCCCCCAACACCTGGGAGTCTTAGGTGACATCGTCACCTTTCTACTTTCTGTCATGGCGTAGCAGAAGAGAATGAGTGATCTAAGCCTCATCACCTTCATCAGCTTTCTGGCTTCGTTACTTTGGACAGGTTACTTTCTCCTCTTATGCCTCAGTTTCCTTGTTTATGTAATGGGGCAAAACAGATCCCTTCCTCATAGTGTTTCTGTTAGGATGAACTGTTTCGAATCCCTGACTCTGCCTGACATTCAGTAAAGTTTGAGTGATGTTATTACTGCTGCTCTTAAGGTTAAGCCCTGTTTACATACAGAACTCTGGCAAGTACAGCTTAAAATCATGAACCCTCTTTGAAGAACTTAAGATAGCAGTTGTGAGGTAGGATGTGAGAAGTCTGAGAGATGCAGTGGGGGAACCGGGAGATGGTTATGAGAGAAGAAAACACATCCTGCCCAGGAGAGAGGGGAAGGCTTCATGAAAGACATGACCTTAAGCCGGGCGGTGGTGGTACACGCCTTTGATCCCAGCACTTGGGAGGCAGAGGCAGGCGGATTTCTGAGTTCGATTTCTGAGTTCGAGGCCAGCCTGGTCTACAGAGTGAGTTCCAGGACAGCCAGAGCTATACAGAGAAACCCTGTCTCTGGGCTGGTGAGATGGCTCAGCGGGGAAGAGCACCGACTGCTCTTCAGAAGGTCATGAGTTCAAATCCCAGCAACCACATGGTGGCTCACAACCACCCGTAATGAGATCTGACGCCCTCTTCTGGTGTGTCTGAAGACAGCTATAGTGTACTCACATATAATAAATAAATAAATCTTAAAAAAAAAAAGAGAGAGAGAAACCCTGTCTCGAAAAAAGAAAAAAAAGAAAGACATGACCTTGGCCAAGTTCTAGCTGGTAGAGATAGGAGGCTGAGTGGGGAGGCTGCTAGCCCTCCTTGCTCTGGGTATCGCTCTGCTTCCTGGAGCTCTGGCTTCCTGTGGAAGATATCAGCTCACTTGGATCTGAGAACTCAACAGAATCTGCCCATTTCCTTGAAACAGTAATCTTGGCTATGCATTGCTTTGGGACTTGGCTTCTCTGCAGTCAGACCTAAGAGGAGCAAAATATGTGTCCCTTTGTCTTTCTGTAGAATGGGTGTCCCAATCATGCCAATTTCCTGTGGCTGTATAGTTAAGGATGAAGGAAGGCACACCTCACAGGTGCCGTGAACCTTTCTTCAATTCCACCTGCTGCTGCTATTGTTTTATTTTAAAATATTCTCATTACATTTATTTGTGTGTGCACACACATGTGTGCATATGTGCCTATACCATAGCATGTGCGTGTGGTTATTGATAAAAGAATAACCGTGGAAGTTGTTTCTCTCCTTCTGCTATGTGGGCTCCAGGGATCCCTCAGGTCCGTCAGGCTCGGCAGCAAGAGCTTTAGAACCACTTGCTGACTCTATTGGTATTGTTTTAATTCATCAGTACCTTGATTACTCACATCGTCACTCTCAGCATCACTGTCCTTAGGGTTGTTATAAGGATCACATAAGGGAATCCATGTGGAGCTAGCGTAGGGACTGCTACGTATCAGGCTCGGTACACCTCGGCTTAGCCTTCCTGTAGCCTTGGTTTGGCTTTCCAGTCGCAGTTACCTATGATCAACTATGACCCAAGTTTCTGGAATCTTCCAGAAATAAGCAACTAATAAATTTTAAATTGCATGTTGTCTGAGTAACACGATCAAATTTCTTGCCATCCTGCTCCATCCCACTCAGGACATGACTCATCCTCATATCCACACAGCATACGCTACTTGCCCGTTAGTCACTTAGTGGCCTTCTTGGTTATCAGATTGATCAGCTGTTGTGGTGCCTCAATGCTTTCCCCAACCTCCCCCCCCCAATTCCCGTTCCTTCCACTTCATCTTCTGCCTCCACCTCTGAAGGACTGGGATTACAGGTGTGCCAGACACCTGTTTCAGTTGTGGGATTTGTTTATTTTTATAATACTAAGGATTGAACCCAGGATCTTGTACATGCTTAGACAAATTCTGTAACAATGAACTATATCCCCCACCCCCATCCCACCCCCAGTCCTTGGGTTTGGAGACACTGTCTAAGTGTGTAGCCTAGCCTGGCCTTGAACTGGTACTCCTCCTGTCTCTACTTCCTAAGCACAAGAATTACAGACGTGGCCACCATACCTACCTTTGCAGTGCTTT
This sequence comes from Mastomys coucha, assembly GCF_008632895.1. Taxonomy (NCBI): domain Eukaryota; kingdom Metazoa; phylum Chordata; class Mammalia; order Rodentia; family Muridae; genus Mastomys; species Mastomys coucha. The sequence goes on along the minus strand of NW_022196915.1, from coordinate 7,537,273 downwards.
TGTGAAGTGTTTGGTACTATCTGGAATTTCATGCACATCAATTGAGAGTCTTCAAATACCCCCCTTGGATGAGGGAGGTCTGTTGTTACTCAGAACAACTCATTCTGTAGACCAGACTGGCCTTAAACTCAGACATCTGCTGCCTCTGTCTCCTGAATGCTGAGACCTCCCCCTAAATTCTTAACACCCTAACTCAGTGAAATATCTGTTGTAGAGGAAGGAGACCAAGGTTTAGCTAAAGACCTAGATTTAAATTCTAGTGTGCCACTCACTGGTTTAAGGTGTTTAACTGCCCTCCCCCCACCCCCCACCCCGGCCCCCAGTCTCCTTTCTTCACCAGGAATGGGTGGTCACAGCTGTGTCCAGATTTCCTGTGACCTGCTGTGTTAATTTAACAAACTGCCAGAAATGCCTAAATAGTGCCTAAAAATTAAAGCAATATGAATAGCCAGGTAGCCAGATGGCTGATGACTTTTGTTTACTTTTGTCTCGTTTAGATCATCAGAAACTAGAACGAGAGGCCCGGATATGCCGACTTCTGAAACATCCAAACATTGGTGAGTGTCCGGCGGAGTCTGAGCATTTCATAGAAGGCAGGGAGGGCCGAGGTTGGCTTTGTGATTGTGGAGTTACCTCTGTGGAACTTCACCCGCTACCTTATTTGCCTGAGTAGGATAGTGGCCATGTGTCAGAATTCTAGGACTTTGTTTAGAGAGCTGGCTGCTTCTTTGGCTATAGTGCCATCTCAGGGATGGGTCGGGAGGTTTTTGAATGTTTCAGACTCTCTTTCTCCTTCTGTCTTTGGGCTGACATTCAAAGTCCTCAGTGTGTGAGGTTCCGGGCTACCAGTCTGCCAGCATCCCTCACCAGAGTCATCCATAGCCTTCATGAAAGGCTCAGGATTTTGTTCCTGAACCTAAAAGAGTTTTGTCCCTCTCGAAGTGTCCTGCACACTCTGGGGGTTTCCATGGCACTCCTGTTTGTGTTCCGAAGAGCCAGGGAAGCACGTTGCCCGCCTGCTTGGCTTCTCTGGAGAAGGAATGGCAAGGGCTGCTCAGATGAGGACGGAGAAAGACTTGAGAGGATCTCTGCCCGCTCCCACCCCAGCTGGGGTACAAGAGCACATTGTTGGTTGTTCTGAAGCCTGAGGAGACTCGCCTACTATAGCCCACTCTGGCTCAGTTTTACATTGTTCAGCTGAAATAGTCTTTGCCAAAAGTGTTGGCCCTGATCTGTTACTCCTTACAGAAGGGACAGAATCTGGGCCGGCTGCAGTGTTTGAGGAGAAACCCCAGTGTTGACTTGAGGCAGGGAGCATCTCCTAGGTTTTCCTGAAATCCCTGAATCATCACAAAAGACAACACGAGTTCTCCTCAGGCATGGCCTGAATATTAAGGCTCCCACAGTGTCCCGGAGGTTGCCTGCTTAGCACTTGGTGGCTGCGGCTGAGAGGCAAATTGCTGAAGAAGCTTGATACTACCTCTAGAGCTACCCAGCCTCTGGCTTCCCAGATCTCAGGGCTCAGTGTGAGCCTTTATGTGGAGGAGCTGAGGTCGAGCCCCAGGCCACTGAGAGCAGAGCAGCCCTAAGGTAACCAGAACTCCAACCATGCAAGGCTTTATAGATCACAGTCAGCAACTTGGATTACACCTGAAGCTGATTGGCATAGCCAGGGCTCTACTTCACCTGCTGCAGTGCATTTCACGGCACCAGCGTCCTTAGCCAGGGAGGCCTGGTGGCCCAAGAGCTGCAGCAGCTCCTGCATAGCCTTCGAGGTTAGACTTTCACTTGAAAAACATAGCAGGGACTAGTGTACTGCCGTGGATAGCAGGCAACAGAGAGAAACACTAGAAAAACAGTCAAGAAATGAGGCGTGTTCAGTCACAAAAATTGGCTGGTTCAGTGACATAAATGGTATTTTTATTACTTGCAAATATTTAAAAATGAGATTTTTATACCTTGAACCAAAAGGCTTGGCTCTAAAGCTACCTACTGTCCACCATTGGGAGAGGTAGCACACAGCTTTAATCCCAGTACTTACGGGGCAGAGGCAAGCAAATCTTTATGAATTTGAAGCCAGGGTGTCATAGATCCTTTTCTCTTAAAATAATAATTAAAAAAAAAAAAAGGATAGTGAGCTCCAGGCCTGCAGAGCTATAGATTACGACCTTGTCTTAAAACAAAACAGAACTAAAAACAAATAAAGCTGCCTACTAGCTCAGGCGATAACTTCCCTTTGTGTTTCTTGTGATCATCTCAGATAACAATGATGAATTGTGTGGGGGAGAACAGAGGGGCTGGGGCAGTAAGTGAGGAGGCTGACTTACCTCTGCTTCATCTGGGACATGTTGGGTTGACCATGAGAAGGTGAGGATTTAAGAATGACAACTGAGAAGGCAACAAGAAGGGCCACAAGAGCCTAAAACATGGCTAGCCTTCCTTCTATTATTTATAGAAATACGTTTATATAACCATATAGCTCTCACTTTGTGTGGTTTAATACTTTTTCCCCTCTGCACTTAGCTCATAATAAAGCAGAGGGAGGAGCCATGCATTCCCTGTGTCTAAACTATTGACGAGCTGTGACACCCAGGAAAAGCATGGTAAAGTCACTTTGGTGACTTTTCAGAGTGCCAGAAACTGTTCCTCTATTTTTATGGCTGCTCATGTGTCCTGAGGCATGTGTTGGTCTGAAGACCACTTCCAGGGTCAAGAGTAGGCAGAAAGAAGGGCAAGCCAGGACTGTGTTCTGAGAGCATTGTCTGGCTGGACTCTCTGGCTCCTGGTGGGAACCAGGACTCCTGGAGATATGGCTGACCTCTTGGTCCAGGAGGCATGGGTTGCCGTGGATCCAAACATGGCTTCTGGCTGAGAGGAGACTCTGCCCTTAATTCCCTGTTCCTCTCTCCACTGCTGCGTCCTTGGTCCTCAGACCATTTTGTTCTGCCTTTTAAACTCCATGCAAAAGGAGACATTCATCCTACCCAGTAGTTGCACAATTAAAAAGGCTGAGAGTAGAGATCAGGTCTTCAGCCTCTGGCTGTGGTCAGACTCAGTAGTGTTGAAATTCAGGAGCGTTTGGTGCAAGGAGCCAGGTGATCCCAGTTTTCCCCCTAGTACATATTCTGTGCTGAGTTAGAACCTGTTGGAAGAGTGAACCCTAATGTAAACTGTGGGTTCTGGGTAATGATGTGTCATTGTAGGTCTATCAGTGATAACAAATTCTGGTGTGGGATGTTCATCGTGGAGAATCTGTGCATGGGAGTCAAGGGTATATGAACCTTCTGTTCAGTTTTGCTGTGAACCCAACACTGTTATTAAAAAATAGAATTAATTAAAAACAAGCAAACAATGGCTGTTTGGGTGTAAGGTACACTGTTGAATTCAGAGAGTGCTGGGAGAGTGGCTAGTTGTAGGGAGTTATGCGGAGGAGCTGGCTAGTACTAGTCTGAAGTCTGAATGGAGTGCGTGCTACCTGTGATCTGCTTGCTCTCTGTTCTAAATTCCTCTAATGAATAGACGGTCTTCTTTCGTGCTGAGCTGCTCCAGCAGTTTCGATCACAGCCTAGCGTTTGTGGTTTAAAGCAGCACTTCTCAAACTTTTATGTGCTTATGCATCAGCCAGGGATCGTGTCAAAATTCAGATCCTGATTCAGTAAGTCTTGGCGGGTGGGGGAGGGGAGGGTGAGATTTCTTTCAGCTTCAGGGTTTCCAGGTGATGTTGCTGCTTTGATCTGTGCTCCATCAGTTTGTGACTTCGAAGTCAGGTTCACTGGTTTTGGATTCTGACTTCCTATTTAGAAGCCGTCACTTGAGCAAATTATTTAACCCTCCGTGTCTGCCTGCCTGCCTTGTCCTTTGTGTTCCTTCATAGAGTCAGCAGAGGGTTCTGAAAGGGAAGATACTGGGAGATGGAGAATGGAAACACTGCAAGCAGAGATTCTGAATCCCAGCTCCCCCATCCTTGCCCCAGCTCAGCTGTTAAATTATTCAAGCCTGGCCGCAGTAAACCTTGGGCCCAGGACCCATTCAGTTGATAGTAAATGTAGCAAAAGCAATTACAAAGAAAAAGGAAACATTGTGACTGAGCTCTCCTTAATCTTTCCTCCATGTTGGAAAGGCTGAGACCTGCCACAGCTGGCCTTTGGGGAACAGACTTCGTTCTGTCTGAGATCCCGTAGTAACAGCTCATTCCTGCAGGGTTATTATTAAGGACGTTTAAAAAGCATTCCTTATTTTAATTTTAAATATGTATTTCTGTGCATACACAGGCAGGTGAATGCAGGTGCCCTTCAAGGCTTGAGGTATTGGATACCCTGGAGATGGAGTTACAGGCAGTTGTGAGCTGCCCAGGGAGTGTGTGGGAACCAAACCTGGGTCCTCTGCAAGAGCGGTAGGCACGCTTAACTGCTGAGCCATCTTTCTAGCCCTAGTTCTAGACATTTTTAACAGATGCTTTTTCAGTATTGTTTTTGTTGTTGTTGTTTTGAGAAAGACTTTTGAAGTAAATAGGGCAGATTGTTGGTGATTTTTGAGGAGTTGGAAATAGCCACTCACAGAATTTAAGTTGTAGATTTGTTGGTCCATGAGAGTGTAAAATGTTGAGTGAACCTTCTGTAGGTCTGCCCCTTTTCCCACTGAATTTAGAGTATAGTAATTAGGTTTATTGCTGAACCACAGTTGTGATTTCTGCTTCTTCTTGATCTTCCTGTCTGTAGACTTGGTTTGGTCACCTTGGCCTTCGTGCCTTGTAATTACTACGAAATGGACTGGCTGTCTGATGACATTATTCCATGTGTCCATAGTACCATTTATGTAACTACTTACATATTTGTATAATTGTTAGGTAGAGCCTGTCTTCTTCCTGGGGTAAGATCTGGGGTAAGATCTTCCTGCTCTGTAGTGGCAGGGCCTTGCTTCTTCTCTTCACAGTGTCTGCTTCAGGGTAGTCAACTAATGAATATATTGAACCAATTAGAATGGCCAGAGCTGGCAGGGACAGAATGGAACTTCTTTACCTAAGAGGACAGACAAAATGTCATTCTGTGATAGAAAGGATCTTGACGTTAGTTTGCCAAGTTTGTGGCTTCAAGTTCCGCTATGTAGTGTGTCGTTGAACTTTTTTTTTTTTAAGTCTGTTTCCTCTCCTTTTGGTGGGGATGTCATAGATAGTTAGTTGTCTGAAAGAGTTACAGTGGGGAATTCAGTAGATACTCTCATAAAATACTTCACATGGGCTGGGAATGTAGCTCAGTTGGCACAGTACTTGCCAGTCACAAGCAAGACACTAGGTTTAATCCCTAGCATTGTATAAACAAGGTGTAGCTGTGCCCATAATCCCAGTGCTCAGGAGGAGGTGGAAGAAGCAAAAGGATCAGAAGTTCAAAGTTATCCTTAGCTACATAGTGAGTTCAAGTCCTGCCTTGGTTATATGAGATGTCTTAAAAAAGTAACACAGTGGTTGGCACATAGGAATAGCTTAATTAAATCATAGTTATTTTAATTTTAATCAAGAATCAGCTGTGCTTAATATGGCACAGTTAATTTTCTCTTTCTTGTCCTTAGTTCCTATTAATTTTCTTTAAAAAAAATAGCAATGTCATTCAGAGTCCCCCTCTCCCTTGTCTTGGCATGCTGGTTGTCGAGCTTGGGGCTTACATCAGAACCTTTGGGGCAGGGTGGCCTGGAAGGATTAGCTTTCTGCTCCTCTGCTAATCCTCGCCCACCTGCACTCCGTGTGTGTGGCCTTCCTCCAGAAGGGCAAAAGCCTGGGTGTCTTGTGCCTGTGGCCCTGCTCCTAGACCTGCGGTGCTGGGAGGGTTAGGGGGCGGGGTATTGAGAGGAGGTGAGGCCAGGCTCAAGGCTCAAGGCCAAGCCCAGCAGGGCAGGGCACCTGGGCTCCCTTGGGAGTGGTTGTTAGCATCCTACCTGCTGTCCTGTCAGCTCAGCACCTTGCCACTGTTAGTCAGCTCCCTAATGAAGCTGGTCTTTGGCTTCTGGGACAGCTGATTTCCAGGGGATTATTTGTATTACACACTTTAATGCTTTTTAATAGCAATTTTTTTAATTAAATGGAAAGTCCTTTTGGAAGCAAGGGAGCAGCCACAGCAGGACTCAGGATGAGGCACTGACTGAGACCAGAGAAGTAAAATGAGGGGGAAGGAGGAGGGCTTTGGGGAGCTTGACCGAGCCTGGGTTCGGTATGGGGGAAGGCAGCAGGTGCTCTAACTGTGGCTTCTTCATACTAAAAGCCCTTCTCTGTCATCGGCACGCTAGAGAAGTGAGGTTTGCAGAACCAGATAAGATCGACAGCATGGGCAATGTGGTTGTTAGCCTGGATCCGGGCCTGGCAGGCCTCTGCGTCCTCATTCCTCGTGTGAGAAGGGAGCTGTGGTGACGTTCAGTACCTTGTGGCAGCCGACTTGTGTTTTGCTTTCTGGTTGTTCTTGCTTCCTCTGTTGAAGGGGACACAGGAAGTACTCCAACCCTCAGGGATGCTTTGGCACTGGGAAGGGCGGCAGTGTGGGCCTGCCAAGGAAGTGGCACCATGATTTTTTTTCTACCCAAGCACCTCACCAGTTGCTTTGGTGTCAGGCCATTCCTGAAATGCTCTGGAAGGTTTTCCTGTAACTGCTGAGCATTGGAGCAGAGGTCAAACATGAAGGAAGTCCTTTGAAATCCTATAGGAAGAGTTTGGGTGAGGGGAGAGACAAGAACACCCACATAGGTAGCTAATGCAAATCTTGATTGTATTAGAGTGATCTCAGGACTGGCATTTAACCCAGGGTGTCTTTGTAGTTGGAGCTAGAGAGAAGACCTCAGAAGACATCAGGTTGGTCTTTTGCCCAAGAACGGTGGAGGCAGGCATTGAGAAGGGTTGTGCTTGCCAGCCTTGCACTTGCTGAACTGAACTGCCTTCTCTGCCCGCTGCTCTCTTGGACACAGCTATAGTACTGTTGTAGGCACGTTTGTGAGTACTTTCTCACTGGCTCTCTTGCTTTGCTGCCTATGTGGGCTGGCCACTATCTTATAGGCTGCAGTCGAGTGATAGCTTTTGGAATCTGGGACGCACCAGTTAGTAACTATTTAACTTTTGATGAGAAAGCTGAAGTCCAAGCCTCTTTGGTTCTGTTCTGTAAAATGGAAGTAGCAATCATCTCAGGGCAGTGTAATAAACTCCTTGAACACCCTGTCCTTCCTAAATGCCATCACCAAGCCTAGGATCTTGCACACTCAAGATATGCATATAGAATCACTAGTGTATGACATAAATCTATCCCAAAGCTGGCACATAGTATACACTGAATAAACGGTTATTATGACTGGGCATGTTGGTACATGCCTGTAGTCCTGGTATTCCAGACAATAAGGTAGAAGGATTGCCATAAGCTCTAGGCCAACTAGGCTACATAGCAATATTCTATCTCAAAAATAAATAAGGGCTAGGCATAGTGGCATACTGCTCCTTTAATCCCCAAACTGGAGAGGGCAGAGGCAGGCAGATCTCAGTTAGTTTGAGGCCAGTCTAGTCTTCAAGAGTTCTAGGCCAGCCAGGGCTATATAGTGGGACTCTGTCTCAAAAATAAAGGGGGCAGGGAGGGAGAGGATATATGGAAGAACAGAAAATGTGTCTCAGTGGGTAGTGTCGCAGTAGATAGTGCTTGCCTATATACATGAAGTCCTGGGTCACCCAGTACCACATTAACTAGGTGTGGTGACATATATATGTAATTTTAGCATTTGAGAGATAGAGGCAGGAGGATCACAAGTTCAGGGTTGTCCTCAACTACATATTGAGTTTGAGGTTATATATACATACCCTGTCTCAAAGCACTTGCTGTATTGGTTGCCTGAGTATGTGTGCAGCCTGCTCCACATGCCTTTCTGATGGGTTCTACCTTTTCCCAAACCCTTTCATCCTCCTACTCCCACTTGCTCCTCTGAAAGAGCTCCTGGGCTCTCCCATCTTGTCTGTGTCTATTCCTGTGTCACGCATCATATCTTGGGTGCACCTTCTGTGGGACTAGCCCCTCGAGAGGTTCTTGCTTTTCTCCATCTGACTGATTTTCTGAGCTACAAAGCTTCTATCTCTTGGCTTCAGTCTGCAGTGGAAACCAAGCACTAGTCTCTTGCTGTGGCTGTGTACCCGTGGCCCAAGGGGTACTAGGCACATTGCCACTTTTCTCTGCAGCATCTTCAGAAGCAAGTCCTATGAGGCTGACAAGATGGGGCTGGGTGGGGTTGCTACATAGAATAGGATTTCTGAGTTCTTTTCTGCTAATCTCTGTTCCCATCTCCTCTCTTACAGTGCGTCTCCATGACAGTATTTCTGAAGAAGGGTTTCACTACCTCGTGTTTGACCTGTAAGTGACACTTTCTGAGGGTATGGGGACCTTTCTCTCCAGCTGGCTGAGGATGAAAGCTTGGGAAAGGCTAAACTGGGCCTTCGGCCTCTGCTGAGGGCTCCTTCCAATTGCTTGAGGAAGAGGACTGGTGAAGTTTCTCTGGGGATGAGTGTGCCTGCCCAAAGCCACCCCCCTCAGCATCTTATTGTTCCTCACTGTCTCCTAGAGCCTGAGCCCCAGGGTGGCCTTGCTCCCTGTTCTGTTCTGTGCATAACTTGTGCAGATGTTTGTTTCTTGTTTCTTGGTGTGTTTCCCTTACTGGAGAAATAAAATAATGACTCTTTGTACGTCCTTAAAACTTCTGGGAAGTTGGAAGTAGGTTTTAGGAATCACGAACTGCGTTCCGTTTGTGTCTCTTCCACTATGGTTGTTCTTTAATGTCTTAGGAGTGGCTCTTTACCTCCTGGAAAGCCCAGTTCAGTGTTGTCATGGTTGAGCTTCTGTATCTGTGGTCTCAATATTCCTCAACTCTAGCAGTAGGTCTGCCTTCTCACTGCCATTGATAATGTCCATAACGGTCTTTAGGGAAAGCTCCGACCTTTGTAGTTAGACTATTTTCGTGGATCCCTATGTCTTCGTCACTCTCTGAGTGTTAGTGATTCTGTTAGGTTATGGAACCAGAACTGTCAGGAAGCAGGGGCGAGTGCATGGTAGCCCAAGGAGAAGCCCTGCACCATTGAAGGGTGAACATGTTTTGGGCTTCCAAAGTACATGGGGAGTTGGGGTGGCTCTGAAAGCTGTTTTACTGTATGACGTAGTTAGTAGTTACCTGATGGATGCTGGAGTTGGCCAATGGGCCCCACCTCCTCTAACCCTTTCTTCTGTTGGTTACAGTGTTACCGGAGGGGAGTTGTTTGAAGACATTGTGGCCAGAGAATACTACAGTGAAGCTGATGCCAGGTAAGAGGAATCTTGATTGTTTGAGTGAAGCCCTTTGAGTTAGGATTGAAATAAGTCCTGGCTCTGTGTCTGTGTCTGTGTCTGTGTGTGTGTGTGTGTGTGTGTGTGTGTGTGTGTGTGTGTGTGTGTGTGTGTGTATGTGTGAGTAGTCTTTGGACTCTTGTCTGAACAAGAGCCTATAAAGATGTGGTAGGGCTGCATTCTGTGCATAGTATCAGAAGTTAAATATTCAAGACACCTAGATTAATTTCTTTCAAAGCCTCTTCTAGGTTGCCTTTATCCTATTTCCCCTAAAATACCTTTTTCTCCCACTATTATATACTCACAAGCATGCCCAATAGCCCTTTTTGTACTTCCTCCTTCTCAAAAAATTCTAGTGTGTACAAGTTCCTTACACAGGGACCTGGGTATCAGAGATAGGGGAACCATAATTTTTGTCCTGAAGGGTATGAAACTGGAGAGTTTCCTTGGGATCTTTTAGCCTTTGTCGCTTTACCGTCATGACCAGCTCAGCATGAGGGAGTATTCTCCACCTAAGCCAGTGGCTCTCCTGTGACAGCACAGTCCACCTGCATCGAGGTACTCAGGTGCCAGTGTGGCCTGCTTTGCCCACCTTCTCTCTTCCCCTTCACAGCCTGATTTTTGTTATCCTGCCTACAGCTTCTCTGGCTTAGGCTGGCTCTAGAGAGAGGGGGAGTTCTGCTTCCTCACGAATTTCTCAACCCTGAACAGCCGATGTTTGCTGATCAACTTCAGATGCCTCAGCCTGGGGAAAAATTCTCAAGTGGAGAGATGAATTCCAGTGCCAGCAGGGGAGGACCAGGCTGTGGGTGGGAGGAGGCAGCGATAGCTCAGGGAGCTTGGGGTGGGAGGACTGTACCAGTGGGCTTGGCCTGGCTCTGCTGGGACACTTCGCACTTTTGCCATTTTTGGCCAGAAGGCTCTCCCTGCTAGCCGGGCTCTGTTCTAATTATACATTTCTGTGGAGACTCGCCTCTGAAGCTCAGTCTTAAAGTTCCTTTGGCAAACTGTTGGGCTCTATGCTGTAGGAGGCCCTGAGCCTCAGTGTCCAGGGCTGATGACATCTATTGACCCTTTGACTCTCCTAGGAGCCTCAGTACCAGATTTCAGGGAAACCAACTGTAAGTGCAGGCTGTGTAGGCTGGCACACCTGGATCCTCTGCAGGTCTGCCCTGCACACCTGGTGAAGGCTGCTGACTGGGCACAGACCAGTGTTCTTCAGCCTCAATGGTACTGACCTTTAGCACAGATAACTTTTTTGTTACGAAGGTCTCTCCTGTGCACGGAGAGAACTCAGAAGCACGCCACTCAGCAGAGCTCTAGTAGAGTCCCCCCCATTCCAAGTTGTACCAACCACACTTATTTCCAGACATTGCCAGATGTCTCCTGGAGGGCACACTCACCCTCCAAGTGAGCGGAAACCGTTGCTCTGGAGTAATCATGCCTGCCACCAGGCATTCGACTATAGGACTAGCAGGACAGTTTGCAAGGTGAACAGCCGGCTTTAATAAACAGGACCAAAGTGTGGTTCTGAGCTAGGTTGGCTTTTTTCTGTGCAGAATCATCAGAAATGCTATGTAGACATCCTATTTAGAGCCCTCTTAAATATGCTATTTCTGGAGGGAATCTGTGTGCTTCCCTTCACCTCCCTACTAGATCAGAAACGTTAAAGCAGCCAGTATCTTAGGTAGTACAAGAAAACATTGCACGAGTCACTCAGTAAATGTTTGAACAAGTGATGGCTTGTGCCCACCGGTGCTGGCTTCCCAGGTTACGGCATAAGCTTCTCTCCTCTAAGACAAAGTTTGCTTATGAGGAAAGAGCTAGAAGGGGCTGGAGAGTCTCACTTCCTTAGGAATATTTACCATCTTCCAATCCCTAGGAAACAAATTCCAGTCTTTGCCTTAAGGCTTTCTCACTCTAGAAAACCCACCTAACTTTTCCTAGGCCTCCCTTCCCTCCCCGTGGAGAGTGTTGATGAGGAGGGAAGAGAGTGCTTAGCTGAGTGTCACACATCCATAATCCCAGCAGTCCTGAAGCTGAGGCAGGAGGATCATGAATTCAAGGCCAGCCTGGGTCACAGCACAGGTTGCAGGCCAGCTTATGCTACATAGCAGGAAAAGGAAGGCAGGAGGAAAAGGAAGGCAGGAGGAAAAGGAAGGCAGGAGGAAAAGGAAGGCAGGAGGAAAAGGAAAGGAGGGCGGGCAGGAGGAAAAGGAAAGGAAGGCAGGAGGAAAAGGAAAGGAGGGCGGGCAGGAGGAAAAGGAAAGGAAGGCGGGCAGGAGGGAAAGGAGGGCGGGCAGGAGGAAAAGGAAAGGAGGGCGGGCAGGAGGGAAAGGAACCTTATATACTGCTGGTGTTGTAGCAGGAAGAGGAAAGGAGGGCGGGCAGGAGGAAAGGAACCTTTATATACTGTTGGTGTTGTAAATTAGTATAGCCATTTTTGGAAAACAGTATGGATGTTTCTCAGAAAAACTAAAAATAGAAGTACCATATGATCCAGTCATCCCACTACTGGGTAAATACCCAGTGGAATTAAAATCAGGATGTTAAAAGAAATGTCTGTACACCCACATTTCATTGCAGCATTATTCACAATAACTAAGATATGGAAACAACCTGAATGTCCATTAGCAGATGAATGGATTAAAAAAAGAGTAGTGTATACTACCGAGCCTTAAAAAGGCTGGGAAATTCTGTCACTTAGGATAGGATAGGTGAGCCTGGATGATGTTATGTTCAGTGAGACAAGCCAGGCACAAGAAGACAAATACCACATGATCTTACTTACATGTGGAATGTAAAAGGGATGATCTCATGAGGTAAAGAGGAATGGTAGTTGGCAGAAGCCAGAATGGGCGGGTATAGGTGAGGAAAGGAGAGTTGATGGTCAGAAAGGGGGAGTGGATTCCCACATCTTACTTAAGCACAGCAGGTGATTATAGTTAGTAATGTTTTGGTCGGTTGGTTGGTTTGGTTTAGCCTTTTCAAGAGTTTCTCTATGTAGCCCTGGCTGTTCTAGAATTCACTCTGTAGAACAGGCTGGCCTCAAACTCAGAGATCCACCTGCCTTTGCCTCCTGAGTGCTTCGATTAAAGGCATGTGCCACTTACACCTGGAAGGTTTTAAAATGTACAGAAAAAGAATTTTAAACGTTAGAAAGAATAAGCATTTGAAGTGATGTATATGATGGTGTACCTGTAGCAGAATATCCCATTGTCCATCAGAAGTCAGTAGTTATTTTTCAATTAAAAAATAAAAACAAAATAGGTGGAGCTAGATAACATTCAAAGCCCAGGGTTCTAGCTTCTGTTTCGGCAAGTGTGGTCTGCACCGGCAGTCGTTGGTGAGGTGGTTTAGCCCTGCACTGATATTGCTTGTGCTGTTCTTTCAGCCACTGTATACATCAGATCCTGGAGAGTGTTAACCACATCCACCAGCATGACATTGTCCACCGGGACCTGAAGGTACTCAACCAGGCTGACTGCCTTTGCCTCCTACTTGTGACTTGTTGGCGCCACCTGGTGCTAGGTAGTGGTACTGTGAGCCCAGAGTAGGCTCCCTTTGGGCTCCAGGGTGGATGTCTCCTAAGGTTCTCCTTGTTCCTTCTGCAGCCTGAAAACTTGCTGCTGGCGAGTAAATGCAAGGGTGCTGCGGTCAAGCTAGCTGATTTTGGCCTGGCCATCGAAGTGCAGGGAGAGCAGCAGGCTTGGTTTGGTAAGGGTAACCCTGTCTTTCCGAGAATGCAGCCTCCGCCCTTCCTCCTCTTCCTGGTCTGCCTTCCTCTTTCAGAACTAGAAGTCAGGCCTTTAATGGTCCTGGCCTTTTCAGAAAAGTGGAGGGGGGGGCACCGAGGTCCCTCCTGGCCCTCATGACTCAGTACAGTGGGTCTGGCTGCTGTCAGCGCTGCATTCTTACTGCCTCTGGGGAGGCGTTGGAGTTCCTGGTAGGCACAAGTACTTGCCGTCTGATTTAGATTCCAGGCACTGCACGTAGCCCAGCCTGTCATCTTTTGCAGCCTGGGCACTGAGAGCTTATATAGTAAAAGCAACCAGCGTTAGGAGGGCTTTGGAGGAAATTACAGGTGTGGACTTATTGGGAGAGAAAGTGGGTTCAGTTTGGCTCTGCCCTCTCTTCTGCTACAGGTTTTGCTGGCACCCCAGGTTACTTGTCCCCTGAGGTCTTGAGGAAAGATCCCTATGGAAAACCTGTGGATATCTGGGCCTGCGGTAAGCCCATTCCACACCCTCAGCTATTTGGTGTTATGGGCCCCTGGCTTCCTGTCATGACAAGAAAAGAGGCATTACATTCATTCCCTCTGGGTTCCACAAGTGCCTGCTGTATATGAAATCATGGTGGTGTTTGCTCTCCTTCCCTTGGGAGAGCTGTTCCTGTCATGCCCTCCTTCCAAAGTAACTTCCTGGATGATGCTGCGACCTGCTTGGAGAAGGGCTCATCCACACCTTAGAGGATAGACTCTGACATGGCATGGTGCCTTAAGGAGTGAGACGCTGCAGGAGGGACTAGTGGTACAGCGTTATCGACTGGCATCCACCTTTAACTCTGGCCCAGCCTTGCCTTTCTGGGTGGTTCTGAGCCCTGCATGGCCTTTCTTGGTTCCTCAGGGGTAGGTGACTGACCCCAGTGACCTGTGTGTTCTGTCTCGCAGGGGTCATCCTGTATATCCTCCTGGTGGGCTACCCTCCCTTCTGGGATGAGGATCAGCACAAGCTGTATCAGCAGATCAAAGCTGGAGCCTACGATGTAAGGATGGGTTTTCTAAGAGCTGAGCAGTCACTCCTGGAAGGACAGATTCCCTGCCCCTAAGGGTCTGTCCAAGGGAGTCGTGTTATTGTCATTTGATAACAGGGCATCAGGGGACTTTGAGGACCCAAGGATGGGCATACAGGACTCAATTCTTGCCACCTTATATACAGGGAACAGATTTTTTTAAAAAAATGCTCCTGTTAGCTATAAAATTAAGGAACTCAATGAAGCCCTTTGGTCTATTTCCACAAAGAATGGGGAGACTACGTGGTATGTTCTATCCCAGAGGGAGAATTTTAGAGGCTTCCTCCAATGCTTTGGTACCTTGGGCACATTGCAAAGCCTGTCTCCTCCTTAGTAAAAAGAGAAAGGCGAAGCAGAAAATGGCAGTTCCCTTCCTTCTCTGATCTGATCCCATACATTGGCACTCTAACACTTATTATTCTGTCTTCTTTTCCGAGTCTTTGAGTTGACACAGCATATCCAGCTCTTGGGTACCACAAAGTATCCCAGTTATAAGAGTTGGAATGAAGTCAGACTACATTTCAGGGTAGAAGGCTCACAAATTTCCTGTCTCCCTTTCCCCTGTTCCTGCTCCTCAGTTCCCATCACCAGAATGGGACACGGTCACTCCTGAAGCTAAGAACTTGATTAACCAGATGTTGACCATAAACCCTGCAAAGCGCATCACGGCTGACCAGGCTCTCAAGCACCCATGGGTCTGTGTAAGTATCCTTTCCCTGGTCTTGGAGATTGGGAGTGGTAGCCCTGGTGTATTCCTTGCACAGGGCAGGGGGAGGGGTGAGTGGACTCCAAGGTCAATAAATGTCATCTGGGGGACTTGGGAGTTAAAAAGTGCTCATAGGCCTTCACTTGTCTGTACTTGTTGTGAGGCTGTGATTTGGTTCTGTTTCTGAATTAGAAGAGGTAGTTGATGGTGGAAAACAGCTGATACCTGAGTGGGAAGCCCCAAACTTAGGATATACGTGGGCCTCAACTCTGACAAGGACCCAGTGAATGAACATAGAAGGCTTCTGAAGTATTGAAACACACTCCTGAAGCTCAGCTGTGAGGCTCTCAGCTGAGTTCCAAGGAACTCCTTCTAGGCTATCAGTGTCAGCTGATAATACTGTGTTTCCATTCACGGTTCTATCAAGCCGAAACAGCTATTTCCAGACCAAGGAAAGGGTCTGGTATAGTGTAGCATCTTGAACGATGATACATTTGTCATTTCCCATGTTTATTGACTGTTCTTTTGTGCTGGTCACCAGACAGTTAGTTCCTGGAGATGAATGGGGACTATGATCTTTGCCCCAAAGATTTGGGGAAATAGGCATTCAAACAAGCAACCATGCCTATAATCTGACAAACACACACAAAACTAACACATCCAGGAGTGTCTACTGCCCCTGATAGGCATTAGGGTCACAGAAGGTTTTGTGGAGAGGACAATCAATCCAAGGTGTTACCCTGCAGACAGAGGTTAATGTGGAGAAAGTGAGAGGCCACAGGAGAAGGTCTCCTGCAAGGGATGTTAAATAGTTTGGCTTACTGTGACCAGGATTGCAAAAGAATGAGGGTGAGGAGATTGCATGACACCTGGTGGTGGTGCATGCCTTTAATCCCGGCACTTGGGAGGCAGAGGCAGGCGGATCTCTGAGTTTGAGGCCAGCCTGGTTTACAGAGCGAGTTTCAGGACTGCCAAGGCTATTCAGAGAAACCCTGTCTTGAAAAACCAGCCCCCATACTGCTCACCCCCCCCCCAAAAAAAGATTGTATGTCATCCCAGCCTCTGTCTAAAGAGTTGAAGATTGTATTCTAAAGCTCAGAGTTTTAAAGAGAGCTATTTGCATTTAACATCACATTTGGAAGCTCTGTAGAAAATGGAATTGCTGAGGCTGGAGGCAGAGAGGCAAGCAGCTGTCACAACCATCTAAGGAAGGCAGGTGAGGTCTTAGCTGAGGGGGAAGTTGGAGGAGTGGACTTTGCTGCCAGATAAGAGAACCTGAAGGAGAGGGCAGGTCGATGGGTGCTGCTCTGTTGAGTTGGTTGGTGAGCAGATGGCTGTACATGGACCCAGAAGAGCTAGATTGTGTTTTGTGGGCACTGAGTGTGGCATTAAAGAACCAGCAGCTGAGATACCTGGGCAATAAGAAACATGGCTGTATGGTCTGAGCATGTGGTTTAGTGGTAGAATGCTTTATTGGCATACACAAAACCCTAGGTTCCCATACCAGCACCAAAAAAGCCGGCATGGAATGTGCAAAAGAGGGGGCTGTAGAAATGAGAAGTTGGAAATGTGGCCTGTCGTTTCTTCATAGAGGATTTGGAGATGTAGGAAGTTGTTCTTGGCTGAACAGATTCTTATCGGTAAGCTTGTGTTGCTTCAGCAAGAGGAGAGAGGGCCGCTAAATACCAGCATGTAAGGACAAGGAGTTAAATGAGTGACAAAGAGAGGATGAGGAGAATATAACCAGAGAAGGCACGAGAACTAGGAACCAGTGGGCCTTAGTGAGAACAACAGCAGCCAGGTGCTGAAACGGTTCCTCGACTAAGATAGGAAGGAACCTCTAGCTCTGACCTACAAGAGGCCCTGGTTCCACTATTGCACAGAGATAACGGAATGTGATAGGGAGAGAAACTCACTTGTCTCCAGATAACTGAGGCTGGGAAGGTTGGGAAGCAGCAAATGGCTGATACTCCTAGAGGAAGAACAGGGTCAGGAAGCTTTGTTCATTTTTTTTTGTTGTTGTTTTGTTTTCTGTTGTTAATACATAT
The DNA here is from genome assembly GCF_008632895.1 of Mastomys coucha. Classification (NCBI taxonomy): domain Eukaryota; kingdom Metazoa; phylum Chordata; class Mammalia; order Rodentia; family Muridae; genus Mastomys; species Mastomys coucha. The sequence continues at coordinate 7,520,402 of NW_022196915.1, read as the reverse complement.
CTGTACATAAAAATGTGCACTGTTAATTGTGATAATTTGCATGTGCTTACACCATGCACTATTCTATACCTCTATCCCACACATTATCTTTCCAGCCTCCAGGAATCACTAACACTTAAATACTTTTAAGATTTACTTTAAAAATTTTATGTGCATGAATGTCTTGCCTGCATATGTGTGGATGCATCACCTGACGCCGTGGAGCCCTGGGAGGGCATTGGATCCTGGAACTGGAGTTAACAGATGTTTGTGAACCACTATGTGGGTGCTGGGAACTGAACCTGGGTCCTCTGCAAGAGCATCCTCCTGCTACCTGCTATTTTCATAAATGAGAGGGAACAAATAGTAAATAGTGCTTCAAAGTGTGTCCAGCTTATTTCGAACAATATAGTGTCCTTCAGTTCTAGTGGGTGTCGATGTTGTTTTTATTGTGTTGTTTTAAAGATTTTGTTTGATGGAACTTTGTTTTGTTTTCTTTTGGTTTTGGTTTTTCAAGACAAGGTTTCTCTTTTTAGCCCTGGCTGTCCTGGAACTCACTCTGTAGACAGGGCTGGCCTTGAACTCAGAAATCCACCTGCCTCTGCCTCCCAAGTGCTGGGATTAAAGGCATGCACCACCATGGCCCGGCTTGATGGAACTTTGAATATAATGTAAAGATTACAAAACAGAATCTAATAGAGAGGGAGATTGGTTGAAGAAGGACAAGTTTAGAGAGCAAAGGGAGAGAGGGCTTGCTGAGCCTAGGTCAAAGGTCTACCCTGGGCTCAAGGAAAGACCCATCTGAGTAGCCTCACACACACACACACACAAAGTGGGGAAAAGGTAAAGAGAATTGGTTTGGGAACCAGGAAAGGGAGTGGGACAGGGATAAGGCAAGTTGTGGGCACTCTAGGCCATAGAGCCTAGCATTCGACCTGTCTGACTGAATTAGCAATCATAGAGTGATAACCAGTCCTATCCAGGCATGCAAGAATCGCAGAAGTGCTGACTGTTGGAGGTCATTTTTGTGGGCCCACTACTTCCAATCTCTGTCCTCTGTAGCCCCCAGGGACATCATTATATCATAGTATTGCATAGCAAATGATGCTTATGTTAGACCCTGAGCCGTCAAGGGTGTGCAGACTACATCTAATGGACCCAGTTTAAGGAAGCAAGGAAATTAAAAGTAAATACATTGGAGGAAAAAAAAAATCCTTCCAAAATGATGAAAAAAGAAGAGAGTGTGGTGGTGTGCACATCTATAGTGCCAGCACTTGAGAGGCTAAGGCCAACGGTCATGAGTTCAAGGCCAACCTGGGGCTACGACAGAAAAACAAAGGTAATTTCTACTTCAAGGTAATTCTCAGCTTTTCAGAGCACAGTTTCCTTGAGGATCTCGTAGGTACTCTGGAACAGGAGCCTGTCTCTCCCTGTGCAGTCTGGACCACAGCAAATACTTCATAAACAGTTGCTGAAGCAGTCGCTGGGCCAGGATCACATCACACCGGATACTCTCTCCTTCTCAGCTGCCTTTGAAAAGCTCTGTTGGCACCCACATGTAGCATCAATGATTGGTTGTTCTCTTACTCAAATTGTCCTCACATAACCTTGAATTGGTGGTGCCACTTGTGTTCTAAAGGCTTTTTCTCTTCCATGGCTTCCTCTGGTCAGCACTGGGGTAACAGTATATGTGACCCTATCCTGGCCCAGCCATCAGTGCTCATAAGATGGGGAACAAAGGCAAGGGGCAGGGGATCTGTGATGGGAATCTCACGGGCCTGTCTGTTTGGCTTCCAGCAACGGTCTACAGTGGCATCCATGATGCATCGCCAAGAGACGGTGGAGTGCTTACGCAAATTCAATGCCCGGAGAAAACTGAAGGTGGGTCTTAACATTCTTGGATCACTGGCCTCTCAGAATTGGGGCTTTTGACAGTGTAGCTCCTGCCTGGTCTCACAGGGAAGCTTCCTTCTTGCTGGGACTGGGCTATGAAAGTTGTTCATAGTGAGGTACTTAAAAACTCATGTCTTTAAGCTCTGGCCAAGAGCTGCCTTTGCCTGAGGCCAGGCTGCCCTGTCCTAAGGTCCATTTGAACTCATAGGACTCTCTTTTCCACAGGGTGCCATCCTCACAACCATGCTTGTGTCCAGGAACTTCTCAGGTATGTGTTCCCAGCTGTGCACTTTTACTCTGCAGAGGTGAGTGGGCTAAAAATGGAATCCCGTCAGTCCAGGCTGTGTGACTGTCTCAGGCAATACCTGAGGATGAACAAGGCCCCCTTTTTTTTTGTTTTCTTTTGTTTTTTTCGAGACAGACAGGGTTTCTCTGTGTAGCCTTGGCTGTCCTGGAACTCACTCTGTAGACCAGGCTGGCCTCGAACTCAGAAATTCACCTGCCTCTGCCTCCCAAGTGCTGGGATTAAAGGCGTGCGCCACCACTGCCCAGCTGAACAAGGACCCTCTTACAAGGGCAGCTGCTGCTGGATTCTGTTACCCAGTTTCTTCAGATGTGGAGGGAAGAGCTTTTTTGAGGCTCCAATTTATGAATTCTGTTTCTTCAGACCACCCAAAAGTAGCCTGCCCAGCTTCCCATGTGGCTTATCCCCACCTGTGTAACTCTCCAAAGACTCTTCAGGGTTCTTAAGATTTTAGCTAGTGGAGGGTATTTTAGCTAGTTTGGAGACTGTACCAGAGGACAGAGAGATGAGTTACAGTGGATCTTCTCAGTTGCATCTACCTAAGACCATCTCTTACTTCACTGTGTCCAAGAAGAGGTGCCTAATAGAAATTATTCCAGGTGTCAAAGCCTTTTGCACACACTGAGGCTTATGGTACTCTCTATAACACTGGCTTTAAAAGTGAAGAGACCAGAGGCAGAGAGGTAAATTTGCATGTCGAGTTGGGAGAGTTGGGTCAGTAATTTGCAAATCACACTTGATATTTCTTTTTAAGATGCAAGACATTCCAGTCCCCTCTACCCCATTCTCACCTTCACTATTCACCCTCATTTGGGAGCACAGATGCTTTTCTGTGAGGAAAAAAATTAATGTCAAGGTTTAACTAAAGGCAGAGAGGTCTCTACCCAGCTTGCTTTGGTCCTTGGTCCTCCCTTCCTCTAACTCCCAGCCTTGCTGTTTTGGTTAAAGACACACCCCTCTCCCCTTCATCCTTCTAACAAGACTCTTCCCTTGCTTACCTCCTGCACTGCCATGAGAGGGGCTTGTGAGGGAGGCCAGCCACCCACCAGTTACAGGAGGTGGCTGTTCTGGGCAGGGCTTGCATCTTTGAGCTCAGGTCCTGCTGGAACCTGGTTCTGGGTAACAGGAGAGCTTTGGGTTGGAGGAGGCATCAGGCAGGAAAGCTAGGGCTCTACAAACTCTTGCCTTGGGCTACAGGGCTCCAGAATGTTAGGACTGGATAGTGAGCCCAGGATAACCCACACTAGAAGAAGGTCCTGGTGTCCTCCAAGAGAGAGCAGAAGCATGTGGCTTGTTGCCTCCCACAGAGACAGGGTGGCAGCCCCCCTTTCCCCCACAGTGCTCCTCATCCTGTGAGGGCTTGCAGCTTTGTCTTCTTGATTTCAGAGCCTTCTTAGAGGACGCTCAAGGGCATTTCTGTGCTGCCTGTAGAGTGATAGTTCCTCTCTCCTGAGTCAAAGAAACATGAAGACAGGCTGCTGCTGCTGCTGCTGCTGCTGCTGCTTGTGCAGTCTGGCCAGTCAGAAGCAAGTACCCTGTCCTGTGGTCTTGGGCTGCGAGTCGGTCTCCCTCTCTGTTTCCGGATGTTAGTGTTCTGGTTTTAGGCAGTCAGGTTCTGTTAGGAAAGAGCTTTGACTTCAAGAGCCTTCTGGCCTTTGAGCTCACTTTATCCTCAGTCAAAGGGGACAATGAAAACAAAAGGATGTTCTAAGCTTTCCATGTTGGCTTCTTCTGCCCTGAATTTGGGGCGAGTGAGTGCAGGGCTGCAGAGAGAGACGTCTACAGGTGTGATGAAGGATATTCACCTGTTTCTTAAGGCGGAAGCTAGACTGCTCCCCAGGTTGACCCATGGGGTACACCAGCAGTTGGAAGGATGCTGATGTCTAACTGACTTGGACGGCTTTTCTTTTGTCTCTGGGGCTCCCTCTTGGGTGTCACCATCCTCAGTGCACCATGAAATGCAGACTGAGGAAAGCAATCTCTTCGCTCACTCCTTACAGAGAGAAAGAGAGAGAGAGAGAGAAAAAGAGAGAGAGAGAGAGAGAGAGAGAGAGAGAGAGAGAGAGAGAGAGAGAGACAGACCTATGTCTAAGGAAGGACCTGGGGCTTACCCATAAAGGTAACTGCCCAAGGTCATATGGGAGCTTTGCCACGCCCCAATCCCGCTCTCTTACTTGGAATGTCGTGAGGGAAATGCTTTGTGCTTCAGGCACTCTGATAACAGGCTCATTTAAAACAGAGCTTGGTTTCCTCAGAAAAAGTACCTGCCTCCCACCAGTCAGCCTTTTACCTGCAGGCTCTTAACTTAAAGCGATCCGTGGGGACAAGCAATGAAGCCATTGCCATGAATTTGAGATGTGGTAGTCTCTTCAGCCTGTCCAAGCCTCACAGGCCCCCAGACTGCTGTAGGGCTGGCTGCTCCTGCCTCCTCAGTCTGTCCCCTGGTGCCTCCTCTACCCCAGCTCGGCTGGCTCGGCCATGCCACCTGGGCCTTGCTGTGTGTGGGCAGCCAGCAGTTCCTACGCCTCATGCTGCGGCATGCTCGCTGCTGACTGGCCCCCGTGGCTTTGCGGCAGCTCTGTGCACTGAGAGATTGTATCCCCTCAGTTGGCAGGCAGAGCTCCGCCCCCGCCTCGCCTGCCGCGAGCGCCGCCGGCCTAGCCGGGCAAGGTACGTGGCATGAGTCCTCCCTGACCGCCTGCCTTGGCTCCCTGCCACCCCAACAGTAGGGCCAGCATGCCAGGCCCACTCACCAGGGAGGCGAGTCCCATGCTTGCGGGCTGAGATGGGCATGCCATACGGACCACCTAACTTGGCATCTGCAAGCACATTGATGTTATGAAGGCCCCTAACCAGCCGTGCATGCTGGGCGCTTGCCAACTCTCAGGAGGCAGTAGCCTGGGGACTTGGAGTTGGGCAGTAGGAGCCTTCCCTCCAGATGGCCCAGGGCTTGACCTTCAAACAACCCTGGGCGTGGCCTGAAGCTGTCTGGTGCTAAGACTAGACTTTTCCAGCACCATTTAAGACCCCTCAGTGACAGCCTCAAAATTGTAGAGCCTGGAGTTTATAGACCTCCAGGTGTAAACGGCTGTGTAGTACAGAATCTATAGGGTCAGTCGTCCCTTGGCTTGAATTCTAGCCCTGTCAGACACTGAGCAAATCATGTTGGCTCTCCTGCCCAGATTCCCTCATCTCTGTAATGGTCTTAACAAGTAACACAGAGATACTTAAGAACATGTATGTTGTAGGTTCTCAGCTCTGCCTATACAGGACCACCAGCCACCTGGGAGCTCATTAAAAAAAGAAATATTGATGACAAGGTCCCACCCCAGACAAAAGTCAGACACTTTAGCAGATGAGATGAGTATAGGTGTTTTTTTTAAAGTTTTCCAAGTGATTCTCGTGGTCATCCTGAGTTGAAAACCAGCTGATAAATATAACAGCAGGCAATTTGGGCTTACTGCTATAGACACATTAAAACTTTCCTTGCCCACATGCAGCATGGCTGGAGAAAAAAAGATCAAGGCCATTTTTTGAGAACCAAAATGTTGTGATGAAGTTATGCTCTTTCTCTCACTGGAGAAAGACAGGCATGGCCTCCTGAAGAACAGAGGAGACTGGTAGGAGTCACAGCAATAGTAGCCATCACTCCTTACCTGCCAAGCACTCTGCCAAGTGCTTCTTAGACATCCCATTGGATCCCCACCACCATCCTGTGATCTACGTGCAGTTTCATCCCATCTTATAAATAAAGAATTTGAGACTAGAAGTGGTGAAATAACTCATGATGGTCAGTCACAAAACACAGCTTGCAAGTAGTAGGACGCAGGTGGGAATCTATGGCAGTCAGGTGGGTCAGAGAGTTGGGCTGGTCCTGTTTCCCTGTGCCCTCCAGAGCTCTCTCACCCTCTGTCTGCTGCCTTCTTATGACCTCTGTGGCCTTCTGGTGTCACCAAAAGCCTGGTGTAGATCATCAGCCTTGCGTATCACCCCATGGCTGGCTGGAGTCTGTTGGGCAGCTCGTAGTTCTAGCCAATCCTTCTACTCGTGGATCAAGAGAATGGGAAAGGGCCATAGCTAGAGCCCAGTGAACTGGTGAGGAACTGCCCAGCGAAAGGCTTCAGCCCCTTGGCAAAACCCTCCTGTAGGTGGTCCCGGTTTCTGTGTCTGTGACTGTCTGTCCTCACGTCTGCTCTCCTCTGTGAACTGTGACACTATTCTCTTGAGAAAACTCCGGAGATGTCTTGCATCCTTCCATCAAGAGGACTTCCATGGTGTCTAGAAATTGAGCCCTCACCCTTACACGTTGGCACTGTTTCCAGGCCTGGAGAGAAGCTGTTGAGGACAGCACTCCAGTGCCCCAGGAAGCTCGTGTACTGAATGTGGTTTCTCTCCCTAAGCACAGGGCGTCTGCTTCCACTGAGCCCTCAGCCATGGCAGAGGAGGCCCTAGTGTGCCATGGCTCTGAAACCCTCAAGATGTCCTTCCTGCAGTGGAGCTACTGGAGTGAATGGCCTTCTTTCAGGAGCGGTGGGGGCTCCTGGCCCCTTGTTAGCTCAGCAGTTTCTTGCAGATCTGGCTGCCAGGTTGAAGAGAGGATGTGGTGCAGGAGACATGACTTGTCTCTTTGTTTTCACAGCTGCCAAAAGCCTATTGAACAAGAAGTCAGATGGCGGTGTCAAGGTAGGTACCTCTCCAGCTCTCTGGCCAGAGACTGGCTTCCCTCCTGGCAGCTGCTGAGGAGTTCTCCCTAGGCACCTTGTCCTTGCTGTTTTGTTTTAAGGCTTTGTGCACAGGACATCGGGTTGCACTGGCCTGAGGGAGAAGAAAGGATATGTGTCTCCTTTCCTTAGGTAGATGGGAAAGATGTTGGGGGAATGATCCTAGTTTCAGTTTCCTAGAGCTGGTCCTGAGCCTGACTTCCGTAACCCAGCCTCATCTCCAGGGCTGGACTCACCAGGTTTCTGGTTTGTTTGAGCCATTTGGTTAATCTTGTCCCTCTTTGCATAACCTCTTTAATCGCAGTAAGCCAGTGTGCCTGCCATAGTAACTCAGGCTGGGTACCATACTGGGACCCTGAAGCCACTACTACTCTCTCTGGTGTTTTTCTGTAAACTACTTCCAGATCACAGACAGATGCCACAGAGAGTCTCAAGTGCCTCTAAGTGAAGGGACATGGTGTGTCATAGCTCATGTCTGTCTGGTAGAGGAGTTTTTCCCTGGGTGAGTCAGGGCATAAGAGGGCCTGGAATAGTGACCTGGCTCAGATGAAGAGCAGTTAGCTGGGGATACCCACAGGGTAAAAGGTACACGCGCAGATCGGAGGCAGAAAGTGTCCTGAGACCCACTAACCGACACATCAGAGGACTTCAAACAAGGAATTATCTAATCTCTAACAAAAGCACACATTGGGCCTTTTCCTGGGAGCTTATGTGCACAGTTACACTGTATACCTGTGCCTCAGCTGCTCCTTTCTTGTTCCTTTCCTCTCTGCATGCTCGCTTTTGTGTCCTCCTGCCACAAGGAGGAGCACTCAGAACCCACTCACACCCACTCACACAGAGCCCCTCGGTTCTAGGCATGAGCAAGATGACCAAGCCAAACAGGAAGAGGTTGTCAACAAGGTGGGCCAGGCCTAGAAACTGGGAAGAAGGTTAAGGGGCATAGGAAGATGAGCCCATTTGGTGGTTGTCTCTAAGGTATGGAGTTGGAGGTGAGGGCAAGCTTCTTTTTTTCTTTTCAGTTTTACGCTTGAATGCATTTTCTTTAAAATGAGAGAACGTTACCTCTATAACCTAAAAACAACAAAATGCATTTGTATGAGTTGTCATATATTGATGTTCTCTGACCAACTAGAGTACATGACATATGGTAGAAAGATAGACAGGCATGGTGGCACAATGGAAGTGCTTGGGAGGCAGGGTAATCAAAGGGTAGTGAGAGTGAGCCAGCTTAAGATGGCAGAGAAAACCCTCATTCCCCCCCCAAATCTTTTTAAAAGAGAAGAGAGGAAAACGTAGTCAAAACTATGACCAGAGCATAAGGATGGGGCTCAGGAGCTCAGTGGTGGACAGCACCAGGGCCCTGGGTTGTATTCCTTGGCAGTGTGGGAAACAAAACAGCTTCAATAATTTGATTGAGCAGTAAACTTGGAAGTCTGAGTGTTAGACTATAGAAAACACTGCATGTCTGATTGAGGAAGCTATGGTAAGGGTGATGAAAGATTTAAAGGACTTGGGGTGTCCTTCATATGCACAAGGCTCTGGGTTCAATCCCTGTAACAAGGAAAATGAACAGATGTCTAAGTGTACGTGGAGACTGGAAGACGGCAAGAACTGTGCACCGAGGTAGCAAATACATTATAATTTAGAGATGAAAGGAAGATTCAGAAGAAAAAATGGTCAGAAATATAAAGAGAAAATATTCAAAATTATTGACCAGTATGATGACACAAATTCTAACTAAATTAGCATAGAGGTTACCTGAAGTCACGGTCCAGCTACACCCATAACACAGGGAATATCTGCTGTGATTACAGGTGTGCCCGAAAAGGCTCACACTGGGTATGGACGATTTTCTAAGAATCCATTGGTTGGCTTTGGGGCACACAGTCTTGTAAACTTTGCACTGGGAAGGCAGTGGTAGGTATGTCAAAAGGTCATGTCTATTCTGAGCCACATAGCACACAACAATAAATAAATAAGAATTAGCTGGGCTTAGTGGTGAACACCTTTAACTAAACCACTCGAGGCAGAGGCAAGAGCTCCAGGACAGTCAGAGCTACACAGAGAAACCCTGTCTTCATACCACACCACACATACCCCCAAAAGAGGCAGAGGCAAAGGCAAGTAGATCTCTGTGAGTCTGAGGCTGACTTGGTCTACATTGTCAGCCAGGACTACAGAGAGAGACCCTGTCTAAAATAAGAAGGAAGGGCCGGGCAGTGGTGGCACATGCCTTTATTCCTAGCACTTGGGAGGCAGAGGCAGGCTGATTTCTGAGTTCCAGGACAGCCTGGTCTACAGAGTGAGTTCCAGGACACCCAAGGATACACAGAGAAACCCTGTCTCGAAAAACAAACAAATAAATAGATAAATAAATAATTTTTTTAAAAGGAAGGAAGAGGGCTGGTGAGATGGCTCAGCGGGTAAGAGCACCGGCTGCTCTTCAGAAGGTCATGAGTTCAAATCCCAGCAACCACATGGTGGCTCCAACCACCCGCAATGAGTTCTGACCCCCTCTTCTGGTCTGAAGACAGCTACAGTGTAATTACATATAATAAATAAATAAATCTTTAAAAAAAAAAAAAGGAAGGAAGAAAAAAATTCATCAGGCAATGTCATGGTTTCCAGCCTTGACTATTAAACAAAGTGATTATGAATGAAGTTCAGGTGGGAAATTTATGTTTTGATCTCATTGAGATTAAGGGACAGGTGGCAAATCCGATTGAGATATTTTTAATGGCCCTGGGAATCACATGGTATGACCCAGGGAAGAGTCCATTCCCTAGCCTTGAACCCTTGACTCTCCTGCCTCTCCCTCCCATGTTTTGGTATATGCTATTATGTCCATCTTTGTGAACAGGGTTTCTGACAGACTCAAAATTTTTTTAAGATCATAGTTTCAAAGATGACTGTCTAGTATAACCATGTAACATTAGCCTATGAAGATAATTATATACAAATTCCAGAGCCAGAAGTATATCTCAGAAAGAAAACACTTCCTAGCACATACAGGGTTCTAGGTTTGATTCCCTTCACCGTGCAAAAAAACACCAGCCAAAAATACTGATTTGGACTGGAGAGATGGCCCACTTTTTGCTCTTGCAAAGGACCTGGGTTCAGTTCCCAGCACTCATGTGACAACTCAAAACTATCTGTAACTGTATTTCCAGATGACCAAATCACCCTTTCTGGCCCCTGTGGTCTCTTCATTCACACGGTATGCAGATATAAGCGAAAGCAAAACATCTATAAACACAAAATAAAAATAAAGAAATCTTTTAAAACTCAATTTCAGGGTGTAGCCTGGAATTTAGATTCCAGAGGCCTTGAGAATCAGCTATTGAATTTTAATGCATTCCTTCGCCCAAAGAAGTCTAAAATATGAAAACTTAAGGCTATTATAAAAGGAAAAAACGGGAGTTATATGTTATTAAGGTATTGGAAAAAGATTTTAGCAAAGGAAATGGAAAAAGAGCAGATGCTGAAGAGGAGCAAAAGTGTACAGCGAAGCTAGACAGCACTGGAGGTGAAGGAGGAGGCTCTGGACAGAGCAGCTGGCTGACTGGGAGTGCGTGTGGGAAACTTAGCCGTTGTATGTTTGACCTGATACATACTTGGTAAATAAGTTCTAGGCTATGTTTCTTTTCTGAGAAACGGGTTTTACTATTTTGATGGGATAAGAGGCCAAGAAACAAATGTTGTAGAAAGGAATGGTCAAAGTTAACAGACCAGCTATGACTCTTGGGACTATAGATCAACCATGGAGCACTTGCCTAGCATGGCCAGCCCTTAGTACTGCTGTATAGGAGGGATAGTAGGTAGTCACAGGTATGGTGGCATGGCAATCCTTTTATTATTAAAGTGTTGTTTAACAAATATATAAAGTTTAACAAATATAGTGCCCACCCCTTTTTTTAGAAGTAGAAAAATGATCTAAAAAGATCCATTGGCCACCTGAAGATGGGAAAATAGATCAGGAAGACAACTTTTAGCCTTATTACTACCAATGAAATGCAATTGAAACAGTGAGCCTGGTCTACAGAGTTCCAGGACAGCCAGGGCTGCGTAGAGAAAGCCTGTCAGGCAATGTGCCATTTTTATTATTATTAATTGAAGTTAGTAATGGTAGTAAAATCAGTGTCAAAGCCATACAGATGTTCCTAACTTTGCTTCTGGGCATTTTCTTCTAAGAATTCTAAAAAAGTAATACAAAGCAGGAAAAGCTGAAAGCAGATGTTTTACATGACGTTCTGTGAAAGGATTGAAGTGTTTCAAAAGCCAGCCAGAAATAAAGATTTATTATTAAATAACAAATAATTAGTAAATTATTAATAAAAAAATTGCTGCTCTTGCAGAATACTGTAGTTTAGTCTCCAGCATCCGCCTCTGGTGGCTTACAGCAGCTCATCTGAGACCCTCTTCTGGCCTCTTCAGGCAGACCTGGAACCGAGTAGCCAGTTGTGAGCTGCCATATTGGTGCTGGGATCGAAACCCATATCCTCTGCAAGAGCATCATCTGCCGAGCCATCTCTCTGGCCCCTAAATTGTATTCTTTAAAATACAGCATAACTGTAGATTCTTGTTCAACATAATATAGGGACAAACAAAAACTCAGAAGTATTTCATCATAGCTTTTTTTATAAAAAAAAAAAGATTTATTTATTTATTATATGAAAGTATACTGTAGCTGTCTTCAGACACACCAGAGGGCATCAGATCTCATTATGGATGGTTGTGAGCCACCATGTGTTTGCTGGGATTTGAACTCAGGACCTTCGGAAGAACAGTCAGGGCTCTTAACCGCTGAGCCATCTCTCTAGCCCCAATCATAGCTTTCTTAACATTTTTCTGTTATTGTAGTTTTTCTCTACTTTCCATACTTTTCACCTGGGCCATGTGTCAATACTAATCAACAAATCAAGTTATTCTCTACTAAAAATAAAAAGAAACTAGTGGACAGGTTGGTACATTCCTGTACTCATGACATGTGGAGACAGGAGGGTCCAGAGTTGTCCTGGTTACTAAGTTTATGAAGCTACCAGGGTTATCCTTAGCAACAGAGTGGGTTCAAAGCCAACCAAAAAAAACAATCAGTTTTTAACTCAAAATACTAATTTTATAAAGTGTAGCATAAATGTCTATGTGATAAGTACCTTATAATTTAAGTTGCATGTGAAAAAACAGAAGAGCGATAGGAATTTGGGCAAAAAAAAAATTACTCAAAATTCCCCTTTGTATTTCAAATTGTTTATAATGCAATTGTAGTCTTTCTTACTCAGTAACATAAATAGTCAATTGTGTAATTGGAAGAAAAGGAGGAGACAGAATGTGGGACTTTGAACCTTTGTGGGCGCTCTTGAAATTTGAGCTGATGGCCAGAATTATGAGGGAAGCCATAAAGTTGCTCAGAAGATCCTGAGCTTTCTCATTTGGATTTTTCTAGAATCTCTCTTCCTTTTCCAAGGCTTTTTCCTGATTTCTTCAGCTAATTGTCCATAGGAAGGCCCCCTTACCTCTGTTCAGATGTTTCTGTGAGATGTTTCGACAGCTAACACTGGTTTGAGTAGATACTGTGTCCCATGGCTTTGAACTGGAGAACTTGAGGTCTGCTCAGGCTTCTTTAAGAAGGTTGATGCTTGTGACCCAAGGTCTGTGGAGAAGTGAGCTCCACTTCTGAAGGAGAGAACTAAAGAGGACCACAAACACTCAAATTCTGTGAGGCCTCTGGACAGCTTGGCATTCTGCAGATTTCAGGCCAGAGTGACCATCCAAGTTTGTTTTGGGGAGAGAGAGAAAAAGCAAGTTATAGTTAAGTATTCTTGGAGCATTTGTTTTAAATGAGTATGAAAAAGAGGCCTGAATCCTTTAACTGTGTAAAATTTTAAATTTATGTACAGTTTTTAAATAGAAGTCAGACATGGTCCTTTGAAAGTGACCTGGCATTTAAACAATGCTGTGGTGTTCTGGTTGAGAATGGCTGAGGGCAGAGCCCTGAAAAGATGGACAGAGAAACTAAAAGACGGCCACTGGGAAAAACACCCTAAGAACAGAAAAGGGTGTTTGGTTTGCCTGTAGGACAGCTTAAGAAGAACAGAGCCAGCCAGGAGAAGGCTAGGGACACACTTCCCATGAGGCTAAGCAGCTGAGAGAGAGGTTTCTATTTGAATGCAAAGCTCAAAGCAACTGCAGTGGCCTTCGACAACCAGCCACTGAAAACCACCAGAACTTTGTGACTGAGTGCCTGACCTGCTTCTCGGAGTTTACATTGGAGACACATGCTCTGGTTTAGCTTGGGGAAAAGCCACCTTCAGCAAACCTGGTCAGTGCAGCACTCATTAATTGATCTGACGTCCACTGCCAGTCTTAACACTCTGGCTGGGTGCAGTGACTCACACCTGGAATCTCCGCACTTGAGAGGCTAGAGGAATGCCACAAGTTCAAGGCCAGGGTGGGCCACAGTGACGACCTGCCCAAAGGAAAAAATATGACAAGAGAAGAAGAGCAAGTATAAATACTGTTGGGGAAAAGGATGGGATGGTTAGGTAAGAAGATAAGTCGTAAGTAGCTATCTGGACAGGGAATATGCTCGATACACATGGAAGGCGACACCCTTCTTTTGAGGGATAATTTTGGTTATAAAATCTCATATTTGAGCAGATTCAAAAGGCTAATGCAAGCTGGGTATGGCAGCACACTGGAAAGTGAAGGCGGGAGGGGTAGGAGTTCAAATTAATACTTAGTTATGTATCTTGGTCAAAGGCAGCTTGAACTGCTGAAGCCCTACTCTAAAACAAGGTTTACACAAATCCAATGAAGTGACACATACCTGTGATACAACTACCCAAGAGATTAAGGCAGAGGGATTGTAAGTTCTGGACCATCCTAGACTATATAGCAAGACCCTGTCTCAAAACAGCAAAAGGAAGCCACAATAGGTTTTTCTTCTCCTTTAATTCAAATCCAAATTATGGACAAATTTATTTTTTAATGTTTTGCATATAAATTATGCATAGTAATGGGTTTCATTATGGCATTTTCATACACGTGCGCACACTCCCACAAACCCCATTATCCTCTAAAATATCCTTCTAAATATTAGTAGCCCCCTTCCAGAAAACATCTCTTAAAGTAGAATGTTAGTCCCATGAGGACAAAATCCATTTCTCAGATATGTTTATTATGCCCAGAACAACCCTCAGTAAGTAGTATTGGATGTCGTTAAGTGAATATACGAACGTTAAACAACAGACATATCCCAAGGAGACTTCTCTCTCCCAGTGAGCTAATTATAAAAGTCATAATTACCCTTAGTCTCTTAGTCTACTCTGGTGTATTTTCAGTGTGCTGTTTGGTCTTGATTTTGATGCTCTGGTCTCACATGGAACCTGAGGTCAGAGCATCTAGTGGCAGTTAAAGAGTTACTTACAATTCAGCACTCCCCTGGCTCCCCTCCCTGCGTCTTTTTGATCACTGTAGTCTTAATTACCAGCACTGCTATGTTTCTATTTCTAGTAATGACAAAAAGCAAGAGAACATGCACATCTTCTAAACCAGCATGGTTATGCTGACAGGGAATAGAATGTCAGGTTTTAACCATAAGATGAAGAGTCCACAGAGTTTTTGTGAACAGCGTTCACACCTTCATTGAGGTCTAAGTTCAGAAGTCAAGAGTTATTAAAGCTGAGGGCATCTTGTAGTAGCTTTTGTTGTATCTCTGGTAACTACCCACTCACATTTCAGACAGACCTAGCTGTAGAATACCCTTGTTAGTGTGCCAGTCCTATCAACCCAAACCTGTAATTTTGCAAGTCAAATATTACACACACACACACACACACACACACACACACACACACACACACACACTTGTGACTGAACAACTCAGACTTCTCAGAGTACACTAAATTTTCTGTGTTTGTGAACCAGACAGAAGAGTTTTCCAGCAGCTGGAAGAGTGTATGTGCCTGTGGTCTGTGTACTGTTTTTAACCCCTTTGATGCTGGACTCCGGGTTGCTGCTCCTCCTCTTCTCCTCTTCCTCCTCCTCTTCCTCTTCCTCCTCTCTCCCTCGATGCAGAGCCCGAGCTGGTGCACTAACCTGCAGTGTCTCTGTGCTTCTCTTCTCACCTCCTCTCTCCCCTTCTCTTTCCCTCTTGCTGTGGTGTGTCCAGAAAAGGAAGTCGAGTTCCAGCGTGCACCTAATGGTGAGCCTTGCCTGCCCACCCACCCTCCACTTCATGCTGCTTGTGCCCGCCTGCCAGCCATGCAGACCCATTCTGCCATGTGCGTGTGCGTCACTCATCCTCACTGCATGTCTGTGCTGTGTGGGCAGGTGTGGCCTGTCCTGCCAGGCGGGGGCCATTGCCCAAGGTCACCCAGTGGCCTTAGCAATGGACACTGGAAGGTGTGATATGGCACCCCTTGCTGTGGAGGGAGTAAAGCTGAGAGGGATTTAGGGGAAGGCAGCACAGGGAGAGACAATCACTCAGGAGATGGTATGAGCAGCTGCTTCCTGGGGCCCGAGGTTCAGTAGGCAGCTGTGTAATGAGAAGACTAATGGTCAACTTGAGACTCTAAACCTTGTTCTCCTGTGAAAAATCCCATTTTCCTGCTAGGTCCAGGGTTGTAGCCTGCCCACCCCGCCCTCAGGAGGAACAGCTACACTGAGCTACAGTAAATGCATCTTTTCTCATGGAACGCTGGGCACCAAGGGAAACAAGCAGCCTCGTCATTATACCATCCATTATAACCAGAGGTGTGGCCCCTTGGGTGTTACTCCAAAGAGAAGGCCTGTCTTGTCATGGAGTGTTCATCCCCTGCAAAGGTCTTAAGGTCAACTGGGCTTTGTAGGCTGCGCACCCTTCTCCAGTCAGTCCCAAGCAGAAAATCAGGAGAATTCTGCCCTCTGCTGTCTCAGGATAGGAACACAAGATAACAGTTGCTATGGTGTATTTTGTTAGAGATGGGTTTTTGTTGTTGTTGTTGTTGCTGTTGTTGTTTTTAACATGGGAACTTCTTTCCAGCCTGTAGAATTCAGTAGCATCTTTGTAGTACTTGATGTTGATTCAAGATTCCATGCCTAGCCCTGGTTTTGAGAGATCTCAGCCACTGACCGCAAGCTGAGGTTATATAACTTAGATCTGGCCCGTGGGGCCTTTAGACGAGATGTAGAAGAGTCTGGATGCATTCTGTGGAGAGGAGACATGCATTCTGACCATCCACATGTCTTCACTTACGCTCTGAATCGAGGCACGTCACGTTTGTCTCCGTGCCTGTGGGAGAACTCAGGTTGTGAAGCTGCTCCTTTGTGGCTGTAACTACATTGGGACCCAGTGAGACTGAGTTAAACTGATCAGGGATTCCGAAGAGGCAGAGAGCACTGATCTGGGTTCCTGACCTGGAGATTGGCCTTTCTTCCTTCCTGCCCAGCCCCTCACACTCTTTCTTGGCTGTGTCACTCTGTAATGTTTGAAAAGGCAAGGAATATCCCTGGTGGTCGAGTTGCCATTGGGAATATTGACTTGCTGGGCGGCTTTGTTCTTTCCCCGGAGCTGAGTGCTGGGACTGCAGCCACAACCACCACTGAGACTCGCCTGCCCGTCCCTGGAGGTGTGCCCTCACTTCCAGCTGACCAAGTCCAAGACTTACCAGGTGGAAGGTGACCAGCAGGGAGATCTGTGGCTGCATTTTATACCCGAGTTGAATTCTACCCCGGAGGCCAGATGTTCTTGCTCATTTCCTTCCTCCTCTTCATATCAGGCTTCAGGCTGGTGTGTTTTGAGAGGGGAAGGAAATGCAGGTGACGGGGAAGGGCAACGGGGGAGCCAGAGTTTCCAGTTTTTACTCTGCTTTAAGTCACTTTCTTTCCCACCTGTAATGTGGGAAGAAAATCCTGAATTTCTTTGCATCTGGTATGACTCTGTAGTGACATGGCACCTGGAGTAAGCAGAAATTTCTGGAGAGATGCTTTAAAATAAGTCTTCCATCAGTCCTGCAGGGAGGCTGCCTCCAGAGCTAGGTCTCTGGGGCTCCCCAAATTCTCCATCTCTCTAGCCATTGCTCCCATCTGCACAGTGTTACAGTTGCCACCTCAGGCCTGGCACCTCTGCGCCAGACTGGGGACAAGGGAGGTCTGGGAGTCAAACCTGAGCAACTTTGCTGACTCTGGAGAACTAAACCATGTTTTCTTGTCTCAGCCACAGAGCAACAACAAAAACAGTCTCGTAAGCCCAGCCCAAGAGCCCGCGCCCTTGCAGACGGCCATGGTACCTCTGACTACGGCTTCTCCGCCTCTGAACCCTGGCTGCCTCCTGCCCCTTTCCTACCTCCTCTTCTTGTCTTACCTTCCTAGGACTCCTCAGCTTTTGTCATTTTCCTCCCATAGGGCAGACTGCTCTGTGTGCTGCTCTGCAGGCCCCTTGCCCTTCATTCTCCTGCTTGGCAATGTTCCATCCTGCATGGCAGAACCACTGCTCCTGCTCCTTTTGCTGTTGGGGGAAAGAGTGATCAGGGCTGCCAGTTAGGCCTCCTACCCCCAAGCCTGACCCCTAGTGGGTCTGCTGTGGGGGCCAAGGAGGTGAGTTGCTTTAAAAAGCCCAGGGTAGGAGCTCTCTTGGTACTTGATCATTAGCTCTTAGAAGCCTATTTGTAGTACCTGCCTCAGCCTCTCCTTTGCATAGTTAAGAACAGGAGGGAGGACTGGGCTTCCCCACTCTCTCTCTGGTCCTGGAGAGCCCGTCTGTTCAGTCCTCTCTGGGTTCCTCAGCAGGTACAGCATATCACAGAGCTCTCACTGTTAGTGCTGGCTAGCTGATGAGCTAGCAGGAAGGGAACAGGGGGACAAATTACCGTGCCTGCCATGCCTTCTATTTCCTGCGGATCCCTCTTGTTATGATCTGGTGCCATAGGGCCACCTAGGGAAGACAGAAGGAAGGTGAAAAGGGCACCTCCCTGAGCTCAGCTTGCCACAAGGGCATCCTAGGTCTTACCGGGAAACTATCTTTTCTGCTTTCCCTGTGTCCCCGTGTTCTGTGCACCCCTTGATGAACACTGTTGGCAGGGCCTGACCTGTGCTCAGAATCCCACAGCTCTTCTTGTATATTTGCCCCATGGGGCTCCAATCTAGGAAGAACCCTTAGACCAAACAAGCTTCAAGTACAGAGGCCCCTGCCCTCTCAGCTTCCTGAGAACCTGCCTCTTCCAAGCTTCTCCTTACCAGCCAGTGCTGTCAACTAAATCCAGGGTCTCCTACCTCTCTGGGATCCTAGTTAAGCCAGTATATATTTTTCTTGTAGGGATGGCTGGTGGGCAGGCCTCAGTGATCATCATAGGGTCTCTAAGGGTGTGGGGATCCCTCAGGGAAGAGCTTAAGTCCCCAAATCAGGAGGGTAATTTTTATCTTCTCTCACAGGAACCACAAACCACCGTGGTACATAATGCTACAGATGGGATCAAGGTGAGTAAGCGGCCACCAAGTCTGCTCTTTCTCGATCAGCAGCAAACAACTGAACTGAGTTTCTGGGGTCTGAGAGGTTTGTGGCTGTTACAAGCAGGTTGTACCCCAAGGCGGAGGTGTTTGTGGAGTTAGGGCCTGTCAGTTACTCCATTCTGAGGAATGGCAGAGCTTAACAGCTCTGAGCCTAAGCTTTACAATTGGATTGATCTGGTGTGAATCTTGGCTACAAATTTCTGAGCAAGTCACTTAACCACTTCCTACCTAAGCTTTCTTATTTGCAAGTTACAGATAGTAATATTTTCCTCCATGAGTTAAGAAGTTTAATGAGAAGGAATGTGAGGAGGGGAAGACAAAGGCCTTGGAGATACTTGATGAATAAAGTACTTACTGAGCAAGCGTGAGCCCCAGAACCCACATAGTGGCCTACTTAGAGTCCCAGTACACAAGAGGTAGAAACAGGATCACCCAGACAATCTGGCTGGCTAGTCTAACCAAATTAACAAGTTCTGGGTTCAGCCAGAGACCTTGCCTCAGTAAGCAGAGTGAGAGTAATTGAAGGAAACAAAGAGCATCAATCTCTGCCCGCCATACATGCACTCATACCCATACATACATGCACACCTTACACTATACATGCTCTCAAACCTGTGCATACATGCTCTCAAGCCCATATATACATACATGCACAGCATTCACCGTAGGTGCACTCACACCCCTAGATACATACACACCACACACCATACATGCACTCACACCCATACATACATGCATACATACATACATACACACCACATACCATACATGCACTCACACCCATACATACATGCATACATACATACATACACACCACACACCATACATGCTCTCACACTCATACATACATGCACAGCATACACCATACATGCACTCAAACACCCGTAGATACATATATGCCACACACCATACATGCACTCACACCCATACATACACACAAAGCATACACCATACATGTACTCACACCCATACATACACACCACACATCATACATGCTCTCACACCCATACATGCACACAAAGCACACACCATACATGCTCTCACACCCATACATACATACACACCACACATCATACATGCTCTCACATGCATACATATATGCACAGCATACACCATATATGCTCTCACACCCATACATATATACACACCACACATCATGCTTGCTCTCACTCCCATACATACATGCACACCATACACACACACACACACACACACATATACTCCAAAGAGACAAAAATATAGCCAGACCTTGCAGTATTCTCTTTAGTATAACTTCCCACTCCTGATTTTTTTTGGGGGGGGTTGGTTTTTTGGTTTTTCGAGACAGGGTTTCTCTGTATAGCCCTGGCTATCCTGGAACTCACTCTGTAGACCAGGCTGGCCTCCAACTCAGAAATCTACCTGCCTCTGCCTCCCAAGTGCTGGGATTAAAGGCGTGCACCACCACCGCCTGGCCCACTCCTGAATTTTTACTAACATTACTAAATGCCATGGCTCTGCTTTCTAGAGAGGACAAAACAAATTTTCATTGGGAGCAGGGGGCTGGAGGGCAAGACCCAGTGGATAATATACCAATAATCAAATAAGATAAAATCTAGTCGTGATAAATGCCCTGAAGGAAGTGGTACAAAGTAAAGAGAGTGAACAGGGCCTTTAATTAAGTGGTCAGGGAGCGGCCTCTCAGGAGTGGATATCTGAGCTAGAAATGAACATCAGTGGGAAGGAGGCAGACAGGCAGGCTGCCAGGCAGAGGACACGTACTCCAAGTGCAGAAACTTGGCCTGGATAATACCTGAAAGAACCAAGTGGATCTGAACTCCAGGAGCAAGGGCCAAAGGAGTAGAGTCAAGAAGTTGGAAAAGCAGGCAGGGTTTTCAGTCTGGCTTACTTTGTGCTCGGGTGTGGGTGTGGGGGTGCTTGTTTGCTTCAAGACAGGGTCTCCCCGTATAGCTCTCTAGCTGTCCTGAACTCACTATGTAGACCAAGCTAACCTTGAATTGACAGATCTGCCTGCCTCTACCTCCTGATTGTTGGGATTAAAGGTTTATACCACCTGTGCCTGGCAATATGGTTTACATTTATTCTTGAAACAAAAAGAAGCTAGTTTTTAATCAAGTGAGAAATAAAATCCAGTTGTATCTTATAAGTTCAGTGTGACTGCATTGTAGAGAGTGGTAGTGAGGAGAGCTGGAAGCTGTGGTTGTGATTTGGGTGCAAGATGTTGGCAGCTTGGACGCATTGTAGCTAGCTATGTAGGTGAAGAGAAGAGCTGGGATTTATGTTACAGGCACAATGCTGAATAATGGGGAGGTATTTTAATTTTTAAAAATTGGATTAAAAATTGTAATTATATGGAATTTAATTTTAATTTAATTTTGGGCTGGTGGGGATATAAGAGAAAGAGAAGGATGAAAGCTGACCAAAGCTTTAGCATGAATGACTAGGAAATGCCTTTTCATGATAGAAAGGGACATTGAGATATGAAGAGTTTTCTAATTAAGGAGCAAGGGTGGAGAACTCTGATTGCTCTAGACACTCTTGTAGGAACCTACTTGTTCCTGTTCCTCCGAGCTTCCAAGGGCTGATCACATACATATCTCTTCGGCCCACAGGGCTCCACAGAGAGCTGCAACACCACTACAGAAGACGAAGAGCTCAAAGGTAGGTACTGGCCCTTGGAGGGGAAGGGACACCCCCCACCCACGTGACCTAGGTACCTCAGCATTGATGGGGCATCTGTCTTTTCTGTCCCTGGAACTGGGATTGGTACCTCCTTTAACTGTAGGAGGGGTTAACCTAAAAGCTACTCTCCATGCATTGAGATGTGAGATCCTTCCTTGTCTGGTGCTAGTAGACCAAGCAAAAAAGGGCTTCCCCTCCTTCACCAGAGTCTAAAACAGCCAAATTAGCTGTTTCCAGGGCCAGAGCTTAGAGAGTCATTCCTGTTGTGGATAATGATGTGGCATCCCAGAGCAGAGGCATCTGTAGAAATAGGGCCTGGTTTTCCCAAGACCAATGCATTTCTTAGGATGCAGAACTTTGAGTTTTAAAATGAGGACAAGGATTGTGGTATAAGTCAATGGTAGAACACCTAACTGGCCATTCACCTCTCCCCTCAAAAAAAAAAAAAAAAAGAAAAAAAAGAAAAAGAAAGGAAAAAACAAAAACCCCAAGGACAGCCCCAGGTTAACTGGGATGAGTTGGCCACTCTAGCCTTGAGTTCTGGCCAAGAATGCTAGAATTTGAACTTATCTGGTGTCTGAAGCTACATTCAGCTGTCTTTGAAGGCCTATGATGATCACAAGCCTAAACTTGGGGCTGGCCAGGATGCCAGGAGGTATAATAAGGAGCATGGAGTCCAGACTCAGGGATCTGTTCTCCTGTTCTTTGGGTTGGCCCCTTGGAATTTCTGCCTATGCTTTCAATAAGTGACCTTCTGCTAGGCCATCAAAAAAAAACAGGATGTAGGGCAGCACCATATCCTTGGGAGCCAAAAACATGGAAAGTGTATACATATAAGTCAGTGTGAACTGTGCTCTCAGGGCTGCTGGGAGTGAGGTCAGATCAGTTTGATGCTGACAGAGTAAGAGTTCTTCACTGCTGGATTTGTGGCTTGATGGCCTAGCCCCTCTTGAATGTCTTATGTGGGAGCAGGGGTCCTTGTATAGTTGTTTTAATGCTCCTTTGGAAGCTGCAAGCCTAGATCCGCTCACCTTTGTAGTGTTCCCAGCCGGGAGGCCTCTCTGGCAGAGGCAGCTGAGTGGGATGTGGTCCAGTGTCCACAGCAGCCCCAGGCTTCACCTTGCCCCGGCTCTGCAGTGCCAGTGGCTTGGGTCCTGTCCGGCTTGCTCGCTCACCTGCCTTATTCTGTTTGTTTTGGCTGCTCTGCCTTGCCCTGCCCTGCCCTGGCTGGCTAGCTGCCCCGCTCCGCACTGGGAATGGCAGCTTGGTGCCTGAAGGACGGAGCCCCCGGGACAGAACAGCCCCCTCTGCAGGCATGCAGCCCCAGCCTTCTCTCTGCTCCTCAGCCAGTAAGTGTGAGGGAGGCACATTCTGGCTTCCAACTCCCTGGCTCTTCCTGAAGCCCCTCAGGGATTCCCCCAAGAGCAGTCTGCCTAGCCCAGCTGCCTGTTAGTCAGCTTTAGGGGCCTGGTGTCTGCCAGGGGCGGGGGCCTGCTGGAGGCACTAGTCCCAGGCAGGCCTGCATTTGGAGACCAGAGAAGAGAAGGGTGGGTGGGAAACCATGGTGTGGAAGCGGGGGCGTAGAAAACCACTGGGATGTGAAGCAGGCTTTGCTTTGACAACAGCCAGGAAGAACAATGAGAAGTCAGGTCCTTGAGGTGGGAATGGGGCAAGGGTACATTGTAACAGCCTGGGAATTGTGTTGGGGTATAGTGTTTTCTGTGGGTCAGCCATCTTAAGAGCATGGGCTCTGAATGAGACAGACCTGATTTTGAATCTTAGCTAAATGTGGTGATACACAGTTACAATCCTAGCACTCAGGAGCCTGAGACTGTAGCCTAAGGATCTCCATTTTGTTCTGGCCCAGTCTAGCTATACAGTGAGACCTGTCCCAAAAGGAAACATAAATTCCAACTATGCTACCTTTAAAAGTCTGTGAAGTGCCTTAGCTTCCAAGAGCTTCAGTTTCCTTATCTGTTATGTGGGGGTTGGTGAGGGGGTCCCCACTTCAGGCACAGTAGTAGCTGGCAGGGTTCCTGAGATTCATGTTTATGTCTATAGTTCTTTCTGTGTTAAAGGCACCTTTCTTGGTTTCTTTGCCCCACACTGTGTATCCTAAATCCAGTCTTCATCACCCATAGGACCCCAGTCAGGTCCTTCAGATAAATTTGATGGAACTCATAGGAAGTGTTGTGTAGACATACCTGCTTGTTTCTCTGGACAAAGGACAGAGCTTATCTCCCCTAAGCCCCTGCTTGTCCATTCAGGCTGCCCACCTGTCAGTGGTACCTCCTGGCTTCACCTTGAGCTGTGCTCCCCCCACCTCCCAGACACTCCTCTCAGCTGTGCTGGCTCAGCTATGTCATGCTGGTACTGTTCTAATGCTCACATTTGTCTGTCTTGCAGCCTCTTGCGCCTGTAAGGGAAGGCTTGTAGCCTGGACCAGCATGGGGCTCCAATTACAGTTAGGGTTAGCCTGAACTCAGCCCATGCTCACCTTACATTAGAGTCACCCTCTGCTAATAGTGGCTCTCTGTCTGAGTGTAGGATGTTACCATGTGCCCCTTGGGTAGGGAAGGAGGGTATCAGCCTACCTACCTCTCAGTCTTGCCTCGAGTTTCTATAGGAACATGTCCTGATGTGAGAACTGGTATAGGTTTCTAGTTTTTCTGAAGCTTATTCAAGGGCAGTGTAGCTCTTTCATGAGAGAAACTGTCAAAGCTGGCTTTTCCCTGAAAACCTTCATGGATGAGATGAGTGTTGTAAAAAGATCCAAGCATCAAACCTAGCTCTCTGTTCATCCTTTTGAAACTTCATCTCTAGGTTGATTTTGTTCTTAGGCAGACTAAGCTCTGATCCACTGACTAAGGGTTAGGGCTACAAGTGCAGGAGTTACTGCAGCCTGAATGAGCCCTTTCTGGTGTAAGAAGTGGTTAGAGACAGGGAACAGCCGTGTCTAGAGTTGCTAACCCTGCTAACACAGAGACTCTGACTAGAGGGAGGGTTAATGACATTACAGGCTCCTCAGCTGCTAAAAACACAAAATGTTTTCTGTAACCCGGTTGTTGATGGAGAGGTGGCAAAGGTCGCGGGTCCATAACTACTGGATGGGCTTAGAAAGGAGGTAGCCCTTAATTCTGCAGATGCCAAAAAAAAGAGGGTAGGGAGAAGGATGGGGCTTACTCCTCCTGCACAGGGCCTTAAAAGACAGGAGGGGGATGTCTTTGACAAAGATCACAAGGGATCCCTGAAGGACTGAGGAGGGCTCTTTTGCCCCTAGGGAAGTTGCACAGCAGTTAAATTGGTGGATTTTTCCTCCCAACAGTGCGAAAACAGGAGATCATTAAGATCACAGAGCAACTGATCGAAGCCATCAACAATGGGGACTTTGAGGCCTACACGTGAGTAAAGACTCATTGTCCTCAGATTGTCTCCCAAGTCCACCTCTATTTCCCAGTAAATGTCTCTGATCCTGTGGAAAGTGCAGTCTGGACCTTAATCCCTGTCCGAATCAAACCCTACGCACATAGGCTCGGATTCCTTCTAGGTAGACTCCCCACAACTGAGCCTGCCCTGTCATCCTGACTCTGTATGGGAGAGCAGGACTGCTAAGTGGCTCTGCAGGCAAACCCTCAAGAGTGTTGTCTTGTCAGCTGTAGCCCACAGCTGCTAACCTGCTGTGGGACAGACATAACTGATGAACAAGGCCTGTAATCCCATAGAGGCCTGACAGGCTGTGTTTTTACCCTCCACCCCACCCTCGGCCCTCTTTTCTGCAGGAAGATTTGTGACCCAGGCCTCACTTCCTTTGAGCCAGAAGCCCTTGGTAACCTCGTGGAGGGGATGGATTTCCATAAGTTTTACTTTGAGAATCGTGAGTGGGTTCGTGCTGCTGATAAACTCCTGCCTGCCCCTCTACCCCTGCCTCTGTCCCTACCCACCCTTTACCCTAGTTACCTCTCTTTGCCTTATCTGACCTTCCCGCTGCATCCTGCTCTGTTCGCTCGCTTCCTTGTGCCCTACTGGCTTTTAACTGGCACTGCTCAAGGGCTGAGTGCCCAATCACTTGGCAGCTGTATCAAGGCACTGTTGGTCATCACCATTAGGGTCAATGTATTTCTTTAAGCAGCACCTGTCTCCGAGACAGACTGTAAACTCTTCAAGATTAATTCAAGATGATCTCAGCAAGTAATAATGAAGATCTGTGTCTGCAGGGTTCACAGTAAAGGAAATTGCAAACAGGATAAGAATGTGTAAGCAAGTAACAGAGCAGTTATGGTGAACTGTGAGGTCAGAAATTGTGGCGAGGATGCCCTAGACATCGAGGGAGCCAAGAATCTGGATAGGGGAGGTCTATAAGCTCCTGGAAGTCCCAGACCGGAGTCATCACAACTTCCATCTCTACCTCTACTTTCCAAAACCCTCATTCTTCAGTTTTCCTTCCTCTTGTCCACTTTATCCTTGGTGTCTCCTGTTCTGCCCTGGGTTTATGTTGTAACTGTTTTCTCCCACTGACTGCGCATGTGATTTTTTTCCACACTGTAGCTGCCTTCGTAATCCCTTAGCTGTCTAAGTAATTCTAGCAGCCAGAGCAGCGTTTATCTTAGTTCTAAGGGAAGTGGGTCTCTTGCAGCCCCAGTAGTATTGGAATGAACTAAAGGGAATCTGAATGCAAGCATCTATATGCAAGGCATATGCTAAGAGTGGCAGTCCAGCTCCAGAGAACCCTGGGAACTTGGGGGAGATCCTGAGCTGGGTGCTTTGGGGATTTCAAACTTTGATGTTCTTTTTCTTTTTAAGTCACAAATTGATTTTGAATGTATTGCTTTTATGGTTCTTCTCTTCTAGCCTTAGCTAAGGGCAAAATAAGCTTAGGACTTTTAAACATCAACCTAACCAAGCAGAAATACCACAGGTTTTTATTAGAGCCACTTGGTCCTGAGTTTAAATATTGTATTTGATTTGAGTCTTCTTTTCCCTTCATATAGCGAAGAAAATATCAGTAAAGAAATACATTTCTCTTGCATGTAAAACCCCAGCATAATACCTGATGAAAAGAGTAGCTGCTAGTCTTGTCACCCACATTCTCTTCCTTTTGAATGAAACTAATGTAATGGAGGATCGTGGCCTCTGGGTGGTGGTGATGGGGGTGATGTTGGGGTACTTGGGAATTCTAGGAATGGCTGCTGGAGCTAGAGTCAAGAAGGTGCAGCCTAGCAGGAATATGTGAGTGTCCAAGCCTAATGCCTGCTACCTCCCCTTCCCTGCCCCCTGCAGTCCTGTCTAAGAACAGCAAGCCTATCCACACCACCATCCTAAACCCACACGTCCACGTGATTGGGGAGGACGCAGCTTGCATCGCCTATATCCGGCTCACTCAGTACATCGACGGGCAGGGTCGGCCTCGTACCAGTCAGTCAGAAGAGACCCGGGTGTGGCACCGCCGGGACGGCAAGTGGCTCAATGTCCACTACCACTGCTCAGGGGCCCCTGCCGCACCGCTACAGTGAGCTCAGCCACAGGTGCTCCTGGTGGGGGACAAGGGACTGGGAAAGGGAGAGATGGCTTGGGTAGCTGAGGTCAGAAGAGTAAGAGAGGGGTAGGAGGTAGCTCTCTAGGGAGAAGTATGGGCCCTCTCAGAGGGGTGGCACAGACTGGGCAACGTAGTTTTGATAAGCTGTGCTCTGTAATCAGACAGACTCCAGATTTGGTGCAAGCATTCTTCCCTTGCTAAGCCTTAGTTTCTTTAGTTATCAAAAGACTGGGAGTGTTGTTCCTGCCTCCATTCCAGGATGGATTGTAAGGATTAAGATATATATGTGGAAGAAAAAAAAAAGCCAGGTGGCCATGGCACAAGCCTTTGATCCCAGCACTTGGGAGGCAGAGGCAGGCGGATTTCTGAGTTCGAGGTCAGCCTGGTCTACAGAGTGAGTTCCAGCATAGCCAGGGCTACACAGAGAAACCCTGTCTCGAAAAAAAACAAACAAAAAAAGATACTATATGTAAAGCAGCGAGTAGGCATTCAAACGTGAGACAGTATTGTGTTTAAATATTAGCCTCTCCTGTTCCAGCCCATTCAAGGACTTAGCCAAGTGTGTGGTATACCAAAGTTGCATGAATTACCTGTGTTCTCAATGTCCTCTTCTGTTCTGTTGCTACCTCCTGTTCTGTTTGACAGGGGCATTAGGAGATTCCAGCTGAAGGTTGAACCTTCACAGCCAGTGACTCTGGAGGGCCTGAGTGACAGCGGCGGTCCTGTTCGTTTGAGGTTTAAAACAATTCAATTACAAAGCGGCAGCAGCCAATGCACGCCCCTGCATGCAGCCCTCCCGCCCGCCCTTCGTGTCTGTCTCTGCTGTACCGAGGTGTTTTTTACATTTAAGAAAAAAAAAAGAAAATAAGATTGTTTAAAAAAAAAATGGAATTCATACCATGATGCGTTTTAAAACAACTGATAGCCCTTGGGCTTGCAAGAAGGCAGGAGTTTGTGTGATGCTCATCCAGGCATGAACAGTGGGCTCACCCACCAGCACTGAAGAGGTGAGCTTGGCCTCAGGCCCCCATGGACTCAGGGGGACCAGGCAAGGACTCTTGACAGAGCTTTGGTCATGGACAGAGCCATGGTGTGGTTGTAGCCCCAGAGGTGGCCTGATCACCCCAGTTCTAGGAGTGAACTTCTACAGAACATGCATTGACACCTAGTATGAGAAAGAAGCAAACACCATGGCTGTTGAACCTACATGGGAGAGAGAATGCAGCGCTGCCAGCCTGCTGTGGAGGCAGCTGTGAGGCGTGGCTCGGGACTGAAGGCCTGGACTTTGCTGTACCGTTCCACTTAGTGTAGACAGGAAGAGAATTGGTGCTGCAGAAGTGTGTCAAAGCCGATGAGAAACCTCGTGTTAGTCTGACATGCACTTACTCATCCATTTCTAGAGGATGCACAATGCACGTGGGCCTGAGACGGAGGCCTGATTTCTGCAGGTGGGAAGGGGGAGGGATTGCTACTTTGTTTCCTGTTGGTTTTCCTGTTGTAACAAGGAGAGATCCAGACGTCTTTGGCCAGGGCTCCTTTTGCTATTTTTGGCAGTTCTGTTTGTGTGCTGATCTGGACCATCTTTGTCTTGTATTTTCATGGTGATGGTCCCCATGCTGACCCTCATCTGGGCCTGGGCCTTCTGCCAAGTGCCCCTGTGGGATGGGAGGAGTGAGGCAGTGGGATAAGAGTTGGTGGTAGTTTCTATGCATTCTGGCTGCCCTCTGGGCTGCCTCCCTTCTTCCCATGCTGCACGTCCATCTCTTCCCTGGGGTTTGAGACTGAACTGACTGCTTGGGTGAGAAATGTCCTCTTTAAAGAGGCTCTTTACTGACCAACTGAAGTATAGACTTTTTGCTGGACAATCTGCATGGGCATCACCCCCTCACCTGCATGTACCCAAAAAGGGGTCCAGAGCCAAGGCTCCTGCATTCATTGTCCCTCTCTGTGCTCAAGGAGTTCCATTCCAGGAAGAAAAGCTCTGTATCATAGGCAGATAACAGAGAAGATAACGGAGGAGCAGTTGGTCGGAGTCTTGGTTCCCTCCCACCAGACAGCTGCATATTATCTGCATTTTGGGAGGGAAAGGTAGGTAGATTTCAGCTCCTTGGATAACCTTCAGGAGGCACAGGAGCTGGAAAAAGAGACAGAACTACAGAGTTTGGAGCCAGCTGAGAAGAGAACAAACTCAAAGGTGCTGGTGCTTGAATTTAGCCAGGCTCCTCAAGCACCTCGTGCATGCCTCAGACCCTGGACCCTAGTCCCTTCCTGCCCTGCAGCCTGCAGTGCCAGCCGACAGATACCTTCACCACAGGGTTTGGTTTTGCTGGCTTGAAGACAACAAATGGTCTTAGAGCTCATTGAGACCCATAGCTTCATATGGCTGCTCCAGCCCCCACTTCTTAGCATTCTTACTCCACTTCTGGGGCTAATGTCAGCATCTATAGACTATTAATAGACTATTTAAAAAAACAAACCACCTTTTAAACAGGAAATGGAAGGCATTTGATGCAGAACTTTTGCATGATGACATAGAAATAATTTAAAATAGTGTTTGTTCTGAATGTTGGTAGTCCCTTCATAGCTTTGTTACAATGAAACCTTGAAGATATTTAATAAAATAACCTTTAAACAGTCCATTGTGTTATTGCTGTTGGAGGCTCGTAGCCATGGGCTTGGATTTTAGTAGCCTTGCGTGACAAGGAGACAAATACCTTTTTCCCATTCCCTTGGGGAGAAAGGAAGAAAACTTCTCATAAACTCAGCCTGGGCTGTTGAATTGGGGGTAGCAGGGAGGAAGTGGCCTCTTAAGCGGTGGGCCGTGCCTTCGCCCCGCCCCAGTCGGAGGTGGCCCCGCCCTTGGTACGCGGGCGCCCTCCTCCTCCGCGGGGCTGAGTGGACAGGCCTGGGCCCTGGGCCCGCCCCGACGCTCCGCAGACTGTGCCACCCGGCGTGGAGGACGGGGTCCGCTCCGGTGGGCCGAGCGCGAGGCCGGAGTCCTGGGAGGCTGCGGCTGGGCTGAGCACTGCGGAGGGCCGTTGGTTTATCCCAGATCCCGGTCGCGCGGCGGCCAGGCTCGTGGGGCGCGCGGACCGAAGCGGGCACCAGGAGCCGCAGCGCGCCGCCTTCCCCTGGTGGGAGCGGTACTTGGGCCCGACTGCCGCGGAGCGTTCGCTCGGAGATGGCGGAGCCGCCGCGACGCGGCCCGAGGCCCCGCGAGCAGGGAAGCCGGGCGGCCCCGGGACGCGGCGGGGCCCGGGGACAGCGGGGACGCCGCCCACTCCATCGGGTGAGCCATCCTTGAGATCAGCCTCCCGTCCACGGTCGCCCTCAATTTTCCCCATCAGATTTCCCGCGCGTGTCGCCACCGAAACCACCCGCAGGGTGGTCCTGGGCGACCACCCATCTGGCCCTGTGCACCCCTGCCCGGTGTCCCAGCCGCTGGCCTCCCCTCAGTTGCCTCACTCCGGTCACTCCACCCGGGTCACACAGGTTCTTCCAGCCGGTTCCTGTCTGGATGTCAACTCTCGGCCGCACCCATGCCCCTTTTCCTCCAGCTCCCCCACCTGTGGGCTCCCCGTTTCTTAGGCGAGCCCATAGTTCCCGCAGGAGGGTCCCTCTGTCCTCAAGGTCAGGTCCTTCTCCCACAGCATGGGCTCTGTTGTTTATCCAGTGGTGGGCCCACACCTCCAGCTCACCCTGACCCTGTCTTTGCTGCCCACTTTGGCTGACGACCCTTCGGTTTCTCCTTCCTCAGAAACTTTCCACTGCCACACCATGTTCTTCCTCCAACATTAGTCATCCCACTGCCCCACCACCACCACCACCAAAAGTTCTCACATGATCCCCTCTCTAAATCTCACCGGCTTCCTCTAGGTATGAAGCTAAAATACAGTGGTTACAACACAGGAGTTTGACAGACCTGACCTTTGAATCCCAGTTCATCCACAAACGGGGCTTTGTAATCTTGGGTAAGTTACTAAACTTCTCTGGGCCTGAAATTAGGCGTGTGTAAAATGAAACTAATACTAGTTATGTGTGTTTTCACAACTCTTAGAGCTGGCATTAATTGCAGGTGCTTCTTGATTTACTGATAAACCTTTAAGATATCCTAAATTAAATTGCAGATAGTACATCTAACCTACTGACCACAAGAGCTTATCAACGCCCTCTGCTCTGTGACGCCAGTTACTTAACCTGATTGTGTGGCTGAGTAGGCACTTGCAGTGTCTCAAATGAAAAATATTGTTGGGGCTGGAGAGGTGGTGGTTCAGAGCACTGGCTGCTCTTCCAAAGGTCCTGAGTTCAGGTTTCAGCACCCAAATGGCGGCTCACAATCTTATGGTGCCTTCTGGTGTGCAGATGGACATGTAGGCAAAGGACCTATATACATAAAATGCATAAGTAAAAATAAACCTAAAAAAAAAAAGCATTGTGTCTATAAATCCACTACCTTAGAAAAGGATTAAAATTCTAGGGCCTGGGGTTGTAACTCCTGGTAAAGCATTTGCCTAGCATGTGCAAGACCATGTATTCCATCACCGCCACTGAAAACCAAAACTCAAAACCATTTGAAGTACACTTTATACTAAATGTTTATCATTTGCACATTGATTTTGTTGCTGGTGGTGGTTTGGTTTGGTTTTTTTTAAGGAAGTGCTTCTCCATGTAGCCCTGGCTGTCTTGGAACTCATCCTGTAGACCAGACTGGCGCCAAACTCAGAAATTGCCCTGCCTCTGCCTCCCAAGTGCTGGGATTAAAAGCGTGCATCATTACAGCCCAGCTTCGTTTGCAGGTTGTAATAAGCCAGAGTCAGGTCTGTCTGTATATGCAAAGCTCTTAGAAGAATGTCCAACAAGTTGCAAGCACTCTGTATATACTATTATTAAACCAGTGATACATGTGAGGTTTAGCTTACTTTCCGTGAATTCTCACTGCTGTTTTCCCTGTTAGAATTCAGCTGTTCCTGCCAGGCAGTGGTGGTGCATGCCTTTAATCCCACACTCAGAAGACGGAGGCAGGCAGAATTCGAGGCTAGCCTGATCTATATAGTAGCCAGGGCTACACAAAGAAATCCTGTCTATAAAAACAAACAAAAGAATTCAGTTCTTTCCATGATCTACACCTCTTCCTCCTACTGCTACTCCCCTGTCTCCTCATCTCCCTCTCTCAGCCATTGCACTGAGAGCCTCACACACTATAAACATGGGCTTTGCTTCTAAACTGAGACTCCAGCTCCATCACAGGTTTCCTTTTAATTTATTTTTATTTCGGGTGTATCATGTTTTGCCTGCATGTATGTCTGTGTCAGATCCCCTGGAACTGGAGTTACAGATTACTATGGCCTACCATGTTAGTGCTGGGAATTGAACCCAGGTCCTCTGGAAGAGCAGCCAGTGCTCTTAACCTCTGAGCCATCTCTTCAGTCCCCATCAATTTTTATTCTGTCTTAGAGCAGGATTGCCAGCTACTGACCTTTCTGAGATTGACTAAAATAAAAAGGGACTGTAAACTTGCAGCAGTCTTATTTGAGAAAAAGAAACTGTCAGGCTAAGATTTCCTTAAAGCTGTTTTCTGGTCATCTGACCCTCAAGTCACTTTCTGTTCCTAGATCTTGTCCCTCATGTTCCTCCGGTCTGTTGCCCAGCAGCTCCTGTGCTGTTCTGGAATGAGGAGATAGTAGCGCCTCAGTTAATTTAGGGAGGAGAAGCAAAAGGGAGAGACTCTGGATTCAGCTTTCTGGCTAGGTGCTGGTGATGACATGCCCTGCCCCGGGTGTGCGTTTTCTCTTCTCTGCTGATTCTGCTGGTGGTGGAGAGAGAGTATGGGGTAATTTTTTACAAATATTGGAAAGGAAAGCCTCCCAAGTTCTAGGCTGAGGAGCTAATAGTATGCTTGTCTCTCATCGTTCCTTAAGTCCCCCCACTGTAGCGTGCACATGACTGCAAGTTCGTTAGTACTGTTGGCTGTGGTAATGGATGTGATTGTCATAGGAGATTAAGACTCAGGAAGTTTCTCCTATCTGAGGTTTCGTTGGATCATGAGACTTCTAAGATGTGACATCCACTTGTTGTCAAGAGCCCACCAGAGCTCCCACTCATTGGTGGACCTCTCAGACACAGGATGGGAATTTCTTTCACCCTCCTGGCTGTTTGGTCTCTGTGGATAGACTCTTTCATAACTTGAGTTACTGCCCCAGCTTGAACACAGGGGAATTTGGACATTACCTAAGAAAGTGAAGCCAAGGTATGGGATCCAACTTATATTCTTCTAAATAAGCTTTACTCTTTTCTAAAGAACAAAGTGTGTAGGCTAGGGAGAGGACTTTGTAGGGAAAGTGCCTGTTGTGCAAGCACAAGGGTGTGGGTTTAGATTCCCAGTTCCCATGAAAACCCATACATCCCCAGCATGGAGAAGTGAGACCAGGGGCTTGCTAGCCAGCCATTCTAACTGGAGCAGAGAGCATCAGGTTCAGTGAGAGACAGTCTCGAAGGCATGAGAGCAGTAAAGGAGGACACTGATACTGGCCTCTGGCTCTATATGCGCGCGTGTGCGCGTCCACACACACACACACATACACACACACACAGAAGAGATTATTACATAGACATGGGGTAAGAGTTGGGACAAGGAGAATGGCTAATGACAGACTTTCTTTTTGTTGTTGTTTTGTTTTTTGGTTTTGGTTTTTTTGAGACAGGATTTCTCTGTGTAGCCCTGGCTGTCCTGGAACTCACTGTGTAGACCAGGCTGGCCTCAAACTCAGAAATCCGCCTGCCTCTGCCTCCCAAGTGCTGGGATTAAAGGCGGCACCACTACCACCGCCCGGCTTTAATGACAGACTTTCAAAGGAAGAAGTAACCCGCCAATGTCTCTGCTTTACAGATTGTAAGGGCCTGGCTTGTGGACTTCACTGCCGTCCGATGTAAGAACCTCCACTGGGGCTGAGGGAGCTCAAGTTTAAGCATGAGGCATGGGCCAGGGGCCATGGTGACCTGAGACCCGTGGATTCTGTCCAGTACACCCTGTTGCTCCTTCTGCCTCCCCTCTCCTGTATTGAAAGCGTTTGCATTCATCTCATCAGGGAACTGACCCTAAGAGAATTTCTTCCCCTGCTGAGACAGTTCCAGTCCACAGAACTCATCCTTCCCATCTCCTGAGGTGGTCCCTATCCCTCCTTCCCTTCTTCTCGCCATGCTCCAGCTGTGGAAGGTGGTACGCCCTGCTCGGCAACTGGAACTGCACCGCCTCATACTGCTGCTGATTGGTTTCAGTCTTGTCTCCATGGGATTCCTGGCTTACTACGTGTCCACCAGCCCCAAGGCCAAGGAACCCTTGCCTCTGCCCTTGGGAGACTGTAGTAGCAGTGGGGCAGCTGGCCCTGGCCCTGCAAGGCCACCAGTCCCACCTCGGCCCCCAAGGCCTCCAGAAACAACTCGAACAGAACCTGTGGTCCTTGTGTTTGTGGAAAGTGCGTACTCACAACTGGGGCAGGAGATTGTGGCCATCTTGGAGTCTAGTCGCTTTCGTTACAGCACAGAGCTAGCACCTGGCCGAGGGGATATGCCCACATTGACTGATCATACTCATGGCCGCTATGTCTTAGTCATCTATGAGAACCTTCTAAAGTATGTCAACTTGGATGCCTGGAGTCGAGAACTGCTAGACCGGTACTGTGTGGAGTATGGTGTGGGCATTATTGGCTTTTTCCGAGCCCATGAGCATAGCCTACTGAGTGCCCAACTTAAGGGCTTTCCCCTTTTCCTACACTCAAACTTGGGGCTCCGGGACTACCAAGTGAATCCTTCTGCTCCTCTTCTACATCTCACCCGCCCTAGCCGCTTGGAGCCAGGACCACTGCCTGGTGATGACTGGACCATCTTCCAGTCCAACCACAGCACCTATGAGCCTGTGCTTATTGCCAGCCATCGGCCAGCTGAGCTTTCTATGCCGGGACCAGTTCTTCGGCGAGCCCGGCTCCCCACCGTGGTGCAGGACTTAGGGCTTCATGATGGCATACAGCGGGTGCTGTTTGGCCATGGCCTTTCTTTTTGGCTTCACAAACTTGTTTTTGTTGATGCTGTTGCATACCTCACTGGAAAGCGCCTCTGCCTGGACCTTGACCGCTACATCTTAGTAGACATTGATGACATCTTTGTGGGCAAAGAAGGTACTCGCATGAAGGTGGCTGATGTTGAGGTCAGTTTGTTTTGGTTTTTGGTTTTTTTGGTTTTTGGGTTTTTGGTTTGGTTTGGTTTTTGGTTTTTTTGTTTTTCTTTCTCCTGTTTATTTTGCTAGGAAATTTACCACCTCTGGCTGTCAGATTACCCGCATTGATTCTGAGATGGGCATAGATACATTCTCTACTTTTTATAGTTGGGAAGAAAGCTACTTACTATATATTTCTCAGTCAATCTGTTTTCTCCTGATTTGGCATTTTTCTACTATTTCTTCCAGGCTTTGTTGACCACTCAGAACAAACTCAGGACCTTAGTCCCCAACTTCACCTTCAACCTGGGCTTCTCGGGCAAGTTCTATCATACTGGTGAGTTCATCCCCCTGTTCTGATCCATTGTAGTTTGATCTGTCTCTTTAGTATTGTCCCTGGACACACAATTTGGAGAAAGGGACAAAGTTTAGGGACATATTTCAGTGATGAGCTAGTGATGGACTGGGATTAGCATAGGTGGCTGAAGACCACTCAGGCAGTGGAGCAAACAGAAAACCTCAGGCCCTAGGCAGGAGTCAGTAATATCTGAAGGATGGAAAATGGTCAGAGTTGTTAGAAAATGAAGGGCATAGGGGCTGCCTGGCTGTGAGCAGCAGTCAGTGTGTGGTCCTAGGGACAGAAGAGGAGGATGCAGGCGATGACATGCTGCTGAAGCACCGCAGAGAGTTTTGGTGGTTCCCTCACATGTGGAGTCACATGCAGCCACACCTCTTCCACAACCGCTCTGTGCTGGCCGATCAGATGAGGCTCAACAAACAGTTTGCTTTGGTGAGACTCTTGAATATCCTTCCTGTACTTTCTCCCAGACATAATGTTTCCTTTTGAACACCCTTTCCCCCTGGCCCCCCACTGTGGATACCTGTATCTACCCTTTCCAGTTTTCTTTCTTTGGAGGCATCCCCACCCTCTTTACCCTCTACTCCCCAAACTTCACCAGGTCCTGGTGAGAGTCTATGCCATTCCCAGGAGCATGGGATTCCTACGGATCTGGGGTATGCTGTGGCCCCCCACCACTCTGGCGTGTACCCCATCCACACCCAGCTCTATGAGGCCTGGAAGTCTGTATGGGGCATCCAGGTGACCAGCACTGAGGAGTACCCCCATCTGCGCCCTGCTCGCTACCGCCGTGGCTTCATTCACAATGGCATCATGGTGAGGGATTCCCACTACACAGTTCCCACTACAAATCAAAGTCTGACATTTAGACAGCCTTCAAACTGGATTGATTTGTGGCTTGTCATCTGCCAGCCCAAGGTATCCACAAAATATGATAATGTATACAGTAAAAAAATTTTTACCTGCATGCTGTAAGAGGGCATCCGATACCACTATAAATGGTTGTGAGCCACCGTGTGGCTGCTGGGGATTGAACTCAGAACCTCTGGAAGAGCAGGCAATTAATGCAGTGCTCATAACTGCTGAGCCATTTCTCCAGCCCCGAATATAGTAAATTTTCTTACTATAACTTCAAACCAGGCCTCTCTGAACCCAGGGAACTCCAGTGCATCCTAATGTTGGTCCTTATCTGCTCTCCATCTTACCTGTCACATCTCGTCTATCCCTGTATCTATCTTCTTTTCCTCTCAGGTGCTCCCCCGGCAAACATGTGGCCTCTTCACTCACACGATCTTCTATAATGAGTATCCTGGAGGCTCTCGTGAACTAGATCGAAGCATCCGAGGTGGAGAGCTCTTTCTGACAGTGCTGCTTAATCCGGTAAGGTGACAAAAGGGAACCAGAAGACTGGAAAGCCAAAGTGTTGTCAAGCCAGCGCCTTTGTGCACCAAAGCTGGTCCTGAGATAGGGGCTCTCTAAGTCTCACAGGCAGGCATCCTCTTGCAGATCAGTGTCTTTATGACCCACCTGTCAAACTATGGAAATGACCGGCTGGGCCTGTACACCTTTGAGAGCCTGGTGCGCTTCCTCCAGTGCTGGACACGACTGCGCCTACAGACCCTTCCTCCTGTCCCTCTTGCACAAAAGTACTTTGAACTTTTTCCTCAGGAACGAAGCCCCCTGTGGCAGGTAAGTATGGCGCTCAGGCTGACCTGATCTGAATGGGGGTCAGGGTTTGCAAGATTAGTCCTTATCAGATTCGTGGCCTAACCTTCAGAATCCCTGTGATGACAAGAGGCACAAAGATATCTGGTCCAAGGAGAAAACCTGTGATCGACTCCCCAAGTTCCTCATTGTGGGACCACAGAAGACAGGTAAATTATTCATAGCCAATCTATCTTATACTGCCTTCTCATTCCTACTTCTCATTAATCAAGTCTCTTGAGAAAAGGATTCTTTTTTTTTTTTTCTTTTTTTAGTTTTCCGAGACAGGGTTTCTCTGTAGCTCTGGCTGTCCTGGAACTCACGCTGTAGACCAGGCTGGCCTTGAACTCAGAAATTCACCTGCCTCTGCCTCCCAAGTGCTGGGATTAAAGGCATGCGCCACTACTGCCCGGCTTCATTTTTTAAAAAAATTATATTTATTTAGTGTGTTTGCATGCATGTGTATACACATGTGCAGGACAGTTTAAGGGAATCAGTTATTTTAACTGTTTTGTTTTGTTTGGGTTTTGGTTTTCTTGGGTTTTCTGTATAGTTTTGGCTATCCTGGAACTCTTCTGTAGACCAGGCTGGCCTCAAACTCCCAGAGATCTCTGCCTGCCTCTGACTCCCAAGTGCTGGGATTAAAGGTGTACACTACAATTTTTTTTTTAATTTTGTGGTTTTTATTTGTTTAGTTTTTGAAACAGGGTCTCGTTAGTCAAGCCAAACCTAATCCTCTGATCTCTTTGCTTCAATTTTCCAAGTGTAGGAATTATATTTATAAACCACTATACCTGGTTCCATCTGCAGAGTTTAAAAGATAGATAGATAGAGGCTGGGGTGTTTGCTGATCACGTACAGAGCCCTGGATTCAGCCTCATCATAAAGCCAGTATAGTAGAGCAGGTAGGGTCAGAAGGTCTCACTTGCTGTACAGGGCCAACCTAGGCTGCATAAGATCCTGTCTCAAAGATCAATTAGACAACAAGACTTGGTTGAAAAGGCTTGTTATCCCAGCAGTTTGGGCGGTAGAGACAGGAGAGTGTCAGCTTCAGTCCCTGCCTTGCTACCAGAGAATATTCAAGGATGCCTGGGCAATTTAGTAAGACCTAATCTCAAAATAAAAGCAAAGAGGTCAGAGGCCACAGCTCTATGCATCCACCATTTTTAAAGGCCTGGACTCAGTCCTGAGTGCTGGGGAGGGGAGTCTACAAGCGGTTCTGATAAGGTGGAGGGTGAAAGGTGCTGACCCCACCCTGGGCCTCTCTCAGGCTTTCTTTCTCCCCCTTTGCTTTAGCTGAAGGGAATTTTACAACCCACAAGTGAGTATTTTCTTACTTCCTTCAAACTCATGCTGTTCAGCTGGCTGCTATCCTGAATAGGCTGGTCTTTCTCTTCCCTACAGGCACCACGGCTGTTCACTTCTTCCTGAGCCTGCACCCAGCTGTGACGAGCAGCTTCCCTAGCCCCAGCACCTTTGAGGAAATTCAGTTCTTCAATGGCCCTAATTACCACAAGGGTATCGACTGGTGAGACTGGGTCCCCTTGTGTGTTCCTCAGAGCAGTACTGCCTTCTCCAAAAGATAACCAGCTTCTGCCAGCTCACAAAAGACTGGGCTTGCCGCTAAGACCTTCTCTTTTCTGTGCTACTCTGTAGGTATATGGACTTCTTCCCTGTTCCTTCCAATGCTAGCACTGACTTCCTGTTTGAAAAAAGTGCCACCTACTTTGACTCAGAGGTTGTACCACGGCGGGGAGCTGCCCTTCTGCCAAGAGCTAAGATCATCACTGTACTCATCAACCCTGCTGACAGGGCCTACTCCTGGTACCAGGTTGGTCTGATGTGAGGGACACGTTAGGCCTTCAGGAAGAGGTGGAGAAGGTAGTTCCTACTAGAAACACAGAAAGGAGTGAGAGTCGGGAAACTAAAGTAGTCCTTTAAGGAGGGGTAGTGATGCTGCTGTCACCAGACAAGAATATGGCCAGAACCACCATTAAATCGGCACCTGGCCCTTTTTATCCTCTGTCCTGCAGCACCAGAGAGCACATGGAGACCCTGTGGCTCTGAACTATACCTTCTACCAAGTGATTTCAGCTTCCTCTCAGGCCCCTCTGCTACTTCGCTCCTTGCAGAGCCGTTGTCTCGTTCCTGGCTACTATTCTACTCATCTCCAACGCTGGCTGACTTACTATCCCTCTGGACAGGTACAGTCTCACAAAAGCCCTTATTAGGGTACCCCTTCCCTTCATCCCAGTCTTCTTAAGAACTGAGAGGGAGCCAGGCAGTGGTGGCACATGCCTTTAATCCCAGCAATTGGGAGGCAGAGGCAGGCAGATTTCTTAGTTCAAGGCCAGCCTGGTCTACAGAGTAAGTTCCAGGACAGCCAGGGCTACACAGAGAAAACCTGTCTCAAAAAAATAAATAAATAAATAAAATAAAATAAATTAATAAATAAAAAATTAAAGATAAAAAAATTAAAAATAAAAAGAATTGAGAGGGAATCATATTTCTGTCCCTTCAGTTGCTGATTATGGATGGGCAGGAACTTCGTGTCAACCCAGCAGCCTCAATGGAGATCATCCAGAAGTTCCTGGGTATCACCCCCTTTCTGAACTACACGAGGACCCTCAGGTGGGAGAGCATAAGCCAAGGGAAAGAAGGTTTTATGGGGAAAGGGAAAGAGGTTCTGTTTGGAAGAGACATGTCTTCCTGTGGGCTAGGAGGGTAGGTGTACTTGTGGGGTTGAATTTCCCTTCTCCTTGACACCTAATGGCCTGTTCCTTTGAGTAGGTTTGATGAAGATAAAGGATTTTGGTGCCAGGGGCTTGAAGGTGGTAAGACTCGCTGTCTTGGGAGAAGCAAAGGCCGGAGGTACCCAGACATGGACATGGAGGTAAGTGGAACCTGGGTTACAGCTGCCACTCCACCTTCAGGGTGTGACCTTGCTGTACCTTTTACTGTTTGTTTCTCCTCTCACTTTTTTTCTCCCATCAGTCTCGCCTTTTCCTTACGGACTTTTTCCGGAACCATAACTTGGAACTATCAAAGCTGTTGAGTCGGCTTGGCCAGCCAGCCCCCTTGTGGCTTCGGGAAGAATTGCAGCATTCCAGTGTGGGCTGATGCCCCCCAGTCTTTCCATACCAGCAGAAAGCCTGCTAACTTCACTGAGGGGCAAGCCTTAGAGCAGAGCCCACAGGGGGATTAACGTGGCCTGGCCCCTTACCCCTCTACCTCAGTGGTCCCCCAAGATTGGAATGGCTGAAAAGGGAGGGGCATCCATCTCTTTCCCATAGTTGTAGGGCCTAATAAAGGGGCTCCCTTGGTACCCCACATGGTACTAGGTACCTTTGACCTATGAACCTGGGAGATGAGGAAGAGAGGGTCCAGGGAAGGGGTAGAAGAATGTATTCAATGGTTCCCCTCCTCATCCCCAGCAATCTTTCTGTCAATGCCTACGCATCAGAGGGCCCTTTGCTATGGCCCCTTTAGTCAAGACAGTGGGATCTACCTGTGGCCTGGCCTCTCTAGTGTCATTCATATTGAATGGGGATGAGGTCAGACAGTTGCTCATAGAGCCATATATGAGCCCTAGCTGTGGGCTAGAAATGTCCTTAATAAACTTCCTTATTTTTCTGTTTTGTCTGCTTCATTGCAGTGGGGGGAAAAACAAACAAACCCTAGACTACAGCAGATATCAGCTGTCTTTCCACAGCTCTTCTACACAAGGAAGAAAGCAAAGACCCAGAAAATAGAGTAAAAAAGGAGTTTATATATTTATAAATGCCAAATAAATACCAGAGGCCACCCAACGCCCTCTCCCAGACAAAGCTGTCTCCCCCAACCCTAGGCTTCTAAGGTCTGAGACATCTTGGCCCCAAGCTACAGCCCAAGAGCAGCTGCCAGTCTGGGCTACAGGGGAATTGAGTGGGGTTGATCTGTGCAGCCAAGAGTCCCGCGGCCCTCTGTGTGAGGCCCCACAGCCACAGGCCTGTGTCCCTAAACAGGGCCCTACAGGGGCCAGACTCAGGGGGAGAAGGTGGTTATCTCTAGAGAGACCCGCTGCCATAGCTCCTTGGTCTGTTTGCTGCGCTTGAGGTTCTGTAGGATGTCGTTGAACTGCATCATGCCCATGGGTGTCAGGCAGAAGGCGCTGCGGGCACTGCGGATCGCATTCACAAAGTCGTCGTAGTCGGCAGGGGTCAGGTGAATTAGGCGGTGATGTATGTACTGCAGGGTGGGTTGGTGGGCTATCAGCACAAAGCACACACAATGGGGCCCACCTCCCTTACATGCTGAGGGTCTGGTCCAGCTGCTCGGGAGGTATCCCACCCTTCTCCATACTTCCTGAATTATCACCTGCATGTATGCCTGCTGACAGCGCTGCACCAGTTGGTGGAAGGCTGGGGCTCGAAGGTGGTTGTGGGCATGAATGGGGTTCAGCCGCTGCAGCGTCTCCATGACGATCTCCTGCAGCACAAACGGGCTCAGCACCCCCTTGGCTGCCCCCACACAGAACTGGTGCACGTAGTTCACTCCTGGGGGGCAGGGGAGGGGCATGAGACGGGGGTGGCCACCTCTGCCCTAGGGTCCCACTTATATATCTCAGCTCTGGCCTGACAGAGAACCACCCTCCATCCCAGGAGCTGAGGTAACCCTCCATACTGCCCCTCCCACCCCCCGCGCTCGCACACATACCCGACCAAGGCCTCAACTCTGAGCAAGAGCTAGGAAGGAGGTCTGGGATAGGAAGGTAAGGGAAGCAGGTCGGGGGAACAATGGTCCTGGGGAGAGGAGGTGTTACCCAGCTTTGCTGCCAGCCCCAGCAACCATTTGACATCATCAGTGTAAGGGGGGGAGCGGGAGAAGTTGTTGGGGTGATCATTGTGTGCCCGGCGACCTAGCATCTCCAGTGCCAGCATCCCTAGGAAACACAGATGGGCACACGATAGGATATATCCTTCACCTTCTCCCCCATCCTGGTACCTGACCCATAGTAAACAAATGAAGAGCCCCTCACTCAGCTCTAGGTGGGAATACAGAAAGGGACTTCTTACCAACACGGTAAGCAGCATGCAGGTGGTGCAGGCTGTGTGGATTGACTGGTTGACTGTGCGTCTCCTCTTCGGGTGGTGGAAAACCTCCGCTTACCAGAGGGCTGGGCTGCGTGGTCAGAGCAGGCAGTGAGGCACCCTGGATGGCTGGAAATGTGGATGCTGGATGGACACTGCTCACTGAGGTAGATGGAAAGCCATGTGAGAGAAGAGGTACAGAGGAAATGCCCGCCCTACCTCCCATGTCCAGTGCTCCTCCCCTCCATTCACCTGCTCCCTGTCCCCGAAACTCACAAGCCACACTGGTGGGCAGTGGGAGCCCTGGCTCTGTGTGGTAAGGATGGACTGTGATGGGAGCCATGGAAGGGACAGGGAAAGAAACAGCAGTGGCAGCAAGCGAGGGAGGAGTCACTGAGTAAGGGTATTGTGCCCCCAGGAATGCAGGATGCACACCCTATAGTAGATGGGAAAGGAGAGCAGATACTAAGTCTTGTTAGGTAACAAATGGGCATTCCTACATTTCTTACTTAGTTGCCTTGGTCTCCCATTTCCTACCACCTTACCAGGGCTCCTGGACAGCCCTAGACAGCCCTAGTACACACCCAAAGTACTCCAACCCCTATGAACTAGTGCCCCACACCATCAGTAAACACCAGTCT
The DNA here is from genome assembly GCF_008632895.1 of Mastomys coucha. Lineage (NCBI taxonomy): Eukaryota > Metazoa > Chordata > Mammalia > Rodentia > Muridae > Mastomys > Mastomys coucha. The sequence continues at coordinate 7,477,819 of NW_022196915.1, read as the reverse complement.
CACCTGTGGGTATGCAGAGCTGGGCACAGGGAAGACGGCAGGCCGGGGCATATGAGGCATAGGGTGGGCAGGGTGAGCTGGGTGGGTGAGGTACTGAGGGCTGCAGGGCAAGTGGGGCTGGAGAGCAGTATAGGGGTGCAGGCCAGGGGAATGACCATGCCCCAGTCCTGGACCTGGATATAAACTGGATCCCACTGAGATGACTGGAACCACTGTGGCTGCTGCTGTCACTGCTGCTGCAGCCACTGTAACAGGTTCAGTCCCTGGGGCACCCCTTCCCTCAGGGAGTACCCGCCCAGCCTCCCCAGCAGCCCTCATCCCACTGCCACTACAGCTTGTAGCCCCTTCACGGGCTGTGGACGAGCCGCCTGCTGTTTCCTCATAAAGCCAGAACCACTGATGAGCAACCTCAAACAGCACTTCAGGGTATACGCCCCCACCCTTGGCTGCCTCTTCCACTGCCATGCAGGCCTTCTCCAACATCAGGTTATCCTGGAAAGGAGCACAGGGCGTTAGGTGGAGAGGCCTTAGGGGCATCAGAGGTCAAAGTCACTGACTGTCTCACTGACTTTAACAGTAGTGAGAACTTCACACAGGCACCGGACAAGCAATTGTTCCGTTTCACACACCCAAAGCTCATCATTTCTCTAAATCCATTCTCAGGAATCATCTTGTGCCCTAAGTAGTAAGCCTCTATTCCTCTATTTGCTTGTGTGTGTGATGGGAATAATCCTAGCTTTAGGATTATAACAGAATAGAATACAACACATAGTATATGAATAGAATAGGATGAATGTAAAAATGTGAATTCATATTATTAGGCTGAGAATAATAATTTGAAAATAAAACACTAAAATTAGAAATTTTTTGAACAGCAAGGCTCATTGATACCTCAAGAGGAAAATACCATGAACTATGCTTCCATGCACAAAAGGGCTGGAGACTATGAGTCAGTTGGTTGCCTAGCCTGCATGAGGCCCTGGATCCAATTCCTCTGCATGCATGCATGCATACATACATAGGAGAGAAAGAGGCCAAGAGACACAAGATTACCTCTAGGATGTATGTGTGTGTAAAATACAAATTTCATAACTAGTTTTGGGTCCCGTCCCCAAGATCACTCAGGTTTAAGAAAATACTCTGAAAACCTAAAATCCAAAATAACTTCTAATCTTGAACCTAACAGATAACCTGTAATATGTGAAATGTTACAATGAGAGAAAAAAATTAGATTTTTCATAAACTCCCACATTGGGGGAATCAATAGAGGGTCCCTAAACCCCAAATAATAGCATGTCCCAGCTACTCAGAAAGCTGAAGCAGAATTGTAAGTTCAAGCCCCGCATAGGCAACTTAGACCTCTTGGAAGGAAGAAAGGGAGGGAGAGAGGTAGAGAAGGAGGCCTGACAACTTGAGTTTGATTCCTAGGACCCACATGGTATAAGGAGAGAACAAACTTGGACAAGCTGTCCTCTGATCTCCACACACACTGTGATACATACCCCACCCCATCATGTACACACAAACAAATACATTTTTTAGAGGGAAAATGTTGGGTAAAGTTCCCCCATGCCCAGAAGGCTGAAAGCAGGAAATACCTGTTCCTTGCATTGCACCAAGGCTCGCTGGATTTCATTGGGGTTCAGTGCATGGGCATGAGGCAGGCAGCTTAGAGCCAGCTCTGCCGCTGCCCTCACCATGTTGGAGTCTCGTGCCCGTGACGCTCTGTCAGCCAGCGATGCAACTTCAGGGGGTGTCAGGTGCCCATCCCAGCATTCTACCAGTATAGTCAAGGCTGCACTGCCTATCTCCATCGCCTGCCCTTAAGGGAAAAGAACAAGGAGCAAAGTGGGCACCACTGAACGTCAGGGGATGAGATCTTTCATCAGATCAGCAATGTCACAAAGACAAGACCCTTCCTAGTCACCTCCATCCTGTATGCAAATCATGACATTGGATTTACCTGTAATCCAGGATACATGGGAAGAATAGGTACGAGAGAGCCAGTTAGGAGAAACAAAGTTATGCAGGCCTAGGGCATAAAGCCCAATCTCAAAGGCGCAAAGATGCAGATTGCGGTGAGGACCCTGGTGGCCTCCTGAGGAAGATGGATGTGTAAAGATGGAGGTGCTGCTGTTGCCCCCTGCCTTGATCAGAACTGTCTTCGCCAATTCGAAGTAGAAGTGTGCAGCTGCCTCTGACGGCTGATTGGGTACGTGGGGGGCATGACTCTCAGGGCGGCGGCCTTTGTAACACCTGACAAAGCAGTATGGTATGGTCAGGGTTGGAGTCCCTTCAGAATGGAGTCCAAACAGGTTAGGTGGGACCAGGGTAAGTAAGGCCGTTAGGTGACAACAGTGGGGCCACACTAGGAGGATGGGCTAGATGGGTATTTCTCCCTACTGACCTGCCAACTTCAACAGTCTTTGCCCGGGCCCCTCCACTGGCACTAGCCCGGCGGCTTCCACTGGAGGATGAGGAGCCCAGAGAGTCTGAGGAAGAGCTGCTAATGCTGTCACTGTCTTGTCCTCGACCCCACGAGGTAGGGGCCCAGCCCCCTCGAAGTGGCCTTCGGCTTAAAGTAGGAGAGCTGTCCGATGTGGTTTCAGGGGCACTGCTGTCAATGCTGGCCATGCCTAGCAACCCCAAAATGAAGTCAGTCTCCAGCCTTTCAGGACTAGCCTTCCCTCCATGCCATCCCATAGGCTGCTGTACCTGTGTGTTTCTTTTTGGGCCGCCCTGGGGAGCCCCAACCTCGACCATTATAGCCTCCACGACTGCCGAGTGCTAGGCGGCTAGGAACCTTCCCCTCCGCCCGTGGAGTCAAAGCTGCCTCAGGTGGGAGACCTTCACATGGGGAATGTGGAGAGCTTTCTGAGGTGAAAATAGAACACTGGAATGAGCCCAGGAAAAGGCACAACCTGACTGTACCACCCACCCACCTGCCCTACCCAGTTCTTCCACCTCACCAGGCACATTCTTCTCTGTAAAGCCCTCAGTGGGACCTGGCCCAGCCCCTGCCACATTCCCTGGCTGAGCAGGCCCAGCAGAGCTTGAAGTCAATGGCTGCAAGGCCCCAGGAGCAGATGGGGCCCCATGCTTTGAGGGAGATCTCTGGTTGGCTGTGGCTGGCCGGCTGGATGAGTAGAAAGAACTCAGGGTCTGTGGCTTATGTGTCTGGCTTTCTCGGTCCAAGAGTTTGTCTAGGATCTGGAGAAGAGACAAGCAGTAACATGATGTCCTTTATTTCCTGAATTCTGTTATCTTCCTTTTTTCTTGAAGCAGCCTAATGCTACCTCCTCAGGAAGTCTTCCCCAGTTGTAACTACAGGATAACCTCCCAGCTTACATGTCTTGGAATCTTCCATAACACTTACCTGAGGACTGAACATACTGATATTCAATAAATATTGAAATAAATGACTGATTGACTTTATGCTCTCTGCTTCTCTTCTTCCACCTCATGCCCAAGCATACCTATAAGAACCATTGGTCTCTTGTTCTTTATGAGAAGTCTCCAGAATTCTCTACTCACCTCCTACACACAGGCCAGTACTTTGGTCACTGTACTGGAAACTTCTGAGAAAGACTGTGACATTTTGCTCACACGCTGCCTGGCAAAAATCCAGTATCTCAGTCCCTTACCTTCTTGAGCTTGGCCTGGTCGTCCTTGTAAGTGATCATGAGTGCTAAGGCCAGGTCACCCTTCTCCCGACGTGTGCCTTCACATAGGAGGGGATGTTCTGCCTCACTCACTGTTGTCTTCATGCCTGTGAGGAAGGGCCTCTTGGGGATTAGTATTTATAGCTCCAAAGACACCAAAAACATAAAAGCCAAGGCCAGCTGCCAGTTGATGAGAAAAAAGTCCTCACTGCTTACATCCAACCTTTTCAAAACCTTTGTAACCTGTTCTATTCTACTGGAGTTAAAGGTGTGTCTTACATACCTAGGCACATCTAACTTCTTGTTTGATTGCTTGCTTTTGTTGTTGTTGATGATGATGGTTTTGAGGCTAGATCCCATGTAGCACAGGCTGGCCTCAAACTTGCTATGTAGCCAAGTATGAAAATGAACTCTGGATCCTTCTGCCTCCACCTCCCAAGTACTGGGATTGTAGGTATAACCATCATATCTGGTCTTAGAACTGAGTGTGTTCCTGACAATTTCCTGTCTACAGCTCCCTGATCTTTTAGCCGACATTACGTAGTTGGTCACTTCCCTGAGACTTTTCTTTAAATTTTTGATTTGCTGTCCTTTAAACACCCACCACATGTAACACACATTTAAGTTTTATTTATTTTTATGTATGTATGTGTTTTGTTTACATGCATGTATATACCATGTATTTGATGTGCCCATGGAAGCCAGAAGAGGGCACTGCATCCCTCGGAAAATGGAATTACTTATAGTTAGCCATCCTGTGGGTCCTGGGAACTGACCGGGATCCTTTAGAAAAGCAGTAAGTGTGAGCATCTCCAGCCCCTCTCTAGATACTGACTGTGTAATAAGTGGTGACCAGTTGGTTCCCACATGTCATCTTGACTTTCCCAACACAGCTAGCTTGAAGGAGGCTTTGCTCATAAACATGCCCAAGACAAGACACATACCCAAGGCAGCAACTGCTGCTTCAAATCCTAGCTCCTCATCTCCAGGCATCTCATTAGTCCAGTTTCGACTTGGGGGCCGGGAACCCGTGAGAGAAACCACTAGATGAAAATTGGGTGAAGTCAAGCAAACCAAAGTATCTCAGGAAAAATTGCAAAGGAATCCAAGACCTTCATAATCCAAGACCTACCCAGGAAGCTGCCTGGTGGGTCCTAAAGATGACTCTAACAGAGTCTTAGTTTTCCTTAAAAAACAAAACAACAACAAAACCCTACCCTATTTCCTCCCCCCCCATCCCCGCTCCAAGTTCTCCACTTACTGTAGGGCGTTATACCTGGAGCACAGAGAACATCAAAGATGAAACTGGCCAACATGAGGGGCAAGACAGGCCGATAGTCACACAGTGTGCCCTCCCGAAGTTCTTCTGCCCGGCACCGAATGGTACTCATTTCACTGGGACCCCGAGGGATCTTCTTGAGCAGAGCAGCTACCTCAGATTCCTGATATGCCAACTTGACCTGAGCACACAGGAAGGAACTCAGACCTCCTCCTATACCTCAATGGAGATCGAGGTATAAGACTCTGAAAAGATTAAGGATAAGGTGAACCTCTGACCTCCAAGGCCTTGGTTGAAGCAGGAGGCCGCTGTAGCTCCAACGCAAACATGCCAACTCGGAAGGCCAGGTTGTGGTGCTCAGGGCGCTCACTAAGCACTGTCAACAGGAAGGCTGCTTTGGTCAGAGTGTTGGTAGCTACCCAGGTCTGACGGCTTGTGGATACCTTGTTTTTCTTGCCCTAAATGGGAAGTGCAAAGAGTTGGACAAATGAGACTGTTTTGCCTCAGTGGAGATAGAAGGAAGCTCTCACTTGGGGCAGGGAATAGGAACAGGGTAAGTAGGGCCCGGAAAGTAGAGGAAGGAGGTCTCTCTCACCTTGGCAGGGGGCGGCTCTACCTTGAGGTCAGGTGGGTTGGCTAGCAGGTCCTGGGCAAGCTCCACAGTAAGGCGGGAGGCCTCATTGCTGTAGCCATGGGCATGCAGGGCCTCAGCGCAGGCAAATAACACCTACAGGACATAGGACCGCAAGATTGAAGGCCTTCACTTGGAGAACATTATACTTGATTACATAGCACAATATTTCTAAAGCACTGGTTACAGGCACCACTATCATTCAACATGACATGATAACAAGTATTGCTGAAAAAGGCCAAAAGAGGGGGTAAATGGATAGGGTGGCTCATAGGGATTTGTGACAGAACACTGCTACTCTTATCTGTGAAAGGGGGGGGTCATCTCAGGTACAGTAGGCTAGGAAAGCCAGCAGAGGCTGTGGGGAGCTAAGAGACTTCTAAGAAGACAAAGTCTGATTTATTTGAGCCAGGGTCTCACTGTGTAACTCAAGCTGGCCTTCAACTTGAAATTCTCCTACATCTAACCTCCAGAGTGTTGGGATAAGAGGCATCTGCTACCACACCTGGCAGGGAGGGATTCTGAGTTCAACAATCTTGTGCCCCTATCTCTCAGAACTTTAAGGTCTCTAAGAGCTAACCAAGCCTAGTGAGATTATTCCAGGCAGGAAGGTCAATCTGTACCTAAGTATGTAGGCAAGAGGGAGCATAGCAAGCTCCAGGAATAAGTGAAGTACGTAGAGGATGAAAGACAAAGTCATATAACACTGGAGAGGCTGGCAAAGATCAGACAGAGTGGAGCCCACAGGCCATGCCAAGGACACTTTTACTCTGAGGTCAGCAAGCAACCACTGAGGACTCTGAAGTAGCACACTGACACAATATCTGAGAAATATCCAGGAGAGAGGGACCGCAGATCAGGAGGTTAGGATGCCCTACAGAATATAAAGTCATGCTAATAAGCTGGGCACTTCTAGCCAGAGCCATGGGGCCCCTCTTAGTCATTTGAAAAGAACACCCCACAGTCCCTCTCTTCTTCAGTCCCCTCACCTCCATTCGGCTCTCCTGTTCCAGTGGCTTCAAACCAGCAAACAGGTCATGCTCCTCCCCAGCCCCGCCCTCAGCCTTCTCCTCCTCGCCTCCAGCCCCATCCTGGGCATTCAGGTAATATGCCTGGTAGTCATCATCCTCCTCTCCAACTGCAGGGGCTGCTTCTTTGGTTTTGTGTAGCCCACTGCCACTGTCGTCTGTGGAAGGGAGGTCATCTCGGATGCAGACCTCCCCAGGCAGCAGACCAGGGTGGCTTGCAGAGGCTATGGGAGGCTCAGGCCCTTCTGAGAAGTACACACCAGCATCTTCCTCATAAGTATCTGGGGGCTCGGGAAGGAAGGTGGAAGGTCCTCTGGAGCCAACCGAGGGAGGACAGGGTGGAGGGCTCTCAGGGAATCCACCAAAGGTGCTAGCCTCTGCACCCAGGGCCAGGCTGCTGTCATCCAGGCTCATTTCCGCCAAGTCTGGTTCCAGGGAGCTGTCTTCACTGCTTAGCCGTCGTTTGCTCCCACTGCTTGCTGAGCTCTTGCCCCCGCTGCCAGTCCCACCCAGTACCTTAGCTTTGCCCCCACTTGGACCCATCTTATGCAGAGCCTTATCTCCTCCTTCGGCAGAGAGGCGGCGAGGACCTCGCTGTGAGGAAACCCCCTCACCCAATCCTTTGCGCTTGGCCCCAGGTTCCTTGGGCCTCACAGCTGGCTCAGTAGGAAGAGGTCGGGGCCGGGACTCTTCCAGGCCCCCAGATCTCGAGGCTCCTGGCCTAGCAGGCAGGGCCCGGGCCCAGCACAGGGCTAGCTTCCGGTCAGTGCCACTGTAGGTAACACCAGGGAGGGGGTAAGCTTCCTCCCAGTTAAAGTAGCAGGCCTCCACAGCGGGCCGGAAGCCAGGGAAGAGCCTCTCTAGGGTCTTCTTGTGCTGTCCCCGCTTGACATTCTCAATCACCTTCAGTTGCCACTGACGCAGCTGTGCACACAGTTCCCGGCGGCTGTGGGAACAAAGGGCAGGAGGCTGTTAGAGGGATGACAAGCAGTCTGTACTGAGAGTGGAAAGGAGATAAAACAGGAATTCTCCCTCAAAGAAAGGCATAAACAAGGAGCACAGTGGGGAGGGGCTGCTCTTTTTGAGCCAGCACCATACGATATCAGTCCAACAGTCATGTATTTTGGAAAGTGAGTCCTTTTTAGGGAAGGGGAAGAAAAATCCTGTTAGAAACAGGACTCACAAACCTCTAGTAATAACACCAGTGCTCAGCGCTTCCCATTCCCCTAGATGAGAGAAACCCCTATACTCAAGCAGATTGTTCAGTGTGCAGGCTGTTCTTGGCTGTCCTTATCAGAATATAGTAATCCTGGGAAGACTCACCGCTGAGGGCTAAGGGCAGGGTCCAGCACAGCCAGCCTCCAGAGGGTAACCATCTCGTCACACATACTTGCACATGCATGGGCTGCTACCTCTGATTGCCCATTGCTACGGCCTGTGTGACCACTGGCACTGCTGTGTGAAGCTGAGGTGCGTACACTATACCACCAGCCTGTTATCTGGAGGCAAAGAGAGATGGAAGGTATACAAAAGCTCAGAAAAATCTAAAAAGCCCTTACCCTTCTCTATGTTCCTGTCAGAAAAAAGAGAATAAGATGAGAGAGGGAAAGAAGGAACTACCACACCAGCTCCCCAATCCTCAAGTGTTACCTGTTCATAGGTGAGGCACTGGTCAGTGAGTATTTCTAGCAAGGGGGCAGCATTGCTGTCCCTTCGCTTGAACATCTCTCGAACAATGCTAAGCAGGTTCCAGACACCCTCAGGCTCTCGACCCCTCAGAGGCCGCAGCAGACATGCCCATTCAGCAGCAGCAGGAGGTTCCGTGGAAGAGAGATACATAGAGTTTACATCACTGTAAAAGGAACAGAGAAGAAATTGACTAAGGTGGGGCTGCTGAACAAAAGAGGAAAAAACAGCAGGGCTTTGACCTAAAGGGGGTCCTGACCCAGAGTAGAGGGGGAAAGACAGCTGTGACAAAATTCTTCTTCAGTTTTCTCTGCATCTGTGGCAATATGATCAGCCAAAGGAAGAAAAATAACTCTGACTCTACCCAGGAAACCACTGACTGAACAAGGTTATCATCAACCACAGAGTCATCACTGATGTCCATGTGCAGGTACCATGCCAGTGCAGTGATGAGAAGGAAGGAAAGATTACCAGTGGCCTAAGGAAGGTAACTACTCACCACAGATTTAGTATGCAATTTACCTGAAGACCACAGGGGAAGGGCCACAGAACTTGTGCAGTGTCTTCTTTATGTTGTCAGTGAGTGTTGATTCATCCAAATACCAAGTGCTCTGGTCTGAAGCTGAGGGCCCTGCTGTAGGGTCTGGGGATGACAGGCAATCAGTCACCTATTGATAAGGACCCAGATTCACCTAACAACATGGTGCCTTTCAGAAGTGATCCCCTGGACTAGCAGGTTGCTTGCTTTCCTTCTCAATACACTCACCTGGAGCTCCACATACTGTATTGATGGCTGTTGACTGGGAGGAAAGGAGTTCATCTAGAAGACGCTGGGCTGTAGGGAGAATCTGAGGGGGAAAGAACAAAGGCAGAGAGAACAAGGCACAGATGAATCCAAAGAGGCCAGTGTGAAACAAGAAGGCTGAGAAGAAGCCTGAGGCGAAGCCTGAAAGCCAGCAGTGAGATGTCCCAACCTCACCCACCTGCTGAGGGAGCTCACTGATAAGATACTGAGCAAATTTTTGAAGCTGGTCCCTTTGTAGCCGAGACAGGGACTCTGAGACTGGAGCCCGCAGGCAGACTGCAGATGCCTGAAGGAGCAAACAACCATCTGAGAAAAGGTTTTGGAGCTGAAGCTGGGGAGAGATGGGCAGAGGGGAGGCAAAGGGGCTCACATTGTGGCCAGGCATGCAGCAGAGAAAGGGGGAATGGAGCGTAGGATAGGGCCAGGATAAATTGGGAGGGCCTCACGTTGTGAATGCGGAAGAGACAAAGTGCCACGACATGGGTGCACCATTTGGCCCCAGCCCCACAGGTACAGCTACAGGAAGTGACCCGGCAGCGGTCAAACATCACAGCTACATTGTAGGCCCCTTTGGGAGGGACCATCTGTGGTGGCACCACTGTAGCACTCAGATGGAATCCTAGGGAGAAATAAGGGCAAGATCAGAAGTAGCTGCCAAGAAAGAAGTCTCTGCTCTCCTCCCTGGACCCATACTGAATTATACAATTCACTCCACATGAGTTTTTGTTTCCTTTCTGGTTTTTGTTTTTTGTTGCTGTTGTTTTTAAAGACAGGGTCTCAGTATAACCTTGGCTGTCTTAGAATTCACTATGGAGACCAGGCTGGCCTCAAACTAGTAAGAGATCCACCAGCCTCTGCCTCCTAAGTGCTAGGATTAAATACATGTGCAACCTTGCCCGGCCACAAAGGTTCTTAATCTTCACAGTGATGGGAGGAAAGGTCATTACCGGCATGCTGGAACCCTTACCTATCTGCAGTGGGTCTTTCACAGCCCTCATTCGGAACAGCTGATCCCCTCGCTGGAACTCATCCGCACTGCCATTGGCTAGGCATGAATACAGACTGGGGGAAGAAGAAGACTAGGCCACAACCCAGCAAATAACCTTTCACAGACACTGAGAGACCACCATGTTCTAGGCAACTCTCTCTGATAGCACTCCTCAGGAGAAAGCCCGGCACTTCCCCGCCTCCCTTATCTTCCTCTTAGCAGTTCCAACTACAGTATCTCTTTGTTCTGCAGAAAGCCCAGCAGCCAGTGTTGAGATCTTAGAACTCCATTCCCATTATCAGTACTCTGAACTCACCGAATGTCTTCTTCATTCTCAGGGAAGCTCCAAAAAGCAATTCGGAGTTGGAGTTGTTCTGGCACTGGAGGATAAACTTTCTCCACCACTTCAAATGGGATGTGAAATGCCACCTGCTTTGCTGACAGCTCCACCAATGGGATTACCAATCCATCTTCCAAAACACAGATTGGGATGGTGGAAGAGAAAGGGCCAGATTGTTTTGCAATAATTACTTGGAACCAGTGCCACATCCTGGGCACTGTGCGCGCATGCACACACACACCTTCTTCTTGGAAATATATATATATATATATAAAATATTTTTGTTTGTTTGTTTGCTTTTTTGTTTTTGTTCTGCAAGACAGGGTTTCTCTGTGTATACCTAGCTGTCCTGGAACTCACTCTGTAGACCAGGCTAGCCTCGAACTCAAGAGATCACCCTGCCTCTGCCTCCCAAGTGCTGGGACAAAAGGCATGTGCTATGACACCCAGCTATATTTTTAAGTTTAAATTTCTTTTTTTTTTTAGTTTTTTTTTTTTTTCGAGTAGCCCTGGCTGTCCTGGAACTCACTCTGTAGACCAGGCTGGCCTCAAAATCAGAAATCCGCCTGCCTCTGCCTCCCAAGTGCTGGGATTATAGGCGTGTGCCACCACCGCCCGGCTAAATTTTATATTTTTATTATGTGTCTTTGTGTGAATTTATGCATGTGAGTATAGGAGCCCATGGAGTCCAGAAGAATGTCAGATCCCCTGGAGCTGGAGTTACAGGTGGTTGTCAGCCATCCCACATGGGTGCTGGGAATTGAATGAGGCATGATGAAAGAGCAACAAGCATTCAACCCCCTTCTTGTCAGAGTATAATGACCCTTAAAACTCCTTTTGGGAGAGGGGAGACAGGCATTCTCCAGCCACACAGTCCAGTGGCCAACCATGGAGATTCTAGGAAACTTCTGGCCAGATAGCTGTGTTCTAGGACTCGAGTAGGTGCTCCATCTACTCACAGGCCTCAGAATCAAATTTCCCACATTCTCCATTTAGATTCCTATTGCACTGCACTGTCTCTTTAGCACTCTCTTCTGTTTGCCTTTTAACTTATCACCTTTTCTCTAAATAACTGTAGACCCCCCACTAAGGAAGGGGGGATGAGTCAGAACTCAGAGCAATTAGGGACCTCATGAAGCAAAGAGCCTACAAGGCCCACACAGGCTGACTTCTCATCCTCGAAGCCAGGGAGAGCTAATTATCCCAGGGCACCTGGCTGTTGCTCCTGAAATCCCTTGGAAGGGGAAGGAGTTAGCACTCGAGGCTTTTCTCCACTATTTTAACAAAAAGTATTAATGATATAACAGACTGGAGATCTCACAGCAAACAGCTACATTAGAAGACTAATTTAAAAAAATATCACAGAACAGAAAAGAACCTTTACAAACAACAGCAACCTTTTTAAGAGCAAGCAACTGAAGGTGGCTGAGGAGGGCATGGGGGAGAAATGGTATATTCAGGGCAGATGTGCAGGTTGTCGAGGGAGGGTCAAGACCTTTCCAAGCTGTACAGCCAGATTCTCTCAAGAGGATAGCAGTCAGGGAGGGAAGAAAGAGGGAAAAGATCTTAACCTATGCCGGACTGCATCAATATGCTGAAAATCTTTACCACCATGCTTTTAGTTACTTCCCCCAAAGTGAGACAATCCACTTTCTCACACATAAAAGAAGGAGGGAGATCACAAAAGATTCACACTGAAGCTGCTTGTGGTCTGCACATGTTTGTGTACATACACATACAGACAAATGCTCTCTCTCCCAACAGAAGCTGAATATTACACTCCTAGAAAGTGGCATAGGCAAATTCCTCTGTATCCTAAAGGGGCATCAGAAATCTCTGCAGCTTGCAGAACAGGTCTTTTGGAATGGCCTAGCTAGAACACATACATTAATCCTTTCAACTACTGAAGAAAGCCAGCTTCCACTGAGGCCCAGGACAAAAACTGCCTTGGGCAGAGTTGGGGAAAGATGTGATGATTCCTAAGCCTGTGAGGCTTCTTTCGTCTTCAGTCTCCTTTCTACCTCCTCCAATTCATAGCACTAATACATGACTTCATTTGAAGACCAAGAATGAAGGAAACACAAAGGAAAGGTGCTTCACGAGGAGAGCCCCAAGATAACAGCTGGCCCTCCTCAGACCTCAGATACGGATGGACGGATGGACGTGCAAGGTTCCCACCCACTGGTCCCAGTTTTTACTTCTAGCAGACGCCAGGGGTCTGGTTTAACCCTATGTATGGATTATAACATCTCCTCTCACAGGCAAGTTCACTTCCACTTTCCTCTTGGTGGAATACTTTCTTGGTGCAGCTTATGAGGAGAGATCAACATCCTGGAAGCAAAGCAACCAATGCACCATCCATCCCATAGAGTGACACACCTCAAGTGGTCACTTTTTCACAATCCACGACTAACCACATTCTCTTCTGCCTACTTCTGGTTTACTAAAGGCCAAACTCCGTTAAGCATTCTTAAAACAGAGAAGGGATATTCTCCTATATTCGGTCTCTACGGCGTAAAGGAATAACAAAAGATCTTTCTGGCCAAGCCAGGATGTCCTTTGCCACAACCCAAGCTTATGTGAACGCGCGCGAATGGGCGTACTCATTCTCTCTCTCTCTGATTCTCATTCTCATATTCTCTCTCTCCTCCCTCCCTCTCTCTCTGTTTCTCTCTCCTTCCCCTCCCTTCCTCCTCTCTTTCTCTCCCCCCCACCTCACCCCCGCTCTGCTGTTAAGATGTCACCCCATCCCTGGAAGGCAGAGAAGCGAGTCCTGAAGTCTGCTCTAAGCCTGGGACAGCTCCCGGTCCGGACAGCTCCCAAGCAAGGCCCAAGCGGGACCAGCTTGCTCCCCTCCCCCTCGCAGCCGTCCCCGCTCATCCTCACCTCGCGTTCTGGTACCGCCACTGCCACCTCCACCACCGCCTCCAGTGGGGGAGTTGGGCCCCGCTGACTGTTTGCGCCATCCTCGCCAGTTCTGGCAAAGGCTCTCGGCCTCGGAAATGAACGAACAGAGTGAATCCTCCTCAAAGCGGTCGGAATCCTCAAACGAGAAGCGCTCGCCGTCCTCCCACTCCGCGAACATCAGCTCCATGGGGCCCGCACCCCCCGGGGCCGGGTCTCCCCCCGCGGATCCGGGGCCTGGGCCGCCGGCCGGGGACTGAGGGGAGGCCCGGGGCCTGAGGGGCGAGCCGGGGCTGGGGGTGGCCGGGGCGCTCAGGGCGGCCGTGCCGGGCAAGGATCTCGGGCCTGGGAGGGACACCGGGCCGGGCCTCACCCAACAGCGAGGTGCGAACAGGGATTGTGGCCAGTCTGCGAGACTCGAGGCCGGGACGAAGCGCTGGGCGGCCAGGGCCTCTAGGCGGCTGCGGCGCCGCCTCCCCCATCAGCTGATCCGAACTTCCGGCCGCGCCGGCCATCACTACTTCCGCCCTCGCGTGCTCCAGGACTGGACCGCGTACGGGCGGGTGTAGGGGACACGTGTGTGCATTGCCTGCAGTTTTCTCGAGCCCACCCTCACGCACAGTTCCCAAAGGTATAGGAAAAGGCTACAGGTTCCAGCAATTACTTGGTACCCATAGTGTCCCCAAAGAAGAAGCAGCCACTGTTCACGTCGAGAATCGCTGGCTGTCAGGGGGCCGTGCAGTGACCATTGGATAGGTTATTGTCACTCTTCGGGATAGGCCGAGGCCGCATTGCCTTCTGGGAGTTGCAGTCCAAAGCCTATAATCCAGCCACTTTAGCGTCTAAAGGGGAGCGCCAGGAAAGAAAGCATTTGATTTCAGGAAATGGATGTCCTTTTCCTCCGTACTGCTTTTGAATCTGGGGATTTTTAATCTGCGAGTGTGCGTGTGCGCGAGCGATGAAGGCCTTTTAACAGTATAGTGAAGTCTATGCTTGCCTTCTACCTTGCCTGATTGTTTATGAATTACACATCAATTAGGTTTAAATACAATTATCGAGACTTATAAAACAAACGTGTAACATAGAACTGCTTATTTTTCATTAAACGCCAAGATTGGCAGGGTATTTAACTCTTACATTTTTGGTTGTGAGCCCAGGCTTTATTGGCTGAGCCACCTCTCCAGCCTCGGCAGGATATTTTTAATTGATGTTTGCCTAGCATTTACAAGGCCCTGGTTTCTATCACACACACATACACACACACACACACACACACACACACACACGCACACATCCCAGCCCCCTTGATTATTTTCTATGGACACTGATGCTACTGTCAAATTGTTTTGTATAACCCTGACTGGGATGCTAAATTTCAGCTGTGGCTAGATATATTTCTCCTCATCCCAGTTCACAGACTTATTAGGCTAATGGGAATCTACTGACCCTCCTTATCTAAAGTATCCATAAACTGAATTTCTTCATATAACTAAAGACCCAGCTTGCAGAACCAGGCAGTTATAGTGGAATACACGACTATGGGGGAAATATAGCTACTGAGAAATAAGGAGGAAAAACTCCTCTTCACTGTAGTAATTATCACACTAGACCATGGAGAATTCTCATTTCTATACCACATTAATACTATCAGCTATCACATTAATACTATCACATTAATACTATCAAGAAAAGGCTAACTTAGCCGGGCGGTGGTGGCGCACGCCTTTAATCCTAGCACTTGGGAGGCGGAGGCAGGCGGATTT
>NW_022196915.1:7399330-7462479 GCF_008632895.1 Mastomys coucha | reverse complement strand
AAAAAAAAAAAAAAAAAAAAAAATCCCATACAATTATTCCTACTATCAGAGGATAGTAAATACTATCAGCAAACAGGAGAATGTAAGAAAAAGCAAAAACAAAACAGCAATTTACAATGAATTGCCTACCAAATCTTAGTCCTACCACTTGGGAGAATTAAATGGAAAGTCACTGAAATATTGAGACATGATAATCTACTCTACCTGATTATTTAGTAGAAAAAGAAAATAGTTGCCAGAGGAGAAGTGAAAAAAAAACATTACCTTCAAATTTCTTAGGTAAAAGTTAATGACCGAATTTATAAATAGTACTGCTTATTTATACATTAAGCAAGACTGGGCAGAGTCTTTAATTCATTGGTAATTTTTACCTTTTAATTTCCTTTTTGAGGGATTTTGTGACAAGTTTTCACTATGTAGTCCTGCCTGTCCTTGAATTCTTTATAGACCAGGCTGGCTATAACTCAAAGATCTGCCTGCCTCTGTGCTGGATTAAAAGTGTGAGCCCACAACTCCCAGATGTTTGTTTGCTTTTTTTTTTTTTAAAGCAAGTTTTTAAAAAAATGATTTTTGTTTTTTTGTTTTGTTTTGCTTTTTGAGGGTCCCTTTATGGCATTACTCAGAGATCTGCCTGCCTGCCTGCCTTCTATGTGCTGGGGAAAAAGGCATGTACCACTGTTTTAGTTAGGGTTTTACTGCTGTAAACAGACACCATGACCAAGGCAACTTTTTTTTTTTTTAAAGATTCTATTTATTAATTTTATGTATATGAGAAC
The DNA here is from genome assembly GCF_008632895.1 of Mastomys coucha. NCBI lineage: Eukaryota > Metazoa > Chordata > Mammalia > Rodentia > Muridae > Mastomys > Mastomys coucha. The sequence goes on along the minus strand of NW_022196915.1, from coordinate 7,461,703 downwards.
ACTATAGCTGTAAAGATGGTTGTGAGCCTTCATGTGATTGTTGGGAATTGAATTTCAGACCTCTGCTCGCTCCAGTCAGCCCTGCTTGCCCTGGTTGCCCTACTCACTGGTGTCAACTCCACTTGCTCAATCCCTGCTTGCTCTGGCCCAAAGATTTATTTGTTATTATAGATAAGTGTTACTGTCTTCAGACACACCAGAAGAGGGCATCAGATCTCATTACGGGTGGCTGTGAGCCACCATGTGGTTGCTGGAATTTGAACTCAGGACCTTTGGAAGAGCATTCAGTGCTCTTACCTGCTGAGCCATCTCACCAGCCCCCAAGGCAACTCTTATAAGGACAACATTTAATTGGGGCTGGCTTACAGGTTCACAGGTTCAGTCCATTATGAAGGTAGGAACATGGCAGCATCCAGGCAGGAGGAGCTAAGGATTCTACATCTTCCACTGAAGGCTGCTAGTAGAAGACTGATTTCCAGGCAGCTAGGATGAGGGTCTTAAGCTCACTCCAACAGTGACACACCTATTCCAACAAGGCCACACCTCCTAATAGTGCCACTCCCTGAGCACACATACAGTCAGAACCACCATATCCAACAAATTTTCTTATTGTATACATCTGTCTCTAATTGCACTTAAAGGCCCCAGAAAAGGCTATCAGATCCACTGGTGCTAGTTAAAGGAGGTTGTGAGGCACCTAGCATAGTTGCTGTGGAACCCAACGCCAGTCCTCTGCCAGAGTAGCAAGCACCCTTAGATGCTAAGCCAGCTCTCCAGCCCCCCAAAATATTAATTGTACAAATCAAATTAAATGTACCTACAGAATCTCTGGGTTGTCAGTATATGCACTGCTTTAGTAAGCACTTTGGATAGACTGTTTATGAAGTATGGACTCACAGAATACAGCTAGCTGGTGGTAAAGAGGCTCTGCATACACAGGCTTCACTGCTACTATCTAAAAGCCAAAGGATTAAATGATATAGAGGACTTCAAAGGCAACGAAGGACATCCAAAGCATACTCGGACTGGGCAGTGGTGACGCACGCCTTTAATCCCAGCACTTGGGAGAGAGGCAGACTGATCTTGGGAGTTTGAGGCCAGCCTGATCTACAGAATGGGTTATAGGACAGCCAGGGCTACACAGAGACACTCTCTCTCAAAAAAAGAAAAAACAAAACAAAACAAAACAAAACAAAGGAAATGAAGGGCGTACCAGGAAGTAAAGAACTTCCAGGGTCTGGGGGAGATTATAGAGCTCAAGAAAGGAAGTGCTGAGGCTTGCCTAGTGAAGGGAAAGGCCAGGGTGTTCATCTTCAGGAGGGGATTGGGGGTGTGAAAAGGAGTAACTAATTACAAGAACTGGCCAATTTCTTTTTAGAGGCTTTTATTTCAAGACAGCATCCAGAACACGATTCATTCAGAAGAGCAAAATTAAGTGTTTTGCCTCATTTTACCCTTCAAAAACTCATGGTAATAATGCAAATGCAAACATCCCTAACATGCCTCTCTGTATAGCTTTAGGAAATAAGAGTTCATTGAAAATGTTTCTCCATTTTCAGCTGAGATGAGATTTGTTGGGAAATCTCTGTAACAACTTGGTCATTTTGTGGGGAGGTAAACTCTCAGACTTTCCCAGAGACTCCTGGATTGATCTCATCTTCCCAGCTTCCTGAAAACACAACAGAAAAAAAAAAAGTCACAGTTCTTCAGCTTATTCTGACCTAGATCCCTAATTTTTATAATATTCCAAACCCCAAGAGACCCTGTCTCAAGGAATAAAGTGGAAGAGGAATGAAGGAAAATTCCAGACATTTACCTTAGGCCATCACACAGCACTGATGCCCACAGTGTGTCTCTGCATATTCAAACATGCAAGCACTTACACACAAGCATGCACGTATGCACGTACACACACACACACACACACACACATACACACGCACACACATACACCAAACCAACCAACCAACCAACCAAAAAACTCAAAGGAACAAAAAGGGGACTTAAAGGGACTTGGGATGTACAAATGACTGTTATCATCAGAAACTACTATTCTGGCTAGCCAATTAGTGAAGATAACCTTCGACAAAACTTAGTTTTTCTCACTTTAGTGAGGGTGAGCCAGTCCCAGATGAATGGGAGACTCTGTTCATAATTTAGCACAAGGCGGTGTGAACCATCCCAAGAAGGCACACTAGGAACCAGACATCACCTGAGCCCTGGAAGAACAATCGAAGAAGTCCTGGATCTCTTTCCTGCACGCTTCGTCGCGGAATTCGTTCTGCTTCCAGCAAGCCATCATCATCGTCATCTCCGTGATACAGGTTGCCTCTGGAGGGGAAGAACTGGGGGACCTTCAGTCACAGGCCGACCTAACACCTCTCCCCCGAGACTACCCAGCCGTCCCCGCTCCAAGTGCTCACCGCCCTTCTCTCGGCGTCGGTTCCCGACGCGGTTAGCTAAGATAAGAGGCTTGTTGGGTTTCAGGATAGGTTTTCCCGGGTTCGCAAACCGCGCTAGGCGGCCGCGTAGGCTGGGCGTCGCCATTTTGCACAGCGTTCCCAGTCGGCTCCGCGGCGGCGCCGTGCGTGACCCTTCTTGACCTCTACGCGCTTGGCGTACCGCCCACGGCCAGCTGTGCGCGCACTTTCCGGGTCTTGACCTCACAGTGACGGTCGATCTGAACCCCGGCCGGCAGGCAGCCGACACCAGGTTAGGATGCTCTAGGTTGTGCGCGCTATCTGCGTGCTTGGGACGGGACAGGACTCAAGGGCTCCATGTTCGAGGCTGCCCCTTATTTGTGAGTCTGTGTGTGTGGGCACTACCTAGTGCTGCCTCCCTGGCTGCCAGGGGAAGGCGTCGGATCCTCTGGGGGCTGGAGTTAAGGATTTGGGGTTGCAAAGGACTTTAAACAAATCTGTGAGAATGATGACTCCTTTTGCCAGGAAGTGGTGGCACACGCCTTTAAATCTCAGCGCTGGGGAGGATCCGAGTTCGAGGCTAGCCTGGTCTCCAGGACTGCCAGGGATATACAGAGAAACCTTGTAGCGAAAACCCAAAATAATAAAATAATGGCTGCTTTTCACAACTCTTACATGGACTGCTGGGTAGATGTTTACTCTTTTGGAATGATCGCACAGTAAGGTGAATGTTGAAACACTTATGTATGACATACACAATATTTAATATTACAACATTTATATCATTTCTTTTTACAGACTTCCAGCTGTGATCTGTTGGACTTAGTGTTTGACTTAACTATTTACAAAACCGAGTCAAAAGATGTGCTATGGATTCTTTGGTATTTGCAAATGAATTCCCAAGACATTTCTGCTAATGGAAGCGGAACCCAGCAGTCCTGTAGTTGATATGATGTCTACTTTAGAGCAAGATGTATTTGCATAGGTACTTTCTTGTTGAAATTATTTACCACAAATATTTGGAATTCTCCCTTAATAACCTACAGGGATGGCTTTCTTCCTGAGTCATGTAGCTCGAGGTCAATCTCATGAGGGAGGGAAATTCTGGAGAATGGTCCTGACCAAAGTACATCTTTTGGTCAGTATTTAGTATCTAATAAAGCTTGCTTTAAATTTAGCCCAAAATGGTGGACTTGATTTTTCTGGAGAATCCCCAAGATTAACACTGGGTTCACATCAGAGGGATTTTCCCTCTCTGGCCACACCCTACCAGCAGCCATCATAGCACCCACCACAGTTTCATTGTTTGTGACCTTATCTACCCCAACATCTACTTTGAAATCTTAGCTCGGATCTGGAGAGGTAGCTCCATGCTTAAAGTGTTTCAAGCTCTTCCAGGGGACTCTGGTTTCCAGCATCCACTTCGCAGGGCTCATAATTACCTCTACCAACAGCCTGCACGCACACACAAGGGATTTTTTTTTTTCTTTCCCAAACTTTAATTTGCATTTACTAACAAATCTTTTTTATTCCCTTTACAAAAATATGGAACACTTCACGAATTTGCATGTCATCCTTGCACAGGAGCCATGCTAAGTCTCTGTATCATCCCAATTTTAGTATATATGTTGCCAAATCGAGCATGGAAAAATATTTTTAAATATCTCTTAAATATTTAAAGGGGCTAGCAAGATGGCTCATTGGGTAAGAGCACTGACTGTTCTTCTGAAGGTCCTGAGTTCAAATCCCAGCAACCACATGGTGGCTTACAACCACCCTTAATGGGACCTGACACCCTCTTCTGGTACGTCTGAAGTCAGCTACAGCGTACTTATGTATAATAATAAATAAATCTTTGGGCCAGAGTGAGCAGGGCGGACCAGAGTGAGCAGAGGTCCTAAAAAATTCAATTCCCAACAACCACATGAAGGCTCACAACGATCTGTATAGCTACAGTGTTGTACTCACATATATAAAATAAATAAATCTTTTTAAAAATGTATTTAAAATGACCACTGAAGGCTCATAAGCATTTGTACAGCTACAGTGTAATCACATAAAATAAATAAGTAAATCTTAAAAAAAAATATTTAAAATGAGATGAGCCTTTGTGTATCTTGTTCGTGCTAAAAATAGCTATGCCAAGCTTGGCATAGACCTACAATCCAAGCACTTGGGAAGCTGAGGCAGGAGACAGATTAAGAGTTTGAAACCTTGAGGCCAACCAGGTCTACAGAGTGAGTTCCAGGACAGCCAGGGCTACACAGAGAAACCCTGTCTCGAAAAACCTAAAAATAAAATAAAAATAAATAAAGTAAAATTTAAAAAAGGGGTTTGAAAGCAGCCTAAGTTATATATGAGTACTAGGCAAGCCAGGGCCACATAACATGACCCTGCCTTAAAGAAACAAACAAAAAATAAAATAATGAAACAAAAAAGGAAAAGTGTTTACCATTATTTTTTACAAGTCTCCAATTTTATCACCCTCAATCCCCCAAAATAAGCAAATACAGGCCAGCAAAATGGCTCAATTGGTGAACAGAGGTGTTGCCACTAAGTTGATAGGAGTTCAGTTCCTGAGACCACACATGGTAGAAAGAAAAGTGACTCTTCTGATATATACATGTACAAGGTAGTTCAAGTTACCACACACATACACATAATAAACAAGCGTAATAAAGTAACCAAGTAGAAGACACTGTAAAAAGCGATTTATTGTATAAAATGAAACCTGAGATAATAAAAAAAATAGTAACACTTGCCATCAGCCTTGTGTTCTATCCCATACTCTGGAAGTAAATAGAAGACTCCTATTAAGACTTCTACCACTAGTGCCCACAACCTGCAGCAAATAATGGTGCTGTATACATTGTAGCTGAGCCTCAAACCTGAAAAAATTCTTGTTGCTGTTCCCATAGGAAAGTAAAGCTTTTTCATTGGCACAGTACCATGGTGATTCATAGTCCTTTCCCTTGTATAGCACCTGATTTGTCCAGATCTTTACATGGTTATTTACATAATGATAGGGATAAAGGAGTCTGGGAAGTGATTCTCCAGCAACAACCATTTATGAACAGCTGGCTCACTTTGCATAAAAGTCCTAGAGAAATGCGTGTCCTGTGAGCGGTGGAATGGACAGGCCCCTACCCCTGCGAGAGTCCTCTGACTTGTTTTATACTATGAGATAAATGTTTATTTACCTTTTGAGATGGGGTCTCAACATAGAGCTCTGGCTAACCCGGAACACTCGATCCACCTGCCCCTGCCTCCCAAAGTGCTGGAATGTGAAACTACAAGCTTGCACAACCATGCCCATCTATACTATAAAATTTTAACTTTTTTTTTTGAGACAGTCTTGCTGTTGTAACACAAGTTGGCATAGCACTCATGGACCCACTCTTTTTTTTTTTTTCTAAAAAAAAAAAAAAAAAATCCTGTTCTCTGGAAAACAAAAACAAAAAACAAAAAACAAAAAAAAAAAAAATAGGTTAAACAATTTCCATGCTACTACTGAAGACATTTTTTTTTTAACTAAAGAACAAAATAAAGGTCTAGGGACATGACTCGGGGGCAGAGCCAGAGCACATGCTTAGCATGCACAGAGCCTTACGATCCATCCCCAACAACATGCACAATGAAAAACAAAAACTTTAGCAATGTAATTCCAACCTATGTTAAAGCTTTTCTTGGTCACATCCTTAGATATTAACCATGAAGCCTGGTTGCTTAAAGCATCTAACATGCATATATGTATCTATCTGTATTGACTTGGAGTCACAGATATCTGTAGTTCACAATCAGATACGCTAACAAACCAAGAGACGTCTTAAGTGGTAATTCATCAGCACAGTAAGTGCAGCTCTAAGGCCCAAGGCAGTCTTTCTAACCGCCCCAGAAAAGCTCCTGCTATCCTACAGCAGTAGGCAGTTCGTCTATATCTTCAATTCTACAGTTCTGGTTGTTGTGGATATAAATGGTAGTTTTGCCTGAATATATATATGTCTGTGCAGCACATTCATGTCTGGTATCTACAGAGGCAAGACAAGGTATCTAATCCCCCTGGATCTGAAGTTACAGACAGTTGTCAGCTACTATGTGGGTGCTGGGAATCAAACTTAGGCGGTCTAGAAGAGTAGTCAGTGCTCTTAACGGTACAGCCATCTCTCCAACCCCAAATCTAAAGTTTTTATTTACTTAAGGGTGACTTAAATCCCTTGCTTTCTTCAATCTGTTTGAACTGATGGCCTTGGGCTGGCTTTATTAAAGCAAAAGCAAAAACAAAAACAAAAACAAAAACAAAAAAAACCAACATACACACAGACAAAAAAAATTAGGGTCACAGCTATAACTCAGTTTATAGAATGCTTGCCTTCCCAGAACCACAAAACAAAAACAACCACAACAACAACAATAACAACAACAAAACTCCAGTGACTTGGCACCATAAAAGTTATCTGGAATGTGAATTCCAAATGTGAGAGAATTTGAGTAATTGATTACTGAATGGGGCTTTTCAGCCCTAGAACAAGGCAATACACTGAACTGACATCAGTGTCAATATTAACTACTTAGTCTGTTCGTAAGAAAAAGAATTCCAAATATACTCTAAACAAGAAAACCAAGCAGTAAGAATGATGGAAATGGCTGGGCGGTAGTGGCACACACCTTTAATCCCAGCACTTGGGAGGCAGAGGCAGGTGAATTTCTGAGTTCGAGGCCAGCCTGGTCTACAGAATGAGTTCCAGGACAGCCAGGGCAATCCAGAAAAACTGTTTCGGGGGTGGGGGAGACAAGTATGATGGAAATGTTTGTCAGTCTTTCCACTTTGTGGGAAATTGCCTAAAGCCAGAAAGAGCAAGCTACTTAGAAGACATTTGATATTAAAGACAGTGCAAGTATTTTTTTAAAGTAACTTGAAGAGCTGGGCATAGTGCTGCATACCTGTAGCCCCCAACTCAGAGGCTAAGCAGGTATTTCAGTTAGGCCTAGGAGTTTGGATGCCAGCTTGGGCCATGTAGTGAGACCTATCTCAAAAGGGAGAAAAAAAGCAGAAAAACAGAATAACATCCACACATAAGGCCCTGCCTCCTTACCAGTACAACAGCTGAGAAGATGAGGAATAGACACTTTTAAAGGTACTAAATAACAAGTTTTACAGATCATAGCCTAAACCATCCTGCCCATATTTAAAATGATGAAATGGCTACAGACATGAGAAGTGTACTTGAGTCATCAAATGGATGCTTCTGCGTCTCTCTAAGGAGAAGCTCTCTTACCACAGGCTGAGATACTGGCTCCATACCATTCAGGTGGAGGGGGCTGGGAGTACTTGCCTAGTAGTCTCAAACCCCAAGGTTCCAATCCAGTACAGGGCAGGAGAATCAGTGAGCACATCCATCCACAGAAGACAGTACTCACTAAAGGTGAATGTGCCTTAGGAACCATGGTAAAGCGGTCTCCTTAAGTCTTCCAAGCTAACAGCTCTTGCATGAAGGCAGTTAGAGATTTTTATTCCTTTTCATGAAGATCTCATGTACATAATCCCAAAATTTGCTCTGCTGTGTCTCATTGTTGTGGATCATGGCAGTGAGAGCTTCCCCCTGATAGAGACCTTGCCAATAATCTTGTAGCCACATTTCCTTCCAGCTGAAATGACAAAACAGGAGTGGAAGGTGAGTTGGGGAGCCACAGCAGTAATAGGCTCTGCCTTTCTTTGACTCGTCCCAAAGAAATCATAAGCAGGGCCATGGTGGTGACACACACTTTTAATCTCAGCACCCAGGAGGCAGAGGCAGAGGCAGAGGCAGAGGCAGGGGGATCTCTGAGTTCCAGGACAGCCAAGGCTTCACAGAAAAACCCTGTCTTGAAAAACAAACAAAAATTAAGCAGATACTGGGCCTCTGGATAGGACAAGGCTCTGCTGTGAAGGAAAGAAGGTATGGAGTAAAACTAATTCTAGTCCAAGAGACAGGAAGTAGGTCATAAACATACAGCCATCCTAGTCCTCCTAAGTAGCTGACATTGCAGACTTGCCTCTAGCTCTCAAATGTGGAGGAAGTGCAAAGGGTCCAGAGCAGGGAAATGATATTCTAGAGGAAAGCCAGAGAGCTTTTACATGGTTTTAACCTTCAGTTATTTGAAAATCTAAATGAAGGTACAGTGACATCTAGTGTGTAGAAAAGACATAACCTGAATTTTCTTTTGTTAATGGGACAGGGTCTCTAATAGCCCAGGCTGGCCTCAAACTATGACCTTGACATGGCAAACTATGACCTTGAATTCCCGATACTCCTAACTCGATCTTTTTAGCATTACATTTAGCAATACATTTAGAATTACAGGTATGCACTATAATCCCTGGCTATTTCCCTAATGTTTTGATTTTTCTTCTAGTAAACCATATATTCAGCATAAACTGACAGATTTTTAGTGAAAGACTCCACCATGAAGATCCTATTATGCCAGCAGCATAAGTAAGCAGGCCTCTGCTGCCACCCACTGTTGAAAGTCCCTTTCTGTGAGCTATTCTAGTAATCCCTCTCCAAATTAACTGTGGTGGCTTGCTGTGGGTGGTTTCAACATTTCCCATTCTATCTCCCAGTGTAACCTGCTTTTGAGTCACTTCCCTTTACCCACACTGACCCCCCAATATTAATTATACAACACCTATTGAAAGCAATTCCTTCAATTCTATTTAGAGTGAATAAATCGGGGCATATAAAAGCAATAGGAGGGCTGAGAATATAGCTCAATGGTAGAGGGCTTGCTTAGCATACTCAAAGCTCTGACCTCATCAAACACAAAAAAGATGCAAACGCTTTTCATGGGTTTGGTGGCTTCCCTCTTGTTATCTCAGCACTTGGGAGAGTGAGTCAGGAGGATCACCACAAGTCTGAGGTCAGACCAGGCTACAGCATGAGACTCTAGTTTGTCTGATTAGTTGATTTCTACAGACAAATTAGTTGATTTCTACAGGAAAATCCTTTGAAAATGCTCTTATTGGGCTGAGTGTGTGACTAGGTAGAAAAGTATTCTTCTGGCATGCAAAAGGCCCTGGGCTTCATCTCAGCACAACCAAAACCCATCTTTATGCTGCCCACCTCCCCGTCAGGTGCTGATCCTCAGCTTGACTTATAGGCTATTTACAGCCTGGCCCCATTTCATGTGCTCAGGGTTCCTAAACTTCCCCACACCACTGGGATAACAGGTGTATTTACCACACCCAGCCCCCCAACTACTACTGACACCTTAAAGCAAAGTGAGCCTATATTGCCTTTTTCACAGTCCCCAATACGCTAAGAAAGCAAGGAGTTTGATTTGGCAGCTGCAGGGCATCCCAGCAACCCCTTTACCTGTCATTCTCTGGAATCTCTTCGACTTTCCCAAAGCCAGGGGTAGGCACTGGGCAGTTCATGTGCGATGACTGGGCAATGTGAGGCTCAGGGACAGGAATGTCCCCATGAGAGGATGCATGTGCTTTCTCGGCATCCAGCCGAGCCAGTTCATGGTCACAGACGAAACACTCAAAGCCATTGAGGTAGTTAGGCAACATAGGATCATTCACTCCCCACTCCCTGTGCTCCAGGTTATCCAGAAGAAACTGGTTGGTGATGCCTCCAGGCTGCTTGTACGCAAGGTATTTCATATACTCTTCATCATTTTTGTCCAGAAAGTCAATAAACTCTGCCAACTTTTGAGGGGACTCAAAGTCATCAATTAGGATGACGGAGTGATTATTGGGCATCCAGTCCCTCACAGAGGGTGATCCACGATACACAGGCACGGCACCCAGATGCATGGGGCGCCACAGTTTTTCTGTCATGTAATCGTTGCAGATGGCATTTTCCAGGGCCAAGTGGAACTTATACCGGGACAAAAAGGCCATGAGTTCTGGATCCTCCGTGGTGGCCGTGGCTGTGTCCTGTAACCGCACGGTGGGCGGCTGGCGATTCTGCAGACACTTGCCATAGGAATCCACCTAAGCGAGTCAGAGCACGGCGGTCAGCAGGGTGTGCGTTCGCCCGGCCCACCCCCGCCCCGCCTCACCTCGCCGCTCTCTTACCCACCGGGATGAAGCGCATGAGCTCGCGTACGTAGCGGTCCCGGTCGGAAGGCACGTCGCAGTGGGACTGCAAATAGAGCAACGGCGCGTATCCGCGGCGACGCCACTCGGCGCGCTCCCGGAGCGGAGGCGCGGGCCGGCGCAAATAGGCGGCCCCGGGCAGCCATTGCAGCGGCAGAGGGTAGTCCGAGTGGCGGCTGAAAGTGGCCGTGAGATTGAAGAGGCGGATGCCCGGGCCGTGACTCAGAAGAAAGTTGTTGAGCGGCGACTCCTCGTGCAAGAGCGCCCAGCTCTGGTGCGCCAGGCGCGGCAGGGGCGCGTCCGCCGCACGGAAGTCCGTGCCGTAAAAGAGCAGTGCGCGCGTCCGCGGGTCGGCGCGCGCCCGTCGATCCCGGGACGCCACGCACGCGCCGTGCGCACACTGTATCCGCTCCGAGTCACCTGGGAAGTGCGGAAACAGACCTGGGCTCCACCACAGCAACACTGGTAGGTCCTCCGTCTCCGAGTTGCCCGGCGGCGGGGACCCCGGCCCGCGCGCTATCCCCACGGCGCCTAGGGCAGCCGGCGGCCGGAAAACCGCGCCATCCCACGGCTCCTCCCTCTCTGCCTCCCTAGAAGCCTCGGGCCCGGAGCTGCTGGCCGAACAGACGCTGAGCACACCCAGGGCGGCCAGCACCGCCTCGGTGCAGCGAGCAGCCATGTCCACACCGGACCCACTCGGACAGCACGAAACCCCGCCCTGCGGCGGGTGGGGAGTGGACTAGGTCCTACGCCATAGGGGCACGGGGCGCATGCGTAACCCCTCTTAGCCGCAGGCAGGGTGGGGAGAAGTCGCAAGTAATGAAAGGGATACTGGTTACATCTTATTTTATTTCTTTACAAATTAAAGATGCATTGAAAAATAAACCAATGAAAAGAAATGAAAGGTCCATAGCAGGGGCATCCTGGGCTGGGAGCAGGCAAGCCTGACCACCGTCATTCCTAGCCCTTGTCCTGCCCAGCCAATAGGAGTTGGAAGATAACTTGTCAGCCACTCAGTCAATACCAAAGCCCAGTAACGTCCTGGCACCAGAAGACAGGGCTCCTGCCATCTCTGCCTCTCCCCAACAACATTTCTGGCTGAAGCTGAGAGGGATTGTGGGCTGGCTCTGTGAGGTATTGCAAGTTGACCATCAAGCTCTCCACAGAACCATCCAGGATTGGGGCTTCTCCATCTGGAAAGGAGGCTGCTACTTCCACTGGGTGTTAATATGCTTTGCAATTCTTACCCCAGGCTCATTCATCTCTAGCTATGTGCTTCTGTCCACGAAGTGCTCACCAATCATTGCAGGGGAGAGAGAGCACGCACAGTGGAAGTAGAGAGGCTACTCATCCATCCTCATTAACTATGACTTTGCTACTGATCATCAGGCCCCCAAAGGACCAACTATTTTACTCTCCACCACCTACGGCCTGTACCCCAGCTCTTGTGCACCTGTATATTTTATCCCTAATATAGGAAGTTGTTGATGACATGGAGCTGAATTTGCCACCTCCTGTAATAACCCTGGGATTCCCACTTCCTGCCTGCCCCGTTCCTCTTGGAGGCTCGTCCAAAGGGACACATTGTTGCCAGGGCCCGGCTGCCTCCAAACCCCCAACACCGAATCATATACAGTGAACTGAGAAACTACATTCATTACAACAGGATTAGCAGGAGAAAGGGTAGAGTAAGGGGCCTGGGGCACCTTCGATCAGCAGGTCATGACAGAGTGGTAGGGTATTTGAGCCCAGAAAGAAGGTGTCTCCTTGTATCTTGCCCTCCCCCCCAAAGAAGTCAACTGAGGTCAGCTTACATGACTTATAAGATATGGAACTGTCCCAATTTCTCTGCCATCCTGGGGTTCTTCCTGGAAGCTGGCCTAGGACCTATGCCATTTACCCACTTGCTTTAGCTCAGTAGCTGCCGTATCTCCTTGTGCATATGACAGAGAAAGTCCACATAGGATGCACCTCCACTTAGGCTCTTGTCTTCCACCAGGAAGTGCTTGAACATCATCTCCAGCTTGTCTTCCTGTTTGACCACGATAAGCTACAGCCAAAAGGCAGATTGTAAGGAAGGGCAAATGGTAACGAAGAACACATACACTCCCTCCCCATGCTCCTTCCTGCTGACTTGATAAGATAAAAAATCCAGGATTCAGAGCACAGTTACTGTGCTGGGCATGTAGCTCAGTGATAAGAGTGCTTGTCTGGCATACAGAAGGCCCAGGGTTCAATATCCAGCCCCACCACTGCAAAACACAGACCATCTGTGTTACCTTCATGTACCGCGTTCTCTGAGCCCGTAAGCTATCAATGAGGCCTCGAACTTTCTTAGACAGTGGATTATCCAGAACTGGCAGAACACTCTGTAACAAAAATTCATTCATTACTATGATAAAGTACTTTTAAGTCCATCAAGAGGGAACAACACAGATTTAGATATCATCTGAAATGAGGAAACCAGGAAAACCGAGATAGCCCCTTCCCTTGCCTAAGTGTTCTCTGATATATAATAAAGGAACCAGCATGACACTGACCCACAGTCAAATCACCAAAGTGTTTTTCCATACCCATCTCATCCTTGACACCCTGTTCTCACCAAGCCACTGGTGATCTGACTGAAGGAAGAGACGTTGAAAAGGCTCTGGACAACACCTTGTTGGACACTTGCTCCCACCCAGACAAAGAGGTTGAGCCCATTTTCCAGCAAATATATATCGCCACTGCTTAGGCGTTCTTCAGAGGCTCGAACTGCTGGTGGTTCGGCGGTACTATCAAGAGGAGACTTTGTCTAGACAAAAAGGAAAAAACATCACCAAGAACTACGACACACTCCTTTACACACACACAAACTAAGAAAGCTAAGTCTCTAGATAGTAATATGAAATGTACATAAAAACAAATTTCTTAATGTAAAGTTATCCACCCCTGCCTTCTTAGAGGCCCTGTGCTCAGTACAGTGTCTCATACTCCATTCCTCATTCGCACCAGTGGTAGGAGCCGGGGGTAGAAGAAGACATTGGTCTCAGCCACATCCATGGAGGAAACCAGCTGCCGAACATAGGCACGATCATCAGTGGTGACCTCAGCACCAGGCTGCAGAACATCACTCTTCAATACACAGTTCAGGTAAACTGGGAGTAGCTTCATGCACTCAGGAAGAATCAACTGAGGGATTTATGGAAATAAAGTCAATGGTCATGAGAAGTCCTTCTAAAATGCAAAGTTTTGTTGAACCAATCCCTCCACTAACATCTTTGCCCCACCTGTCCTGCAGAAGAAGGGCTGGCACAGTTCTTTCTATAACAGGCCAGGATCTGGGCACACTGGGTGATGAGAGTGTCACGGACAGTCTTCACAGGGCTACTCAGAACAGCCCGGTATGCTACATGGAAAGAAGAGACAGCAGTCACTCATCTGCTTTCTATCACATGCATCTTCCCACCATCACACCTACCCAGGAGTGCTGAACTCTTGACCATCCTGGACCTTCTTTCATTCCCACTTCCACCTTGCCCTGTTTCTACTCTCACCAAACTTGGCCATGTAGTTGATGAGCGTGTCAGTCTCACAGTTTCGATACAGATCAGCCAGCTGGGTGCAGCAGTTTAGGGCCAGGTTGTGGATGCGGAGCCGACGCTGCCCTGCACAGCTGGTATAAAGCAGGGCACACTAGGGGAAGGAAGAAAGGGGGAACTCACACCCCTCCCTCACAATTTTACCCACCCCTTATCTTCCCATTGAGTGTACCCCAACTTCTGTCCCCTGCCCCTGTCTCCCGCCTGCCACCTGCAGTAGGGCTCCATTCTCTTCATTGAGCCGGTCATCATGCTTGAATTCCACAGTCACTGTCTTGTCTCCATCCAGTCCAGCCAATTCCACATCTGTTGTATTGCTCATGTAGAAAGCTCCAAAGAAATCTACAGCACGGATACCTGAAGCCATGGGACAGGTCAGGGCTACAGGTAGGACATATGCCTCAACTAGATTTAACCTCAGCCAGAACTCACCAGTACTGGTCCGAACCCGCATAACAGCATCAAAGCCAACCACCTTCTGTACATCCCGACGCAGGTCACTCAAGAACCGTTCCTGGTCATTTTCCACCTGCAGTCCATGCCCAAAGTCAAATCACTGGCCACATGGCTCACGCTGCAGTCAGTCTCCCTACACCCCTTCCTCTCTACAAGCCTACTTAGTCAGAGTCAGCAAAAACAAGGATGACAGTGACAGTGACATAGCAGGTAGCACACATAGTGTTTTATATATAATTATTTCATTCTGTAGAAAAATCCTAGTTAGTAAACTTTACTTTGCAGATGAATGAACAAAAGATGAGTAATTGAATATTCCAGGCCAGTAAGTGGGGGCCTCACCATCTATCCAAGACTGACTTTAAAACCTATGCACCTAACCACTATACCCTGGGCTCAACTTTATATATCACTAATAAGTTAATAGCTAAGAGTCACTCCACATCTAAGCAGGTTATTTCCACACCCAGAATCCTGTACCTGGAAGCAGGCATATTTGTAGACAGAGCCTCCAGTGAGCTGGGGAACAACAGAGAGTGTGGCCACATCCACATACTGGTTAGGGAAGAGGAAGAGGTCTACACAGCAGCCTTGGGCCACACACTCTTTGGCCAGAGTCTGATAGGTACCTGTCTGAGGCTGAAACAGGGTCTGAAAGGGAAGAGGAGACATGTCAAAAAGCTTTGCCCAACTTGAGAATTGTAAAATGAGAAACTCATAGTTTCAAAACTTCAGACCTGCCACCTTGCACTTCCAACAGTTGGAGAAACTTGGAAAGGAAAGGAAGAATAGAGAGGGGAAGGGGAAGAAAGGGAAGGGTAAAGAAAAAGAAAAGGTGAAGGGTGGAATTGGGCACCTATAATCCCAGCACACTGAAAGCAGAGACAAGATCACTACAAGTATGAAGCCAGCCTGGACTACTTAGTGAGTTCCAGGCCAGCCTAGACTATAGAGCTAGATCCCTATCTCAAGCAAAAGATGAAAGAGAAAAAGGGAAGATTCTAGTCAAGTCAATGAAGAATTTTGTGATGGGGTTGGCAGTTGCAAATGGGCAGAATGTAATCCTAGTCCACTAGGTGGCACTGAAGAGTTGACATGGGAAAGTCTTCCTCTATAATGGAATGCCCCTCCCCATCTCAAGTCACAAACCTTCTCCTTGTCTGTGTTGATCAACTTCCTGTCATCTCTATTCTTCAGCTTCCCTGGGGCCTCTGCAATGGGCAAGGACGTGTGGAACAGAAACAGCTTTCCTGCACACTCAGCAGCCTAAGAACAAAGATAAACCATTCATTTATTCATCCATTATTCGCTCACCTTTTTCTTTGTTGTTCATTAGGCACAAACTGTGTGACATAGGTTGACAGTTATCAGTCCAGTAGATAACATGGCCAGAGGAAATTGAAAGGAGGTTGCCAAGGACTGCCTTACCTTCAGAGCTTCCATCCCAGCCTGGATAACTGGAGCAAATACTGTCTCTGTCTCTCTTGTATCTGCAAACATTTCTGGAATCTGATCCAATAAACTGAAAAGACAGATGATGGCAGACCACCAAAATTACCACCCAGATTTTAGCTGCCTCCATTCTCAATTTCCTGAATAGTTATCTGGCTCCCAGACTGATAAACTCCTGGAACACACCCCTGGCCATCTACTAACCGCTCTGCAACTCCCTGGCCTTCTGCAGTTGTACCTCCCCACTCTCATCTCCACCATCTGGCTCTTACCTGGTGATAACGGCCCGAGACTCACTGACATTGACTAGGAAGCCATCCAGGAGTGGCACAAACATGTCAGCTACATCAGATACAACCATCATCTGTGGCTGAGCCAAGGAGCTTTTTACATTGTAGAAGTGGAGCACTTTATTATAGGTGACAAAGCCAACTCGGATTGCTGACTCTTCTGCTCCACCCTCCCTGTGGAAGGTGACATCGTTACCCAGACTATACCCAGACTGGCCACCTTCTTTACCTCCCACAATTTTATGACATAATGTTCCACCTGCTCAGTTAACCCAAACACCTCCCATTAATCAAAAGGAAGCAGTACTTCTCAACTCTCACCTAGGCAGGTAGTCTAAGAGTGACTTGAGCTCCTCACAGAGGAGCCGAACAAGACCAGTTCTGATGGCATTGTAGGAGACATCAATCATAAAGATGAAGGCAGGAGGACTAGGGAATTTATTGTTCTGTAGAGAAAGGAAATGTTGAGGGTAGAGGAAAATGGTAAGCAAGTAGTAGACAAGGCAATGAGCATCAAAGGGGACCATGCCAGAGTAAGGAAAACGCTAACAGCATTTTGGGCTTTCACAATCCTCCACCCACTGTTCCTCTCCCACCACCTTCCTTTACCTTACAGTAATCTACAGTAGCCAAGAATTCATAAGATCCCAGAGACAGCTCAGGACGGTCATAAGCATCCACACGTTTGCCGGTATGATCCAGATGTTGAAAATACTGGGGGGGAACTGTGGGGAGGATGCAGTATGTTACTCAAAATATTCATCCTCAACCCAAGTATGCTAACTCCTAGCTAAGCTCCTTCATGTCATTCCAATACTTGTGCCTACTTCCCCAGCTCCTAAGAAATGTTCCCTCATCTATCTAATTAGAAAGAGAACGATGTGGATGCAAGCCTTGCCCCAAAGCTCAGCCGGCACAACACATACCATCATTGATACAACTGCAGAAGGAGCACTGGAAGCGCCTCCCTCCCTCAATGAATGTCATGAGAGGGCACATGTATGCTTTGCAGCGATTACAGCGCAGGGGGCCAGATTCACCATGGTCCACAACATATGGTGAAGCCTAAGGAACGAAGAGAAGAGACTCAGATGGAGGGAGGTTACAGAGGGATCAGACATATGGCAAAACATGACACCGGCTAGTGTGAGAGGCAGCATGGCTCAGGTATTCTGCCTGGGGAAAGAATTCAGTGGAAGGGAATGAGAACAATAATAAGAACTGGACGCCGGGCAGTGGTGGCGCACCACTTTAATCCCAGCACTTGGGAGGCAGAGGCAGGCGGATTTCTGAGTTCGAGGCCAGCCTGATCTACAGAGTGAGTTCCAGGACAGCCAGTGCTATACAGAGAAACCCTGTCTCAAAGAAAAAATAATAAGAAGAAGAAGAAGAACTGGAAAAAAAACTCCAGCTCGCTCTCTTCATTTTCTACCCCAAAATGCTTTTCTTCTTAAAAAAAGATGAGCCAGGCAGTGGTGGCGCACACCTTTGATCCCAGCCCTTGGGAGACAGAGGCAGGCAGATTTCTGAGTTCGAGGCCAGCCTGGTCTACAGAGTGAGTTCCAGGACAGCCAGGGCTACACAGAGAAACCCTGTCTCAAAAAAAGAAAAAAAAAAGAAGATGGCCTATGAAGGCTATGAACTAGCCATAGCAAGCCAGGGACTGCCATGAGTGTATGAAGAGAAAGCCAAAGATTCTATAAGATGGCTCCTCCTGTCCTGGAGATGACTTTTGCTTCCTTCCCTGTATATCTATGATATTTTCACCCATCACTCACAAGAGAATTCTGTGACACCTACTGAGGTCCCATAGATAATCATCTTACAAACACAAGAACAGCATCCAACCGTCCTCACTAGCACCCACACAAAAAATGGGAAGGCAGTACACTGTGCCTTGACAGTCCAGTTCTAGAGAACTCTTTTTAAGTACATTAGGTCTTCTCAAGACGTAAACAAACAGCTACCTAATTTTTAAAAGCTGTTTTTGCCAGGAGTAGTGGCATACGCCTTTAATCCCAGCACTTGGGAAGTGGAGGCAGGCAGATTTCTGAGTTCTAGACAGTCTGGTCTACAGAGTAAGTCCCAAGAAGAGGTGTACAGGAAACCCTGTCTTGAAAAAAGAAAAACAAAAAATGCTAATTTTAAGTAATGGATTGACAGATCGGAGTCCAAGCCAGGTGAGGGATGAAGTACTAGATACAATAGTACCTTCTCATTTATTTGCCTACACCCAAGCCAATACAACTTGAGTTTTAAAAAACACACACTCCGGGCGGTGGTGGCGCATGCCTTTAATCCCAGCACTTGGGAGGCAAAGGCAGGCATATTTCTGAGTTCGAGGCCAGCCTGGTCTACAGAGTGAGTTCCAGGACAGCCAAGGCTACACAGAGAAACCCTGTCTCGAAAAAACCAAACACACACACACACACACACACACACACACACAACAGAATAACAGACTTGTTATCATCCATAAATGTGACCACACAATGAGAAGTTCCTACATCCAGCTGTCTTACCTCTAGAAATTAGGCTAGCCCTATCTGTTTTAAGACAGGGTAAAGCCCTGGCTGGCTTCATCACAGAGAGCTGCCTACCTCTGCTTCATGAGTACCAGGGCTAACTCTTTGAGATGGAGTTTACTATGTGGGTAAGCTGGGCTGGAACTCTATGGCCTCCTGTTTCAGGTTCCTAAGTGCTACAATTACAGGTGTGAAGCTCCACACACAGCAGGCTCTGTTTCTTTTCATTTGTTCCTCCTATGAACTCTGGTCTCAAAAAGTAGTTTGTTTGCCTTTGCTTTCATCCTTACCACTGCTACCAGGTTCGGGCCCTGGGAAAGAAAGATACCAAAGATGATGCCTGCCTCCTCCTGCCCAACCCTTATGTCTTCCATGCCAGCCAGAGTCCCATGTAGAAAGAAACCTCATACTCCCCACCCCCTTTCACTGTATTCTAGCCCCTTCCCAGACTTACCTCCTCTGGGGGCAGCCTTGCCAGTGGCTTAATGACAGCTGCCAGAGGCACCTGAGCCTGTTTAGCCATGTCAGATGTACAAGGGATATTATAGGATGTACATCGAATGTAACGGGGACTTGCATTCCCTGAAAAAGGAAGATTTGAGTCACATCACAGAAGCCTTCTGGATACCAGCTCTTCATTGGTGAGTCACTCCACCTCCACAAATGTTAAAAGTTGAAGTAGCTTTTAGACCCTGACGGACTGAAGTAGTGTGGGAGGTACTGGTCTCTGGTTAAAGACAGACAAACACATAGCTGACAGCCTTAGAGAATTAGCTGCCATTAAGGAAACAGATATTAAAGTTCCTCTCACCTTGGTCTTTCACCAGGAAATTGGTGGTGACTAAAGGTGGCACCTGTCCCCGTACACCAGTAATAAATGGCTCTGAACCCCGGTTGTTTCTATCATCTTCAATAACCTGAATCTGTAGGAAAGAAGTGAAGTGAGTGGGATGATAAAAACAAGTACTGGACAAAAGCAGGCCAGAGCTGGTAGCACAAGAAAAGATAACTTGCCCAAAAACACTTCATGCACCAGACATGCTCTCCTTTTGGAGACCTTATCAAGTGCCATAATACTGACCTTCCACTTTGCATCAGTTAGCAGGAGATGCTGGGTAGGCCTTGGTGAGAATGGACTTTCTGATAAACCACCCCCTGGCCTCCAATCACTAGTGAATACCCTTTCATTTCGTCCACTCCAGGAAAGCTTATAAGACATGATTGGAGTCCATTCTCCATCAAACCTTTCCCTCCCTTCCTCTCCATAAGATAAATTGAGTCAGAGCAAGGAGAACAGAGGACAGAAACCCATATAGAAATGAATCTACCCAGAATGGTTCTAAACTCAATGAAATTAACAAGGAACACAGGGAGGAGAGAATTAAACAGGCAGAAATGATCAGGTAAGGTAAGGAAGCAAATGCTGCCTTCCTTTCAGGTGAGCATCAATGGGTCCATATAGAAGAGGATGAGTGCCCGATCCTTATGGCCCAGTCCTCAAACCTCTACTTGTGACAAGACATTGAGGAGAACAAACATAAAAAGGATATGCAAAGCTGGTAATCAGACCCTTTTCAGGCTGGTGACCTTTGGTCATTTACTTCAAGATGAGTTTGATAAAACCAGAAAAAGTAACGGGCAAATAAGACTATATCCCGCAGCAGAAAGAGTTGAAGCTTAGAGATATACCAAAGGCTAAAACTCCTCAAATGAGAAGGTGGCCCACATTCTCCCAAAGCAAGAAATCTCTTCCCCTGTAAGAAATGCTATGAACCTATACGTTCATAGTCACCCACTACAACATGTCCCCTCATACCATACTGGAAGGATCTGCTGCTCAACTCTGTCTGGTTCCATCACATGCCACACACAAGCTCCTGGAGGAGCCAGCAGGACTAAAACCAAAGCATAACATGCCCCAGGGCCCACCCTTAAAGGCTGGCCATCCACCACCCATACTCCAGGCACTGCTAACATTCGCTATTTCTTCTGGACATTGTGACTCAGGGCATGCATATCCTTCAGCTTATAAAAGCAAGGATCTAGAAGTGCTCAGGGAAGAGAATGAAAAGGATGGACATGGTGGATGAGGTGAAATCACAGGCATGCATGAGTGACACTAACACAGGATGACAAGCACGGACTCCCACCCCCTGCACTTACTGGACTAGGAATGGCATCAGGGTCTATTCTGTGCCTGGTTTTCTGCTGAGGAGGCAGCTCATTAAGTTGCTTTTAGTGTTTTAATAATAAAGGCAGCAGGGATACACAGGGAGACAAAAGAACAAGAGGCAGATGTTACTTCTCTAACCCTGGTGAATCAGACATGACGAGCTGGAGTCTAGGTCAGACTGAAGAAGTCAGGGACCCAATGGATCTGGAATTCCAAGTCTCTCTAGCCCAACAGAGGTCTCACAAAAGGAGGCCTCAGTGACTCAGACTACAAGTGAGCAAGATAAGCTCAGGTAGAGCAAGCAGGAGCCAAGCAGGACTCTCTAAGGAGGCCCTAGTGGAAAAACTTGAGGAACAAGAAGTTCCCTAGAAGGTCAAATCTATAGCTAAGAGTTTTCATGCTGGGAGATGTCTCTGCTATCCAGCTAGACTCTCCTTCCCACCGTGGAGGAGAGAAACAGGGGAGGGGAACGGGGTGGGGAGCCTGTCAGTCCTCCTGGGTTCCCCCTTAGACAATAGACTTCCTCACCATGGTAGTTCCCCCAAAGGAAGAGGGAAGGAACAAATGGAATATGACAATGACTAAGTATGAAGAGGTAACTGACATCAATGTTACAGACAGGATATAAAGCAGGCCCTATGTGAACGAACTACTCTACCTGCGTCTGATAAGGAAGGGGTGAGTATTCCAGCAGCTCTAGGGGACAAAGAGCTTCCTCAATGGACTTTATATGCACCCTGCCTTTATATGCTGTGATTGCTCCACATTTACATAGTAGGGACCTGCCAGTGAATAGTACTGGGGGACATCATCCTATAACACTGCCTACATAGGAGCAGAGAGAAACCAATGAGTCTTTCTTGCTCTAACCACCTAATACTAAAGAGCTCCTACCTGCTCTGAAAAGCAACAAAATGATGCCCTACTAGATCTAAGGGAGTGGGACATGGCCACTACTCCACAGAAGGACAAAGATGACCATTTTTGTTGTTGTTGTTATTATTACTATTATTACTATTATTATTATTATTATTATTATTATTATTATTATTATTATTATTTATTACTATTATTTCCAAGAGCCATAGAACAATGCCCTCAACCCAGAGCTCTATCACCATCCTGATCACTCTTAGTTCCCTTCTTCCCTGTATAGCTGTTGAGTTAAACTGCCTTAAAGACTTTGGGAACTCCAATTCCATTTCAAATGCTTAGACTTTTTTTGTTTTTGTTTTTCAAGACAGGATTTCTCTGAGTAGCCCTGGCTGTCCTGGAACTCACTCTGTAGACCAGGCTGGCTTTGAACTGAGAAATCCGCCTGCCTCTGCCTCCCAAGTGCTAGGATTAAAGGCGTGCACCACCACTGCCCGGCTACGCTTAGACTTTTAAGTCTTCAAGAAGATGGTTGAAAATGGAATGTTGGGCTGGCAAGATGGCTCAGCGGGTAAGAGCACTGACTGCTCTTCCAAAGGTCCTGAGTTCGGATCCCAGCAACCACATGATGGCTCACAACCACCCGTAATGAGATCTGACGCCCTCTTCTGGTGCATCTGAAGACAGCTACAGTGAATTACACCAGAGGGAGTGGGGCTGGCAGAGGTCCTGAGTTCAGTTCCCGGCAGCCACACACATGATGGCTCATGGCCATCTGTACAGCTACAGTGTACTCACACATATAAAATAAATAAAATAAATCTTTAAAAAAAAAAAGATAGAAAATGGAATGTTATCAAAAATGCCAAGCAATTGTGTCATCTAGATCCGTCTGCTCCTCTGGTCCACAACGTATGCTTCCCAAGACCACATGAGCCCCTACTTACAGGGCTGGGAATGGCATCAGGGTCCAGGCGCTTAGGAGGCAATGGCTGAGGAGGCCCAGGCTGACTGCCAAAGGTAGGTGCTCCAGGGTATGGGCTCTCATAATTAGGCTGAGGGCCTCGGGCTGGTCCAAAGGAACCTGAGAGACAAGGGCACAAGGTTGACAAACTCAAAATCCCTTCCCTATCTCTTCTTAAAGCCTCAAGAAAATAACTGGACCCTTTGAAACAGATTATGAGGCCTAGTAGTGCCTGAGGAAGCCACTCAAAGAAAGGCCACGCTATCTGAATGAACTAAGAAGCACGAGAAATGTCTTATAAATTTCATATCCTAGCAATAGCTGTCCCATCTGGTTTACTTTAGCAAGCAGTACTAAAACAAACAAAAACCTCTTTTTTCTTTCTGGTTTTTCGAGACAGGGTTTCTCTGTGTAGCCCTGGCTGTCCTGGAACTCACTCTGTAGACCAGGCTGGCTTCAAGCTCAGAAATCTGCCTGCCTCTGCCTCCCAATAGCACTGCCCAGCACAAAACCTCTCAATAGCTGAAGCCTTTGATGTCTAGCCAGATGCTGGGAAAAACTCACCATTTTGCTGCAGCTGATAACCAGGCTGCTGAGGGGAGTGCATAGGTGGTGGTGGTGGTACTGGGGGCCCAGTCATCTGGGTGCCTGGGGGCAGAGCATGAGCAGGAGGCGAGGACACGTGGTTAGCCTGGTTCACTGGGAGACTCCCAAAGCCCTGTCCAGGCGGGAGTGGACCAGTCATGGAAGGCATCCGAGGACCTCCTGAAGCTGGGGACGTGAAGCTGGAAGCCAGTGGTGGGGCAGGTCGAAGGGGAGGCTGGACTCCAGGATGACCTTGAGCCTGGCTAAGGGGAGGAGCCTGGCTCTGAGGATAGGAGCCATATGGACCAGAATTAGGGAAATTTCCTGAGGCTGAGGCCAATGATGTTGGTGGACCTGAGAGACAGAAGAAGTAGAGGTGAATGGAGCCCAAGTCATTGTGCCCTATTTGGTAATTTCTGCTCCCATCAACAAAACAACAAACAAACAAACAAAACCAAATAAAAAAACAAACAAAAAACAAATCAAAAGACTGTCCCTGTTGGGGCTCAAAGGTGAAGGAAATAAAAATTTCTAGGACCAAAATTTCTGAAAAGTGGATGATAGTGTCCTAGTCCCACAACTACTTACCATAGCCCAACCCAGAAGCGGGAGGGGCTTGGGCCACAGCACCACCGATCTGCATTCCGGCCAGCTGTGCAGTCACCTGTGAACTTGTCGGAGGAGGGCCATAGGGCTGAAGCACAGCTGGCTGGCTGACCACAGGGGCCAATGGAGGCCCAAACTGCTGAGAACCAGGCACCCTGTAAAGAGAGTAAAAGCAGAGGTGACTTGAAGGTGGGATGTCTGTCAAAGCTGGCAGAGTTCCACACTATAGCAGGAAGCTACACTGTGTTCTGGCATTTTATGTTCATCCTGAGCTCTCGGATAGTTTCACACATGTATAGTTGTGGCAAAGTGTACTTTCCACTAGGCTCACTCCACACATATCAAGCACTCTCAAGTCGAATACTATTTATTTTGATAGACAAGTTACCATCTCCTGAGCTTCAATCCTACATCAGTTCTGTGAGAAAGTTGAAAGGAAAGACACACACAGACTTACACCAAGTGCTCACTAATGTGAGACTGAATAAATACAGCTGGATTGTTCAACTCTGTTTGTTTTTTGAGACAGACTTTCTCTGGGTAACCCTGGCTGCCCTGGAACTCGTTCTGTAGACCAGGCTGGCCTCAAACTCACAGAGGTCCACCTGCCTTTGCCTCCAGAGTGCTGTGTGTACATGCATGCCCACATACATGCCAAGGTTGGTAACCATGTGGAAGTTAGAGGACAAGCTTCAGACATCAGTTCCCCACTTCCGCCATGTTGAAGCAGCCTTTCTAGTTTCTGCTGCACAGCATACTCCAGGATAGCTGGACCTCAAGCTTCTGCCCAAGTCTCCAGTCTATACATCCCATCTCATTGCAAGAGTGCTGGGATTACAGATGTGCACCACACATCTGGAATTGGTTGCGGTACTTAAATTGAGGTTATCAGGCACCATTACCCATTGAGCCATCTCCCCAGTCCCTCCCTACCTTATTTTATCTCTACTAAATAACTAGTACTTTATACTTGATCAGTTCTTTAATTTAACACTCATCTATTCACTAACTCATTCAGCAAGCCAGTCACTTCTACTTCAACTGGTATTTCTTTTATGTGTATTGTACTAAGACTTGAACCCAGACACTTGCATATGCTAGGCAAGCAAGTACTCTAATGGTGAACTATCGAATTACCCCCATCGCTTGTTTGCAACTAGTATCACTGCTCGTGACCCTTACCTCAAGTTCTTTGTTGGGCTTTGCACTGTTTTGTGGTCCACAACACTAAACATGCCAGCCACACAGCAGATGCTCAACAAATCTTGTCAGACTATTTATTTACTTACTTACTTACATACTTTTTGGTTTTTCAAGACAGGATTTCTCTGTGTAGCCCTGACTATCCTGGAACTCACTCTGCAGACCAGGCTGGCCTCGAACTCAGAAATCCGCCTGCCTCTGCCTCTCAAGTGCTGGGATCAAAGGCATGCGCCACCACAGCCTGGCTTGTTAGACTATTTATATTGCATGGTACTCCTCAAGTAGTGTGAATCAATGCTATCAACTGCCTAGTGTTATGCTATCCAAGGTTCTACCACACCTATATATAGCATCTATAGTTTTTCTATTTAATCTAAACCTATAGCAAAAGAATGAGACTGAGCAGATAGAGAACTAAAACCCTAAAAGCATAACAGAAAGAGCTAGAACCAAAGTCTAAAACTGAGTCCCAACTTACTTTTTAAGATGTAACATAGACATGTACATTTGAACAACTCTAATATAACAAATGGCATAAGAAAGCAACCAGGCTGGGCAGTGGTGGTGCACGCCTTTAATCCCAGCACTTGGGAGGCAGAAACTGACGAATTTTAGAGTTTGAGGCCAGCCTGTTCTACAGAGTGAGTTCAAGGACAGCCAGGGCTACACAGAGAAACCCTGTCTTGAAAAAAAAAACAAAAAACAAAAAACAAACAAACAAAAAAGAAAGCAATCAGAAAGTACATACTACTACATCCAAAAGGCCCTCCAAGTGTCTCCTTCATGATTCTCTCCCCTTTCTCCCAGGGGCAACTACTCCTAATTCGCAATTACTATCCCTTTGTGTTTAAAACACTGGAGTTCAGTTTTGTCAGTTTTTAGCCTTTTAAAAATAGAACCATGTGCTGCAGAGATATTCAGTGGTTAAGAACACTGGCTGGCTTCCAGAGGACCTAGGTTCAGTTCTGAGCACCTACATGGCAGCTCACGACTCTAACTCCAGTCCCAAGGGATCTCATACAGAGATAGATAGATAGATAGATAGATAGATAGATAGATAGATAGATAGATAGACAGACAGACAGACAGACAGACATAGATATGTCACCAGTGTACATAAAATCATCATACATACATACATACACACTGGATTTTGTGGGGGTTTTTTCATATTTTTGTGAAATTTATCTATGATATTCCCATTCCATTAAATGTTATTCTATTAAGCTGGACATTGGTGGCAAACACCTTTAATCCCAGCACTCAGGAGGCAGAGGCAGGTGGATCTCTGTGAGTTCAAGGCCAATCTGATCTATCTGAGCGAGTTCCAGGACAGCCAGAACTGTTACACAGAGAAACCCTGTCTCAAACAAACAAACAAACTCTATTCCATTAGACACACCATAGCCTGAGTAGTGAGGTGGCTTGTGGTTTAGGTAAAGGCTCTGCCACCAAGCCTAATCTGAGTTTGATTTCTAGATCTATATGGTAGAAGAAGAAAACCAACACCCACAAGTGATCTCTGACCTCTGCACTCATCATGCATGTATGCAAACAAAGAAACTGTAATAAAAAATGCTTGCCAGGGCCAGGCGGTGGTGGCGCATGCTTTTAATCCCAGCACCTCGTGGGAAAGTACATGGAACTATAGTCAGCACCTGCTTAAGTTTAAGACCCTGGTTTCTTGGGTTGGTGATTTCCACCAAACGGGTGCTCTGACCTCAAACCCCACGTATTCTCTGGCCTGGGAGGCTTTCATTCTCTTTCTAACGGCCTAATTTTCAGGTGGGGGCAAATTTTTTCTTAAAATTCTATTTCATCTCTCTTTTCCAGAGTACTTCAACAAAACAGTTTTCAGGTTATAATAATATTCTACCCTAGCTGAAAGTCTTTGATGTGCTGTGTATTGCAGTGGCAATACACACCTTTAATCCCAGCATTCAGGAGACAGAGGCAGTGAGTTTGAAATCTAACCTGGTCTATAGAACCAGTTCCAGGACTGCCAGGGCTACACATTGAGACCATACTGGAAATCTGCCTACTTCTCCAACTTCTCGACTCTTCTATTTGTCTGTCTATTATCATGAATTGTGCCCCAGTTTGCCTTATCTAAGACTTATACTCAGTGCTAATGTATGAATACAAGACACTTGGTGAGTGCTGGAATCATATTTTTCCACTTCCATATTCACGACTTGGTTATATTTCTCAGCTCTTACCAGAAGCCAAACAATATTCTGACAGATGTGACCTCCCTCCTTTCATGGACTCTGATGCAAAGAGAACTTTATTAGGTTCTCATTATGCAACTTTCCTTCAGAGTCTGTTCATTTCAGAACTGTGTACTTCAGAACTGACTGTGAACAAAATTAACCAGTCAGTCCTACTATGCAAACCAGTCAGTCCTACTATGCGAACCAGTCAGTCCTACTATGTGCCTGGCCTAGTGAAAAGGGAGACAGATACAGGCAGCCCTGAGCTCCATCCCATTTCCTCCTTAGCATAAACTCATATGAGGACTGGAACCACTGTGGGAATAGATGTCTGGAAAAGTGGGGAAAAATCCAGGTTCACAAAAAGATAATATGGAAAAGAACCCAGGTACTAAGATGGGTCCATAATAGGTCTGGACATTAGTAGTACTGTAGCCTGGAAAGGCTGGCAACATGGCTCAGTGGGTAAAGATGCCTGCTGTCAAGCCTAAAGACTTTTGAGTTTGATTCTCAGAACCCACATACTGGAAAGAACAGATTACTACAAGTTGTCCTCCGACTCTCCACACATGCCCATACACGTATCATTCATACATACAAAATAAATAAATGTAATAAAAAACAATTAAAAGAAGACAAATAGGATAGATAAAAAAAAAAAGACACTCAGAATATTCCTAACCTACTTTCATCACACTGATTTTAGGCTCCCCAGTACATACCTTTGCATCTGAGCTGTGGAGCTTGGCCCATTCTGTATATCACCTTGGCCAAACTGGCCATATGTAGTCTGAGCACAAGGGACCTGTGCTGCAGAGGCTGGAGGTACCCCCGAGGAAGGTGGGGCTCTCAGCACACCTGAGGGTAAAGAAGAGAAATAAATGGATAGGAAATAACTTTCTCCTATATCATGAGGCAGGAAAGCAAAACAGCAATCAGTAAGAGAAGCCTTCACTGCCCACACCCTCCAGCTCACAGCAAAGGGACACCACGCCATCTCACCTCAGCAGTACCTGGCATGTGAATGGCCAACCAACAGGCAGGCTACTTGCTCTGACTCTGAAGCTAGTTGTCAGAGCAACACAATGTAGGGCCTTCCTCTGATCAACACACGCTTCCTCATTCAAGCTAAGACAGCCTTCATCCTTTTTCAGGAAAACATCTGACTCCACAACTTAGAAACTCGGATACATGTAGAGGGTGATGTAGAAGATGATGAGCAAGAAATAATGAACTGGCCTGGAGAGATGGCTCACTGGTTAAGAGCACTGTCTGCTCTTCAGAAGGTCCTGAGTTCAAATCCCAGCAACCACATGGTGGCTCACAACCATCCATAATGAGATCTGATGCCCTCTTCTGGTCTGTCTGAAGACAGTTACAGTGTACTTAGATGTAATAATAAATAAAATCTTTAAAAAAGAAAAGAAAAGAAATAGTGAACTAGTCTATAAGAACATAGGACTCTTTAATGCCTTTAATCCGAGTACTTAGGCAGAGGCAGGCAGGTCTCTGTGAATTTGAGGCCAGTCTGGTCTACAGAGTGAGTTCTAGGACAGTCAGGGCTACCCAGAGAAACCCTATCTTTAAAAAATAGAGAGAGAGAGAGGAAGAGAGAGAGAGAGAGAAGAAATTGGGGAACTAAGGAGGATGTAATCAGTTCCTTGCCTAGTATGAAGCTTTGGATTCAACCCCCAGCACCTGCCAGGGCCTGGAAAGATGGCTCTGTAGTTTAAGACCTGGGTTCTAGGGCTAGAGAGATGGCTCAGTGGTTAAGAGCACTGACTGCTCTTCTGAAGGTTCTGAGTTCAAATCCCAGCAACCACATGGTGGCTCACAATCATCCATAATGAGATCTGACACCCTCTTCTGGTGTGTCTGAAGGCAGCTACAGTGTACTTATAATAAATAAATCTTTAAAAAAAAAAAAAGACCTGGGTTCTAGTAGCAGAGGATCTATGCTTCATTCCTAGTAGCCAGATGGTGGCTCACAACCATCTCTAACTCCAATTCTAGAGGATCGGACCCCCTCTTCTGAATCCACACATGCAGGCAAAACATACTCACCAGTAAAAGAAGATAAAAATGTACTGAATCTAAAAGAAACTATATGGTGGTGCACACCTATAATCCTAGCATTTGGGAGTCAAGAGGACCAGAAAGCCACGAAATTGAGGGTGAAGGTGGGGCATGTTTGCTTGTTTGGTTTGTTTTGCTGGGGACTGAGTCCAGGGTTGCACGCATGCTAGGCAAGTGTTCCTTCACTGAGCTAATGCCAGCCACCAGAAAGGCCGCTCAGACCCTTCCTTTGTACACTTCCTAGATCCTATTCACACTCTTCTTGCCCACTTCCATGTTCAGGAGAGTTCTCACAAGTTGGAGACCTTGTTTTTGCCTCTGAGAGTTCTGTCAGGACAGACGGCTTGCCCCATTATTAATGCTGTTACCTCCATTCTCACAAAAGCTGGGCTCTGTCCTTTCTCTGATCAGCTCTCCCTTCAAAACTACTTCCACTAAGCTTAGCTTGTTCCTGACCCTTAGGAAAAATCAGATTCACAAGCTGAACTTGTTCACTAACCATAACAGAACCAGATAGATTTCCCTTCAATAACAAACCTCTTTCAAAAGAGAATGACAAACTCCATTCTGATAAGTCAAACATAACAGAGCAAAAATGGACTCTGTCCAGTCAAAGTCCCACTCCAGAACAAGGCACTTCTAAAAGAACCAAGACCTAATTTTACTACTTCACCATTTGGTTTTTTACAGTGTGACTAAAGTGGTAATAGTTCATTCATTTTTCAAAACCTACCCATGCCTTGCCTGACCTGCTTCTTAAAGTTTTCATATGTAGTTATTTACATTTGAACATGTATTTTATTTCATGTGTAAGAATGTTCCGCTCACATGGATGTCTGTGGATTACATGCATGACTAGTGCCTGTATAGGTCAAGATAGGGAATTGGAATCCTTGAAACTGGAGTTCTGGATGGTTTGAGCTGCCATGTAGGTCCTGGGAATTGAACCTGGATCATCTACAAGAATAAGAAGTGCTCTTAATCATGAAGCCATCTCTCTAACCACCATAAAAATTATATTTATGTTTTTATTGTGTTTGGAGATCAGAAGACAACTTGTTTTCTCCTTCCACAACGTATATCTCAGGGATTGAATTTTGGTCATTATACTTAGAGGTAAACACCTTTACTTGCTGAACTATCTCAAGCCTCTAAAGCCAACCCATCCACCTCATTCATTCATTCATTCATTCATTCATTCATTGATGGTTCTGGGGATTGAGCCTAGGATCTCATACTTGTTAGGCAAACACTTTGCTAATAATTTATAACTTTTTTTTTTACTTTTATTTTTAAACAGACTCTTACTCTGTTACCTAAGTTGGACTTGGAGTCACTCTACAGCCCAGGCAAGCCTTGAGGTTGGATTCCTCCTACTGCACCCTCCCTTATAACTGGAATTACAGGCCTGTAACAGTAGGCCTGGTGGAATCTACTCTTAAACAACATAAGGTTTAGTTGCTGGGCGGTGGTGGCCCACGCCTTTGATCCCAGCATTAGGGAGGCAGAGCCAAGCTGATCTCTGAGTTCCAGGCCAGCATGGTCTACAGAGAGTTTCAGGATGGCAAGGGATATACAGAGAAATCCTGTCTGGAAAACAACAACAAAAAGACTCAGAGTTTAGCATGATCTACCTCTTCAGCCAGTATAACCAAAAGTCTACTATTGATAACTTTATTAGGTCTGCCAGATTAACATGCAGAGGACCAGTTACCCTCCTTGGAAAAGCAATATAAAACAAAACTGAGGGCTTAGCAGCAGCGTAGCTCAATGCTAAAGCACAGATACACAGGGCCTACATTCAACTCCCCAAGAGACACACATAGAATCTAATGCAACACCAAATTCTATTTCATTCATATTACAGAACATCCAAGAAGAAGAAACCCAAGCAAAGGAAAATGATAAGATCCAGTGAATACTACGAGTCAGGCATACAAATACACTTTTCCATTCAGATTCATTTACACGCAAATGTGTCCCAGAGTAGTATTATAGTAAGATCCAGAAGTCAAATAAGAGGCATCCTCAACACATATGAGGAACAAGTGACTTCAGGGAGATGAAGTCAACAGGCAACAGAAGAGCTATGACCACAACCCTTCCATCCAGCTCTTAGTAACGCAGTAACAGTAATGAGGCTGTCCAGCATGACACCCACCAAAGTGGGAGCTGTTATTGAATCTGTAAGATGCATTCTTACTAGGTAGCTTAAGAAGAAACAGTCACATGTAAAAATAAGGTGAAACCATTCCCAGGACCTTCCTTTTCAGAGAGCCAGATTCACGTTCTTCAATCACAGCATCTAGGCAGCTTCGTTAAAGCAATACAGTCTAACCTTCAGACTGCTCATTCCCTTCCTTAGCTCAAAAGGAACCTGGAAGCTTACCTTGAGGAGGTACCTGCTGATAGCCTGGCGCTGGGCCATTGTAGGCTCCATGGAGAGTGGCAGGAGCTGCAGGTCCTGGTTGCCCACTATAACTAGACTGATGGTACCCTGGGTAGATGGGCTGGCTCTGCCCAAATGGTGGGACAGGTGGAGCTGACTGGTTGACATTCATTATGAAAGCATCCCCGATTTGATCTCACCTATTGAATGAAGAAAAAGAAAGAAATCAGTCAAAACAAACTTTCTAAGAAGAGAGCAACTATTCAGGGAAGGAAGGAAGGGACGAAAGGGATTGACCTTATCAGGCCGTGATCAGTTGAACTGTTCCCACACTACCATAGGATCTCAGAAACTTCCTGCCCCCGCCAGTACCTAGTCACTTTCCTCAAAGCAAGGATTTTGTTACTGTGAACCCCATGTTGTGTAACTGCCAAGAAGGTATAAATTTCAACTTCAGACAGACTTACTGGAACAGAACAGCAGCCGCCATTCTCCAGTGGTATGATTTTCAGTGTCAAGTAAGCCACACAGAGTCCTCTGCCTGGTAACTACCATGACTTTACAGGTAAATAAAACAATGTTTCCACTTTCCATGCATTGTATCTACCCCCAAGTCATCCATTCATCCCCAAAACAAAGTAACTTCAAATGTACTGGGTTTTTGTTTTTTAACCACTAAGGCAAAGTGGTTCAACCACACATACACACACATACACACACACACACACACACACACACACACACACGCACACGCACACGCACACGCGCACGCACACGCGCACACAGACACAAAACCTGTGAAGTAGCTGTTTGGGAGAACAGTATCCCTTGTCTGACCTACAATAATCCAAATGTTACTCTGACCCCATTCTTTCCATGAAAAAAAATGTATTAACCCCTCACAAATGAAACATTAAGATTTCTAAAATGTAGCAATATTCCATGACAAAGGTCATTCATCTTATCGGTCAAGCAGACTACTATGGGTATTTTCAATCCAAAAGCATACCTGTAATTCTGTTTCTGTTCTAA
The DNA here is from genome assembly GCF_008632895.1 of Mastomys coucha. NCBI lineage: Eukaryota > Metazoa > Chordata > Mammalia > Rodentia > Muridae > Mastomys > Mastomys coucha. The sequence goes on along the minus strand of NW_022196915.1, from coordinate 7,428,782 downwards.
TGTTTGTTTGATAGGTCGCTATCAAACTATTACGATCTTGCCCAGCAACAGAAGGATGAGTTGGAGGTCCTTTCAAGGGTCATCCCAAGAAGGGGACTGGAGATCTAAACATCATTCTAACTATTCTACAGGCAGAAAAGGCCCAGGAAGAGCGAGACCTCCTCTCAGGTGCTGCAGCAGAACAATAGGTCTCTCTTTGCTAAGACAGCCCAAAAGCTGAACCGCTCCCGGACTGAAAACTCTGTAAAGTCAAAGCCATTTTACGAACAGTCCTTCCAAACCCTAAACGTTGCACATGCCACCAACATCAAGCCTGGGAAACGTCCCTCTCCCTTTAAGTTCCTGAAGGAGGGAGAGGGGCGGAATAAGCTTGGAGTCAAACTCCAATCTTGACTCCATTCTAGGTAGACAGTCGAGGGTGACAACCCAAAGGGGCGGGGCAAGCTTCCTAGAACTCTGAAAGTACCCGAGATGCGGAGGCTTGAGAGCTCTACAGATCGAGATCGGGAAGCCAAGCCAGCCCCTAGGGCCACGAAGAGGGCCGGTTCACTAAGCAGTAAAGACCAAATCTCTAATGCCCTTCAACATGCTGGGAGGGCGAGGCGGGAGCCGGAACCTGGGCTAGGAGGTGAAGGGAGGGGTCTGGGGACCTGAGACCGATCGCCGGTCACAGATGCGGGAGGTGAGGGTCTCTTTCTAGGCCCCGCCTTCAGGCTCCTCCCTTTCCTCTAAAACCGGACAGCGATCAGGCCAAAAATACCCAGGCCTCTCCTCAGCAGTCCTCCCCACCACGCAACCTCGCGATGCCACTCCTCACCCGGCTCCAGATCCAGGTTCGACTTCGTTCCTAACGTCAAGGCTCCCAGGCTCAACTTCCGGTTCCGGGGGGGGGCTGGAGTGTCGTCCCCGGAAGTTCCGCCCCATGCTCTAGGGCTAGGCCACTCCTTCTGCCACGTCGGCCTTAGGCATGCTTCCGGGAACCCGGATGTTGCGCATGCGTATGTGTTCTATCCCGGCATGGACGCAGTCTGCAAAGTATTGCTGAGTTGCTGCTTTTTTGGTTTGTTTGTTTGCTTTTTTGCTTTTCAGAATTTTCCACATTTTCCAGATTTTCTTTATGGCTTTACCAGCTGAGAGGCTATTAAGAAAACTAGGTCAGATTATTTTTAGTAACGCTTCCTTCGTCGTGTCTTGACATTAAGGACCGCTAGTCTTGTATCCACTTCCTGTTAACCTTTCACCCCTTTGATTTGCATCCCTCAGGCACAGCTCACCCCGACCTTTGAGCCACACGTGGTGGTGGTAGGGAGGATACTAACCCCTGCTATGACAAATTGTGTGCTTATTAGTTCAAGTTTGGGCAGATTAGTTTAATGTTTGGACAACTTCTGCCCCGATTTATTTCTTTAATGAAAAGAATGCCTATCGGACAGTGAGTTGGGATGAATTTAGATGTTTCCTAAGATTGTCTAGTATAGTGTTTATTCAATAAAGATTAGTTACCGTTTTATTCCTTGCCCTTTTTTTTATAAACGTAAAACTCTTCCAGAATATAACGATCTCCCGGCTCTCTGTTAAAAGAACTACAATTCTTTCAGTAATTGTAAGATTCTTTAGAGAATAATTTTAACTAATCAATAATCATTGCTCTTTTTTCCTCTAATCAGTTTTTTTGAGACTGGATCTCAACTTATAGGCAGACTGTCCTGAAACTGGATATATAACCCATGATCACCTTGAACTCACACTTTTTATGCTTCCACCTCTCTATTGCATTCATTGTAATCCTTTCTATACTGTTAGGCTTTAGCACTTTGGGCCAACCCAGGTTCTAGGTTTCATGAATAGAGTAGGCAAAATATTTTGTGGGGATTTTTTTCCTACATAATGGTAGTTACACAGTAATGCATGCTTAGGAAAAAAAATGGGCATTTAAGTTTGCATGTGTGTTACTAACCAGGCAGTTGTTTCTGTCTAACTTGTTTTAATTTATTTTATTTATTTTTTATTTTATTTTATTTTATTTTGGTTTTTCGAGACAGGGTTTCTCTGTATAACCCTGGCTGTCCTGGAGCTCACTCTGTAGACCAGGCTGGCCTCAGAAATCTGCCTGCCTTTGCCTCCCAAGTGCTGGGATTAAAGGAGTGTGCCACCATCGCCCAGCTTAAAACTCATATATAGGTGTTTTGCCTGTGCACTTTGTGAATACTACAGAGGCCAGAAGAGGGCACTGGATCCCCTGGAACTAGAGTTAACAAAATCTTGTTAAAAGATAAGTGGATGCTGGAACTCAAACCCAAGTCATCTAGAAGAGCAGCCAAAGTAATTTGTCACCAGCCCTGTTTCTATCCAGTTTTAAAATACTGTCAGTGGGCCCAGCAGTGGTGGTGCATATTTTTAATCCCAATCTTGAAAATCCCAATCCCTGTCTCTAAAAACCAAAAAAAAAAAAAAAAAAAAAAAAAAAAAAAAAAAGCCAGAGGAGCCTAGGATCAGTATCAACTGAGACTTGTTAGAATTGTAAATTAATTTTTTCATATTTATTTGGGGTTTTTTTCAGACAGGTTTTCTCTATGTAGCCCTGGCTGTCCTAGAACTCACTCAGTAGACCAGGTTGGCCTTGAACTCAGAAATCTGCCTGCCTCTGCCCCCCAAGTGCTAGGATTATAGGGGTGCATTACCACCACTCTGCTTTTGTGTCTGCCTGCCTTTCCTCTCTCTCTCCCTCTCCCTCCCCCCCCCCATAGGAGGTCTCACTGTATAACCCTTCTGAACTAATTGTGTGGATCCAACTGGCCTCCAACTCACAGACATCCTTCTGCTTCTGCACCCAGAGAGCTGGGATTAAAATGCCACCAAACCTGGCTAGAAATGTACATTTCTTTTTTTGTTTATTTGTTTTGTTTGTTTTTTTGTTTCTGTTTTTTGTTTTTTGCTTTTTGTTTTTTGTTTTTTTTTTTTTTGAGACAGGGTTTCTCTGTGTAGTCCTGGCTGTCCTGGAACTCACTCTGTAAACCAGGCTGGCCTCGAACTCAGAAATCCACCTGCCTCTGCCTCCCAAGTGCTGGAATTAAAGGCATGCACCACCACCACCCGGCAGAAATGTACATTTCTAATTCATCTAGATGTAGTTCAGTTTTGGAGACAGGGCTCAACAAACAGTAGTCCCTTACAGCAACTTTGATAAATGACTCCCTCCTGGATGATTCTCTTGCTGACTAACAGTTGTCTAGTTTAAGGATTTGCCAACTGCAGGGACTGAGCGAGTGGAGTATGACTGGAATGAGCAGGATTGACCAGAGTGAGCAGATATCCTAAAAAATTCAATTCCCAACATGAAGGCTCACAACCATCTGTACAGCTACAGTGTACTCGCATAAATAAATACATAAATCTTAAAAAAAAAATTGCTAAGTGCAACTAACATTTGTTGAACACTTGAGCTGCCCAAGCTCGAGCCCTCACCTTAGCATTTCACATGATTTATCCCATTCATATTTCTTTTTTTTTAGAGATTTATTTATTATAATAATTAAGTACACTGTAGCTGTCTTCAGACACACCAGAAGAGGGCATCAGATCTTATTATGGGTAGTTGTGAGCCACCATGTGATTGCTGGGATTTGAACTCTGGACCTTCGGAAGAGCAGTCAGTGCTCTTACCCACTGAGCCATCTCTCCAGCCCCCCATTCATATTTCATTTCACAAAAAGAAGCAGATATAATCTGTCTTACTTAAAGTTACACACTCTTTTTTTTTTTCTGGGATCCGAACTCAGGACCTTCGGAAGAGCAGTCAGTGCTCTTACCTGCTGAGCCATCTCGCCAGCCCCAAGTTACACACTCTTAATAAAAGCTAAGATCCACACAGCTTCAAGATGAAGGCTATAAATTGCATTTAAAATTTTCCTATAACTCAACCTTGCACTTAGAAAAGAGGCAGAGGCAGAGGATCAGAATCTCAGGCACCACCTTGTTTATAATAAATTCAAGGCCAGATCAAGCTATATAAGACCCTGTCTTTTATATCTATATATATAGATTTACTTATTTATTTATTTATTTATTTTGGTTTTTGGTTTTTCAAGACAGGGTTTCTCGTATAGCCCTGGCTGTCCTGGAACTCACTCTGTAGACCAGGCTGGCCTCGAACTCAGAAATCCTCTGCCTCCCAAGCGCTGAGATTAAAGGCGTGCGCCACCACCGCCCAGCTTAGATTTATTTATTTATTTACTTACTTAATGTCTGTGAGTACACTGTTGCTGTCTTCAGACACACCAGAAGAGGGCATCGGATCCCATTACAGATAGTTGTGAGCCACCATGTGGTTGCTGGGAATTGAACTCAGGACCTCTGGAAGAGCAGTTAGTGCTCTTAACCTCTGAACCATCTCAGAAGGATGGTGCCCTCTTCTGGTGAGTCTGAAGACAGCTACAGTGTAGTGTACTCATATAGTAAATAAAATAAAAAAAATCTTTAAGAATAAATAGCTGGGCAGTGGTGGCGCATGCCTTTAATCCCAGCACTTGGGAGGCAAAGGCAGGCAGATTTCTGTGTTTGAGGCCAGCCTGGTCTACAGAGTGAGGACAACAAGGGCTACACAGAGAAACCCTGTCTTGAAAAGCCAAAATAAATAAATGAATGAATATTTTTTTAAAAAAGTGTTGTGGGTGATTCTGATATGCAGGGAGTGTTAGTTAATGCCATTGGTATAGCATAATGGCTGGCACATAGGTAGCATTTGACTTTTTCTTTTTAAATTTTTTACTTATTTATTTCATGTATGTGAGTACACTGTAGCTGTCTTCAGACACACCAGAAGAGGGCATCAGATCTCATTACAGATGGTTGTGAGCCACTATGTGGTTGCTGAGAATTGAACTCAGCACCTCTGGAAGAGCAGTCAGTGCTCTTAACTGCTGAGCCATCTCTCCAGCCTGACTTTTTTTTTTTTTTTTTAAGGTAGGATCTTTTTGTGTTGTTCAAGGTAGGCAAATCTTGACCTTCTGTACCCAAGCAATCTTTCTGCCTCAGTCTCCTGAGTATTCGGGACTTTAGTAGTATTCATTAACACACACACACACACACACACACATCATAAATAAAAACAATAAGAGGATGTGTAATCTCAGGTTAACTCTTATTTCCGTAAATTATTGGTGCATAAAAGTAAAAGGCTAATTGGTAAAAATAAATAAATAAATAAAAATAAAAAACAAGGAGGCTGAAGAGATGGCTCAGCAGTTATGAGCATTGGCTGCTCTTCCAAAGGACCTGAGTTCAATTCCCAACACCCACATGGTGGCTCACAACTGTCTGTAATGGAATCTGATGCCCTCTTCTGGTGTGTCTGAAGACAGCGACAGTGTATTCATACATAAAATAAATAAATAAATCTTTAAAAAATAAATAAATAAATAAATAACAAAAGTAAAACTAAGGGACTGGCAGAGATGGTTCAACAGTTAAGAATGTTTGCAGCTCTTGCAAAAGACCCATTTGTTTCCCAGGACCTACACTGAGAGGTTTCTAACCATCTGTGAGTCCAACTCCGGGAGATATAATACCCCCTTCTTGACTCTAGTCACTTAAAGTCACATGCACATACCCACACACAAACATTTGAATAATCAATGAAGAGAGGTCTATATGCTTTTTTTTTTTACTGGTAAAGTCAAGTGACTTTGTGAAATCACACTAATAATAAGGTAACAAGAACTCAGATATTGTTGTTCTAACTCTAAATTCTGATTTTTATAACTGTATCATAACTAGGATCTATCACACACCAGCAGAACTGTAGTGGGTTGGTCTGGTCCTGCTCTTATTCAAATGCTAAGTCTGTACCCTAAGATCTGGTTGCTCCAAGATGAGCAGATCATCATGTATACCAGCTTCTGTTATATAAATCTTGCTCCCCATGATCGGTTAATAAAGATGTCTACAGCCTGTAGCTGGGCAGAAGAGAGGTAGGTGGGGCTTTGGTTCCTGGGCTTGGGGTCTGAGGCAAGGACCATAAGAGAGTGGAAGACGAAGGAAGAAGTCACTATGTGGTAGGTGGATCATGAGCGTATGGCCATGAGGGCCAGCCTCTTGGAGTAGGAGTGGCCCAGGTGGAACATAGCAAGAGCTATCTCGAGGTTACTGACAGGGAAGTAGACAAAATAGCATAGAGGATTCACATCTGCCCAGCTCTAGTGCTTTAAGATTTACTATAAATATAAAGGTTTTGTGCCCTTTATTTGGCAACTAAATGATCTAAGGTGCAGTAGAAATGCCCAATTAATATTTATTACTGGGAGACTTACAATCACCTGACTCCAGCTCCAGGATATATAATGCCCTCTTCTTGTCATTTGAACTCAGATGCACAAACCCTATCCACTGATGACCAGTTACCACCTGAGAATGTTATGTTTTGTTACAGAAAGATGTTTTATAATGTGGGACACATTTATACAATGGAAACTTAGAAACAAGTAGAGATTTTATTAATATCAACAGTCACTTGTTTACACACACATCTCTGTATCCATGTTTCATGACCCCCCATCCCCTGCTTTACATTGTGATAGTAATTTAGTTAAGCAAAAGTTCACTGGTAACAAGCTGAGTTACAGAATATAATAAAATGCAGCTCGTGGCTTGGGAGGTGGAGAAAGGAAGGTCAGGAATTTGGAGTCCAACCCGAGTTACATGCAACTGCCTCAAAAGAAAAACAAAACAAAACAAAACAAAAATCAGATTGTGGACCATAGCAGACATCCCTTGCCTTCAACTTTTTAATGGTCTGGGAGACATATAAATAATCTATATGACCAACTGACATATAGATAATCTACATGGTCAGCTGAAAAATGAAAGTGTGCACAAGAAACCCACGTTGCCGGAGAAAGGAGGATCTGGGAGACAGTTAGAAAATGCGTTAAGGAAGAGGCATCAAAACAACTGGATCAGAGGTGATTAGACTTCTCCACAGTCCCCAGCCTCGCAGTACAGAATACAGATTCTCAATAGTAATAGAGGCACGCCTGCATCAGCCCCCTTGAATCATTCACGTTCAGTTACTTGATTCTAATTTACTCTAACTGTCACTAATTTAAAAGTATATCATTGTGTGTGACGTGTGTAGGAGCATGCAACGCATTCTGATATGTGGGTCATAAGGACAGTTGTGTGGACTGCTGCCCTTCAGTGGCTTGGAGGTTGCTTTTGTTGAAAAGAGCTGACTTCTGTCTTGGAACTCACTCTATAGACCAGGCTGGCCTCCAACTCAGAAATCTGCCTGCCTCTGCCTCCCAAGTGCTGGGATTAAAGATGTGTGCCACCACTGCCTGGCCTGAGAGCTGACTTTTCAATTGGACCTCTGAAAGTGTCCAATGAGTGACAGCTTGCTGTCATACACACACACACACACACACACACACACACACACACAGAGAGAGAGAGAGAGAGAGAGAGAGAGAGAGAGAGAGAGAGAGAGAGAGAGAGAGAGAGAGAACTGTGCAGGCTGGGGATATAGCCCAGAACTCCATCTTTTTTGTACCATGCACAAAGCCTGATTCTATCCCTTGTATCACAGGAGGAAACATATAAAAATGATCTTTGTGCTTTGTGATTGCTTCACCACAAAATACCTTTCCCCAACTGAAGACCACCCTGCTGTTGTTGTTGGTTTGGTTTTTTTTTTAACACCCCAAGGTACACGTGGAGGTCAGAGGACAACTTTTGAAGTCATTTCCTTCCTTCCACCATGTGGGTACCAGGGAAAGAACTTAGGTCAGGCATCACTGAAATGATGGGTCATCTTATACATCTTCTTTAACTGTATCCTCTGGAGGAAAGTTTGAGGCCTGGATTTGTCATTTCTGGCCACTTGATGCATAAATTCTTATCCATCCATGTATGTATGTATGTAAGTATGTATGCATGTATGTATTTTAGATTTTTCTGTGTAGCCCTGGATATTCTAGAACTTGCTCTACAGACCAGGCTAGCCTTCAACTCAGAGATCTGACTGCCTCAGTTCCCCAAGTGCTAGGATTAAATTCCTATTCTTTCACAAAACTCAACTTTTCAATGCTGTGGCAAAGTGCACAAGCAAGTCCTGGTTCAAGAGTAAGTTCAAACAGCAAAGCAGCACTCTCCCCTGAGGAGTTTGTGGGAGCCAACTCCATCATTTCTCAGCAACTCTGGGACTGAAGTCTCTGTTGATGTCACTTTCCAATGGACTTTGGCCAAAAGCAGTTAAGTTCATGATCCTTGGGTGAAGGCACGGTGCCTGATAGATCACTTAGTTAAAAAACCCAGAGATCTGATACTGAGTCCTGACTAAAAGGTCCACGAAGTAAAAGGGAGGGCATGGAGGGCAGAAGTTTGTACTATAATTAGTTCTAGGAGTAACACAGTTGGGGGAGGGAAAATACAGCCAGCAACTATTTTGAGCAAGTTGTGATTGACAAGACATGTGTACTGGACTGTACTGATCCCAGGGCCAAGCTGCCTGCCTGTGGTGGTGGGGGTTGGGGAAAGGCCTGGGTCAGCAGGAGCAGGACAGCCGGACAGGCAGGCCGGACGGGGTACCAGCACCTCAACTTCTCTCTCAGGGACACTGTCCAAACTCCGGGGGCTACAGGCCAAGCTGTGCGATGGGTGCTGAGGAGGAGGTGCAGGTCACATTAGCAGGGGGAGCACCCTGGGGCTTCCGACTTCAGGGGGGGACCGAACAGAGGAAACCTTTACAGGTATCTAAGGTAAGGGAGAGCCCCCTGAAATGATGTCTCCTGGAGAAGGGAACCCAAGGGAAGTTGGGAAGAACCATGTGGTAGCTTTCTGGGCCGGGGGTGGGAGATGGGCAGTGGGCAGAGTAGGGGTTTGTAAAGAAGAGGTGGTGGGTAGGTGGGCAGGTAAGCATGCTCGAGGCTATAGGGGAGCAGACTGTGACCATAAGCTCCTGGAGGACTATTAGCAAAGCCAATTCTTATTTCAGGGAGCAGAGCAAAAAGAAGGCCCTGCGTCAGTACTGTAGGAAAAGAGGCTGAGTCTGGTCATCCAGTATTTGCTCTCCTAAGTGTGTGAGCCTCTCTACTCCAAACCCCAGGAATGTAGGGAAGGTTCTAATTTCTCTCTGACTAAACTGATATGTGACAAGCTGAAGCAGTCTCGCCCAGCCCAGCCCAGCCCAACCCTGTCCTGTCCTGCCCTACCCTATCCTACCCTACCCTGCCTTCAGTGTTCCTCCTCTAAGCCATATGCATCCTCTTACTAGGCAAGACTAGATGCTAGATTCTCTTAGGAAGCCATTAGCCTATGGCTTCACCCTACAGACTTAATTTTCTGGACTGTGAAATATGGGTTACAAAAGTATCAATTTTATAAACCATTCTAAGAATTAAGTACAGTATTTCACACAGTGCAGTGAGAACTCAGCCTGGCATCACAGTCTCCCAGAATATAGCTGGGTCACTTCAGTCTGGAATACCATTCTAAAATGTCAACACACAACCGCACCTGGGATTTCTTTCTTTTTTTAAAGATTTGTTTATTTTATATATGTGACTACACTGTCAATGTCTTCAGACACACCAGAAGAGGGCACCAGATCCTATACAGCCATGATGTGGTTGCTGGGAATTGAACTCAGGACCTCTGGAAGAGCAGTCAGTAACTCTTAACCTCTGAGCCATCTCTCCAGCCCCAAGGCACCTGGGATTTCAAAACTTAGAAAAGAACTGGCCAGTAGAGCTACTGTTCTTGGAAGAAAATGCTGGGGACTCACCATTTCTTAGCTCTCAGCCACGGAGTTCTCTCCATCCCTGTTGCAGTCAGTGGTTACTCTGCTGCCTCCCTCTAGACCTCTCTATCCCTTACCTCTAGATAGGCCTTCCTGGTAGCACCCCAGACATCTCCCTACCCTTTTTACCGCCCCCTCCCCCAGATCATCAGAAGTCAAAAACCTCTCACATGGGTCCTTTTTGTCACTCCATCCCTACTGGAGCTCTCCATAATCCATGCTCTCTCCTCTAACACCAGATCCGGAGACGGAGCCAGGCTGGCAGAGCAGGACTCCGGGAGAGGGACCAGCTCTTAGCGATCAATGGGGTTTCTTGCACCAACTTCTCCCATGCCAGTGCCATGACCCTCATTGATGCCTCGGGGCGTCAACTTGTCCTTACTGTGAGGAGGTATGGAGTCCTCCCATCCTTTTTCCCTGGCCTAGGTCTCTCCTTGCCTGTCTCAGCTCTGTCTCACTGGCCTGGCTTCAGTAACTAATAAGTACTTCTTCTGATTATGTTTTTCTGGGAAGAATGTTTGCATGTTACCTCCTAATGGAATGAATGTATCTGCAACCCAGGGATGGGAGCAAGCATGTGAATGGCTTGGCTGGTGGACTTCAACCCTTTGCCTGTCTCCTCCTTCTTACATCTTCCTCAAAGCCCTCAGACCTCCTCTCTTCCTAGCCCACCTACTCCACCTGTATGCCAGTCCCTTCTGTCTCCACTGCCTTGCCCCTTCACCCTCTCCAGAGCTGTTAGTTCTGTCGCTTCCTCTTTCAAACTCTGTCCTCATTTCTATCCTCCAGGGTAGCAGATGAAGGGTCTGTGAGATCTCCATCTCCAGGAGAGCTTCAGGTGCTGTCACCCTTATCTCCATTGAGTCCTGAGCCCCCTGGTGCTCCTATTTCCCAGGCTCTTCAGCCTACAAGCCTTCGTTCACCCCCTGACAGTGAAGCTTACTATGGAGAGACAGATAGTGATGTTGATGGCCCTGCCACACAAGAGAAGCCACGCCGAACCCGCCGCCGAGGTCCTGCAAGGCCTTTCCTTCCAGGAGCCCCACCTGATGAGGTGTACCTGTCTGACAGTCCTGCAGAACCAGCACCTGTTAAAACTGGCTCTCCCAGTCAGGGTGACAGCCGAGTAAGCTCCCCATCTTGGGAGGAAGGGACGGCAGCCCTTCAGCCGCCACCAGCAGAGGCACTTCTGTTACCCCATGGTCCACTCCGGCCTGGTCCTCATCTCATCCCTATGGTGGGCCCTGTCCCCCACCCAGTGGCAGAAGATCTCACTACCACCTACACCCAGAAGGCCAAGCAAGCCAGTGAGTGCCTAAATCCATTTGTTTTCGATCAGAATCTGAGTCCTAAATCTGTGCCTTCATATCCACCCACACATTCTACCTACCTCATGTTCCCTGGGAAACAGTGTTTGGGGACAGGCTGAGAAGAGTAATGAAGGAGAGGAAAATAATTGTATTCATGGTCCCTAGTTATCTTTGCTATAAGATAACTAGCTTATACAATAACTCAATCCAAACTAAGAACAGACAACAGAGGGGAAATGGGGAAGGGATCTGACTGAAGTTTTGGGTGGTGGTGGTGGTGGTGGTGGTGTTCGTTTTGCTAGATGTCAGGATGGAGGGAGAAGAAAGAATGGTTCGAGGTAGAGAGCACCTGAAAGTAATGTGAGGCTATCGGGCTCTTCACAGCGTTAATTGTAGGCACAATATGAACCATATTTGTAAGTTTGTTTGGGATTCCCAGGGACTAGAAAAATAGGAAGTGGGAAAGGGAGAGATCTTTGGTTTCCTATTTCCAGCAAGAATGTGGACCTGGGCAGAACAGGCTCACTATTTTGATGTGAGCTCCAGAATGAGATCTAGTGAAGTTTCTCTCTGTCCTGGGCCTCCCATGCCCCTCCCATAGATTTTTTTTTTTTTCTGCCACTTTTGAAATCTCAGGATTCACTCTCTCTAGTAATCTTTCTTCTCTTCCACCATTCTGATTCTCAATTCGGAAAGTTTTATGTCTTTGAATTTGCAGAGGCTAAAAGTATAAGAGTTTCTAGTCTGCCATCCTGAGAGCATCCCATATCCTATGAAAAATTCCAGATGCATGCTCACGATCCCACACATACTCCCAATTCTCATTTTAGCACCCCCTCCCTTCCCATCATGCTGGGCAAGATTCTATGCAATGGCTCAGGTTTATTTTTAGCCGGGCAGACCTCACGGTTCAGAGAGGGTGGGGTGAGGGGAAGGGGAGGCAGGTGCCCATGTCTATCACACTAGGAGTTGTGGGACAGGGAAAGAAGGGAGGGGGACATGTTCTAAAAACAGCTGGGTGAGCTCATTCAGCTGCCAGCTCTGGGGACAAGACAAAGGGGCTTTAAAAGGCCTTGGGGGTGGCTCAAGCTGGTCCTGCTCCAGCCAGCACCGCCATTCTCAGCATGGAGACCACCATCCAAGAGCCCCTCAGCCAAGCCAGCTGTGACAAAGCCCCAGCTCCTGAGCTCCAAGACCCATTCTATGCAGGTACTACCCTATTCCACTCAAGAGAGTGCTGGGGGCTAGAGTGGAGGGTAACATCATAGCAGTGGGGGGAAGGGCGGTCTTTGGGGAAGGCCATTCTCCTGTACTCTCTCTTTTTTGCCATCCTTCCCCTCCTTCTTTCAGGAAAGTGTCACCTTCCCTTTTTCAGAATGGGTTGATGCTAAGACCACATGGCGGGGGGTTAATGGCCACATGAGCTGTGGGAAGCTCATAGGACAAGAGTGAGAAGTGAGAGTGCACTGTGATCACATCTTCATGTGCACATGTATGTGCGAATCTGGGAGAAGATATCTAAGAACAAGAACGTGGTGTAGCATTACACTGTGAGCAGCTTACGTCAAGAAAGCATAATGGTTGCTCCCAGTGGGCCTTGGCAGTGTGTTAAATGCTTAGTTGACTTATCTCACTGTGTCCATGTGATCTTATGAAGAGGTAGCCATTGTCATTCTCATGAAGTAATTCTCCCAGAACTGAATTCTGACTCTGGTGTCTATTCTCTCATGGATAGTGCTATTCTGTGTTATACACGTGGGGGCAAAAGGAATGAGGTCCCTAATTAGAAAGCAGCTTGAAAGGAAAAGTAGTTGGAATGTCAGGAATTTTCCAGGAGGAACTGGGGACTGTAGACAAGAAAGAATCCGTGTCCAGGGCGGGGTCTTATAGCAGGCAGCCCTTCCCACTTCCTGGCCCCACCTACTCAGGCCCCACATAGTATAGGAACTCCTGTGTTGGTCCTTCACCACATAGACCCTCTCATGCCCACCTGATAGGGCTGTTCTGTTGAGTTCTCTACTTGAAAGGCAGGGCAAATGGGAGAGGAAACCATGCTAGCCTCCAAAGCCATCTCCTCAGTGCCAGCAGCAGTTTGTGAGAAAGAGAATGTCTTTACCTGGTGACCTTGAAATCTCCTAAAGGCTTAGGGGGTTGCCTTGGAGATCAGCACTCTGCCGCTCTGCCTTTTCCTGCATCTTGGATCCAAGCTTATCCCTGGATGTGAGGAGCAGAGGTATGAAGCACAAAGGAATGTTCTAGCAGTTGGGAGGGCCAAGATTTGTTCTAAAATCCTGTCTACACTATACCAGAGCCTCTACAGGGAAAACTCTGGAAAGAACTACCTGGAGCATGTCTGTCTGCAAACGTATTTGACTTTGACGACTCTGTGTTTGTATATGTGAACTGATATGTGTATAAGCTGGAATGCTTGTGAATAAGAAAAGTACAACGGAGAAATTGTGCCCAGAGCTGGCTTTCAGCAAGGTGTGTGGGCAGTTATTTCTGAGTGTTTATGATGTGTGGAAATGAACAACTTGATGGGTAGAACTGTGAATGAAGAGCCTCATGTTAAGAATCTGTATGTTGGGCCGGGTGTGGTAATGCATGCCTTTAATTCCAGCACTTGAGAGACAGCAGCAGTTGGATCTCTGTGAGTTCAAGGCCGGCCTGGTCTACATATCACTTCTAGGACAGCCAGGGCTATAAAGAGAGACCCTGTTACAAAAAGAGTCTCTGTGTCCTAGTTATAGGGGTAACAGGGGGGAAGTGGGAGTAAGGTCCATGCTTTGTGAGGAGCCCACTTACAAAGTATGGCAGAAGAAAAGCACTCTTTATCTCTTCCCTCTCAAGGCTGTGTCTGATTTTCCTGCCAGTCAAGAATGGGAGGCAGGTGAAGAATGTGTGAAGTGGATAAGGCTCATCTCCTGGAAAAAGAGGAATGCAATCTAGGGATGAGGGGACAGAAGGGATGTGGTGCGGCAGTGTCTCTGTCCTTGCTTTCACCTTTCCCCTTCTATTCTATCTCAGTCAGAAGACTTTGCCACAGGCAAGAGACATTGTCCTTTCAGTGAAAAAACAGGAGGTAGGAGCTTTGGGGAGCAGGACTAGAACAGGCTGGGAAGCCCCCTGATTAATCTACCTCTTCATCTCCTCAGAACTGCAACGCGCAGAAAGCCTCCAAGAGAAGAGCGTGAAGGAGGCCAAGACCAAATGCCGGACCATTGCATCCTTGCTAACAGCAGCCCCCAACCCTCACTCCAAGGGGGTGCTTATGTTTAAGAAGCGGCGGCAGAGAGCCAAGAAGTACACCCTAGTGAGTTTCGGGGCTGCCGCTGGGACGGGAACAGAGGAAGAGGACGGCATCCCCCCAACGAGTGAGTCGGAGCTGGACGAGGAGGCCTTCTCAGACGCCCGAAGCCTTACTAATCAATCTGACTGGGACAGCCCTTATCTAGACATGGAGCTGGCTAGAGCTGGCTCAGGCACAGCAGAGAGTCAGAACTCTGGACTGGGAGGGCAGCTAAGTGAGGTCTCTGGGCGAGGGGTCCAGCTCTTTGAACAGCAGCGCCAGCGGGTAGCCTCCAGCTCCCAGGAGTTGGCTCCCGTGGGCCTAGCAACCATGCTTAATGGGCAGAGTCTGCAGTCCCCACCTCGAGCACAGAGTGCTCCCCCAGAGGCAGCTGTGCTCCCACTCAGCCCTTTGTCGGTCCCTGCAGCCAGCCCTACCCCCTTCTTCCCGGATGGTGGAGCCCCCAGCCCTGCGCCAAGTATCTTTAATAGGTCAGCCAGACCTTTTACCCCAGGTTTACAAGGGCAAAGGTCAGGTACCACTTCAGTGATTTTCCGGCCCTTAGCCCCTAAGAAGGTGAATGAAGGCTTGGGGGGCACTAGCCCCATCCTGCCCCCCTTCGCAGCCCCTCCACAGGGGCCCACCCCTCTACCCAGCTTCACCACAGTGGTGCCCAGCCACACGCCGCCGGTCTCCGGGGCTTCCAGCAGCACCCAACGCTCCTCCGGTCCCGTGACCGCTACCAGCTCCTTGTACATCCCAGCCCCGAGTCGGCCCGTTACACCAGGAGGCGCCCCAGAGCCTCCCACTCCTCCTAGCGCTGCCGCCATGACCTCCACCGCTTCCATCTTCTTGTCCACTCCTCTGAGAAACTCTGCGCGCCCGGAGGCGCCGGTCCCCGCGGCTCCGGAGCCTGCCAGCGCTCGGGAGCAGCGCATCTCTGTGCCAGCTGCCCGCACCGGCATCCTGCAGGAGGCTAGGCGCCGGGGCACCCGCAAGCAGATGTTCCGGCCTGGGAAGGAAGAGACGAAGAACTCGCCCAACCCGGAGCTGCTATCGCTGGTGCAGAACCTGGATGAAAAACCTCGGGCCGGCGGTGCCGAATCTGGCCCGGAGGAGGACGCTTTAAGCCTCGGAGCCGAAGCCTGTAACTTCATGCAGCCACTAGGGGGCAGGAGTTACAAGACCATGTCTCAAGTGTCACCGAAAACCCCGCCTCCAATGGCTCCCAAAACCCCACCCCCTACAACACCTAAGACTCCACCCCCTGTGGCTCCTAAACCAGGGTCTCGAGGGCTTCTTGATGGGCTAGTGAATGGATCCACACCTATGGTTGGAATCCCCGAGCCTCCAAGGCTGCAGGGGAGGGGTGGGGAGCTATTTGCCAAACGGCAGAGCCGTGCCGACAGGTACGTGGTGGAAGCTACACCAGGCTCTAGCTTTAATCCAGGCCTTCGCCCTAGAAGTCCTTCTCCCACACCCTCACTGCCACCATCCTGGAAATACTCACCCAACATCCGTGCCCCACCTCCTATTGCTTACAACCCACTTCTCTCACCTTTTTTCCCCCAAGCTGCCCGAACTCTCCCTAATAAGGCTCAATCCCAGGGACCTCGGGCGACTCCTAAGCAGGGTATCAAGGCCCTAGATTTCATGCGGCATCAGCCATACCAACTTAAAACTGCCATGTTTTGTTTTGATGAGGGTCCTTCAACTCCTGACCCCACTTCAGGGCCTCCCAAAACTGCCCGAGTCCAGGAGATCCGCAGATTTTCCACTCCGGCACCCCAGCCCACTGCAGAACCCTTGGCTCCCACTGTGCTTGCCCCCAGAGCGGCTACCACATTGGACGAACCCATTTGGAGGGCAGAGCTGGCCTCATCCCCTGTCCCTAACCCAGACCATCAAGAGTCACTCAGGAGCTTTGCTGCCACTCCCAGTTCCTGTGGTTTCCAAGTAGCCAGGCCCCGGTTCTCAGCCACCAGAACAGGGTTGCAGGCCCATGTCTGGAGGCCTGGGGCAGGGCACCAGTGAGCAGGCCATAGGTCCCAGGACCAAGTAATGGAACTTAGATTCCCAGAAGTTTCTCGTGCTTTGTCCTACTGGCTTTCTCCCCACATCTGAGGTTGATTGCCTCTTGCCAGAGATAGTGTTTCCCCTCAGCTTCCTCAACCCCCTGCTGGGGCTTTTAAGTCCCTTATCTCTGCTTTGGAATTTTCTCTATATTTCCTTGCCTGTCTTGATTCTCCACCCAGAGTCTCAGTGGGTCTCTGTTTTTGTTTTACATTTGTGTTTCTCTGTGGGCAGCACTTTAGTGTCAGCTAAAAAGCATACTGTAAAAGTGACCAGTGAGATCTTAGGCAAAATGCTCACTCACTATAAGGCAAGCAACTAAGGAGTTGAATTGTGTGTGTCCCGAGCCCCTTGGTCCTCCATACTCTTCACTCTGCTTTCCCTAGGTTAGTTGGCATATGCCTAGGGGTGTGTGTGTGTGTGTGTGTGTGTGTGTGTGTGTGTGTGTGTGTGCGCGCGCGCGCGCGCGGGCACGAGTGCTTTCACAAATGTGTGTGGTTAGGATCTGCTCTAGAAAGACATCAAATACATATACATGTGTGCTTCTCTTGAGGCAAAGGTAAGAGGGGAGGTTTTTTCCTCCTACTGGAAGAGTCAGATAGCTTCATAAAGACCTATGGGGGACAAGAACTACTGCAGAAAGACTCCTGAGAGAGGAGTATCTGTGGCATGTAGAGATATGTGCACAGCATCTTGTGAAATTAATGAGTGACAAGACTGGGAGGCAGGAACAATTTTCATGGGCCTGAGTTATACAAGCTAGACGTGGAATAAAACTAAGAATTCTATTTCCTTGAAGTTAGCAACCAGGGCCCTGTGCTGAGCACACCAGAATCCAGAAAGTAGAAAAGAAAATTTCTTCTGAACCGCTTAATGAGTGTAAGACAGAAAGGATGGTGAAGAGAGCCAGAGTGGATGGAGAGAGCGAGGCAAAAACCAGGAACAAGGCTGGAATGAGAGAAAGTGACCAAAGGGAGAGGAAAGTTGGCCAACAAGAAACCAACTATGTGTGTGTGTGTGTGGGGGGGAGGTCTGGGAGAAGTTCTGAGTTCAGGAGAAGAATGCATTTGTTATAGCAAAGGTGTGAGGATGTTCAGTGGCTGTATTACCTCCCGTGAAGCTGACCTTCCACCCTTCTGGAGCTTATCCTGATGACCAGGGAAACACTGAGCCCAGCCTCCTTTGTGTCCCACCCTACCCGTAGAAGCCCAGCTCTTTGCAGCGTCAGACCCTCATGTCTGATCCCAGAAGGGAAGGACTCTCCTTCCGTGAAGACCACCACCAGCCATGGTTGCTGTTTGACCTGGAAACCAACTTTTTCCTTTGCAATATTGGGTGTCACAATTCTTTGGTTTGTACACAAGAATAAACGTATGCCCACAACCGTCTGTTTCTGTCATCTCTTCTGGTTTTATACCCAGTCCTGATTTCTTTGTGGTCTTTTCTAGCCCAGTGTGCTCATCCGATCCCAGCTCCTTGTCTCTCTTCCTGCCTTCCCCTCCTGCCCTGCCAATTGTCTCACTTTGATCGAGTCTCCTTCACAACTCCTCTGCAGTCATCCTCATCCCGCAGTCTCTCCATGTAGAGCCTCTCCCTCTTCTTCAGAAGCTCATTCTTTCTAGGCAAAGGCTCAGTTTGCACAACTCAGAGTTATCAGAAAGGCTCCCTGAGCCCTTTGCCATGGGCGTTTCCTGGCTCCCCGGAGGAAGTAGCTGTGTTAAGCATTCCCTAGGAATCACAAGATAGGAATACAGTGGCAGGTATGGATGGCATGGAAGACAGAAGAGAGAGAGTGTGGAGTGAGACTAAAATAAGAATTCCGGGACTGACTAGAAAGATGGAGAAGGAAAGTGTCATTACTTAGCTTACCAGCAGAGGGCACATTTGTGCCAATGACCAGATGTTCCCAAGTACAGAGTCCAATTCCAAAGAAAGGTCTGAGACATCATACCATGTCTTTATTTACTGTGTTTCACATATTTGGGCATAGGAGATCAGACTTTAAGGGTTTTTTTGACAGGATTGTAGTAGCAATAACAAAGTTACCTTTCACTACTTACGTTTTTTCCTGTTTCCTTAGGAGGAAATGGACCAAAGATGAAAGGTCTGGGCAGCAGCCACCTGCTGTGTGTGCAGGGAGGACTTTCGGCCCCCAGTTTAAACAAGGCAAGAATAGAATGGAAGAAGGGTGTGGTCAGGAAGGATGGGGATCGATCAGGGAGGTCACAGAGGGACAGGGTGCATTCTGGAAGCTTCAGAAAATGCTTCCTGTAAAGAATGAGACAAGGGAGGGTTGTGTGGTGTGAATGTGAACGATCCAGTGACACGTGTGAAAATGTCATGAAGATTTTTGAGACAAGATTTTTCTGTATAGCCCTGGGACTTAAGACCTGCCTGTGCTTTTGGAGTGCTGAGATTAAAGGCATGCATCACTATGCTGGACTCAAGAAACCTATTATTTCATATGTGTACTAAATTAACACCCATGTCCACCCCCCAAAAGAGCCAATTCCTTGGGCAGCTGTATAAGGGCAAAAGGTACAGAAGCAAGCTAGTTTCAGAACATGAGCTGAAGATGAGGGAGGACCCAGGGTATTACTTTAGCTACTAAGACAGTGGTTCTTCCCTTCCTAATGCTGTGACTTTTAATTCAGTACCTCATGTTGTGTTGACCCATAACCATACAATTACTACTACTACTATTATTTATTATTATCATTATTTTGGTTTTTCGAGGCAGGGTTTCTCTGTGTAGCCCTGGCTGTCTTGGAACTCACTCTGTAGATCAAGCTGGCCTCAAACTCAGAAATCCGCCTGCCTCTGCCTCCCAAGTGCTGGGATTAAAGGTGTGAGCCACCACTGCCAGGCTTATCATTACTATTATAAAGATGTATGTATGTATGTATGTATGTATGTATGTATGTATGTATTTTATATATATGAATACACCATTGCTTTGCTCTCTTCAGACACACCAGAAGAGGGCATCAGACCCCACTGCAGATGGTTGTGAGCCACCATGTGGTTGCTGGGAATTGAACTTAGGACGTCTGGAAGAGCAATCAGTGCTCTTAACCACTGAGCCATCTCTTCAGCCCCTATTATTATTATTTTGAGACAGGGTTTCTTTTTGTTGTTGTTGTTTTGTTTTGTTTTGTTTTTTGAGACAGGGTTTCTCTGTATAGCCCTAGCTGTCCTGGAACTCAATTTGTAGACCAGGCTGGCCTCTACCTCTCAGAGATTCACCTGCCTTTTCTTCCCAAGTGCTGAGATTAAAGACATGTGCCACTGTACTGGCTCGTTTTGTGTGCCAACTTGACACAGGCAGGAGTTATCACAGAGAAGGGAGCTTCAGTTGGGGAAGTACCTCTATGAGATTCAGCTGTGGGGCATTTTTTCAATTAGTGATTAAGGGGGTAGGGCCCTTTGTGGGTGGTGCCATCCCTGGGCTGGAAGTCTTGGGTTCTATAAGAGAGCAGGCTGAGCAAACCAAGGAAAGCAAGCCAGTAAGAAACATCTCTCCATGGCCTCTGCATCAGCTCCTGCTTCCTGACCTGCTTGAGTTCCAGTCCTGACTTCCTCTGGTGATAAACAGCAATGTAGAAGTAAGCTAAATAAACCCTCCCCAACTTGCTTCTTGGTCATGATGTTTGTGTAGGAATAGAAACCCTGACTAAGACAGCCACCATGCCAGGCCTTGTTTTGTTTTTGGAGACAAGGTTTGTCTGTGTAGCCCTGGCTGTCTTAGAACTCACTCTGTAGACCTGGCTAGCTTGAAACTCAGGGATCCACCTGTCTCTACCTCTCAAGTGCTGGGATTAAAGGTGTGCACCACAAGTCGGGTGGTGATGAGGCACTCCTTTAATCTCAGCACTTGGGAGGCAGAGGCAGGCAGATTTCTGAGTTCGAGGCCAGCCTGGTCTACAGAGTGAGTTCCAGGACAGCCAGGGCTATATGGAGAAACCCTGTCTCGAAAAACAAAAACAAAAACAAAAAAAGGTGTGTACCACAATGCTTAGCATCATAAAATTATTTTTGTTGCTACTTCATAACTGTAATTTTGCTATTATTATGAATTGTAATATAAATATCTATACTCAAGATATCTGATATCTGACCCCTGTGAAAGGATTGTTTGACCCCCATAGGGGTCAGGACCCACGGATTGAGAACAGCTGTACTAAGAGTACTCACAGGTCTCTAACACATCATCTACACTGGAATTAAGTTGGTTCCTCACCCTGCCAAGATTGAACCCTCTCAGACAGAAAGCCAATCGATTCAGGAAGTTAGAAGCAATGCCACTGTGAAAATTTCCATACTATCTTCAATTTAGGGCCTTAATCCCTCCCACCCCAAATACATTCATGGGTCCCCTCTATCCCTGGCCTGGAGTGGCCCTGAATGACCCACAAATCATGCTTTCTGTTTTGTTTTTTGTTTTTCCCTATACCTACTCTTAATTCTCACCCACCACTAACTGTCTGCTCCCTCTCTGCCTCTGCTTTCAATGGCCTCCTGAAATGCTTCTTTGAAATTCAAGGCAAAGAGGAGGCACACCCTTTCAGCCGACTGATCCCTGGCTCAGTCAGTCTGGTGGGAACATTTTGTAGGCCTTCCCTCTTCCTGAACCTCAGGCAAGAAGGGCAGGATCTCGGTTCCAGGGTCTCAGTACCCCCTGTGCCATTTGAGCTGCCTGTGCTCATCAGCTCTATTAATAACCTCCCTCCCTCCCCCGCTGCCGGTGCTGCCCCTACGCTTGCCCAGCTCAGGTTCTCTAGTCACAGCAGCTTAGTCCTCCAAAGCTGCCGGACCCCAGGGAGAGCTGACCACCAACTGAGCGGCTGGTAAGTCTGTGGTTCTACCTAGGAAGGAGCTGGAGCCTATTCTTCTGACCTCCTTGTTGGCAATTGTGCTTCTTCATCCTCAGGGAGTGGCTTCTCTTCTCATCTCTGCCAATGGTCCAGTTGGAGTTAGAGTTGGAAAGAAAGGGGACCTAAGGAGTTGGGAGGAATTAAGATGTGTGGGGAGGTACCTGGCAGATGGAAAGGGGTGTTTTAAGATGCTGCTAAGTTGGTAGAGTGTAGTTGTGTGTGAGAGAGAGTTCCCCACAGAAAACAGCAGGGCTCTTAGGGAGAGAAGAGAGTCCATAAATTTTCCTATCTTGTCCCCATCCATAACCAGATCTTATTCCTGTGTTTCTGTCCCCCCATGATTCTCTCATGTATGATACTGCTGAACTGAAATCTATCACAGCTCAAATGCCCTTAGCTCACTCTCCGCCCCAGCCCTGCACCTTGGGACAGGAGTGCCTGAAGGAGCAAGGAACACACCCATGACCTCTCAGGCCACGTTCCAGTTGGCCTCCTGGAAGAACAACAACCTCTCCTTCCTATGGAGAATGTTTTGGCTGAATCTCCTCAACACTAGCACAACATTTCTTTATCCCCTTGGACCTCGAGGGAAGTCTGAGGAGGAGACCAGAGTTTGGAGCCACGTTGTAGTCTGATATCCCAATACAAATTAGTCTGATATCCCAATACAAATAAGGACTTTAAATCATGCCAGGCCCAAGAAGCATGAGTGCATTGCTCTGCCAGTGTTGCCTTTGAAACCCACCTCGGCCCTATCTGTGGGCTCTGATGCCCACAGGAACTATGGAAAGCAGACAGGGCTGGTTGGTAAAAGGTAAGGAAAGGGGTGCAGTTCCGCCTCCTGTCCTGCTTCCAAAGAAAACAGAAGACTCTGACAGTTTACGTTTTGGGGATACTAATTTCTGCGAAAACATAAGCACGCATGCACACACGCATGTAAACATGCACACGGAAAAAAATCCAAAGAAATGTTGTCCTTAACCCTAAATTAAGGAGCACCGTTGTAGTGCGCATTCTCATTCTCCCATTCTGTCTCTCCTTCCAGGTCAAATCCACCTCCATCATGCCGCTCTCGGGAACCCCGGCCCCTAACAAGAGAAGGAAGTCAAGCAAACTGATTATGGAGCTCACTGGAGGTAAGGCATGGGTGCTCGTAGATCCCGAAGGCCGGACCTTTAAGAGCATCCCTGACTCATGAGTCCCAGAAATGACGTAAGATGGGATATAAGTCAGAGTGAAAAAAAACAAGAGGAACTGCAGCTGTGGAGGTTGTGGGAGATGGGATGGTGGGAGAGGTGAGAAGGGCCAGGAGGAAGAGGCAGGAAGAACTCAGCATTCAGTCTGCATCCTCCCATTCTTCCCACTGATTACTCTGAGACAAACACTCGGGTAAGATACTGGACATCTTAGCAGGACCGTCCATGCGAGGACACAGGCTAGGCCTCACCAAATGTTAACTTCCTTATTTCTTTCTAAGTGCTAGAGAACTTGTGTAAGCTTTTAAAATAGGAAACTGCACAGCCATACTCCCTGGGGATGTGCACGAGTTACCAAGTGTGAAGTTCTCCTGATACCTTTGGAGTCAGAGTTCACTGAAGGAAAAAAGAAAGGAAGAGGACAAGGATCTGTGTTTAGAGATGGGCAGTTGTATTTGGTATTGGCCTATCAGCTTTCCCGGCCCAGGGTGTAATTTCTCCCTTGGCCACTGTCTGTGGTGTTCTCCTTCACTCCACACCCATGCCCCTTGGCCCGTTACCTCTCTATTCAAGTCTTCCCACCCTCTATGTTGTTCCCTTTGTTCCCTGTGTTCTTGCTAACTCCAAGCCAGGAAATCAAAACAAATAAAAAACACTTCTCGCCAGGCAGTGGTGGTGCACGTCTTTAATCCCAGCACTTGGGAGGCAGAGACAGGAGGATTTCTGAATTCGAGGCCAGCCTGGTCTACAGAGTGAGTTCCAGGACATCCAGGGCTACACAGAGAAACCCTGTCTTGAAAAATCAAGCCAAACCAAACCAAACCAAACCAAAAAAAATTAATACTTCTCATGAGCTGTGTATGGTGGCGCATGCCTTTAATCCTAGCACTCAGGAGGTGGGGGCAGGGGCAGGAGTTAGGGGAGAACGGGTAAGGATAGGGGGAAGGGCAGGAGCAGGGAGATCTTTGTGAATTCCAGGCCAGTCAGTGCTACATAGTGAGACCTTGTCTCAAACACACAGGCACATTGAAGAGGTGAGATGACTCAGTGGTTAAGAACACTTGCCGCTCTTGCAGAGGACCCAGGTTCAGTTCCCAACACCCACACAGTGCCTTACAATCATCAATAATTCCAGTTCCAGGAGATCTGAGCCCTCTTCTCACCTCTGTGGGCATCAGGCATGTATATGATGCCCATACACACATGCAGGTAAAACACTCACACATATAAAACATAAATAGATCTTTGAAAAATCTTTTAAAAGACATACAAGATAGGGCTGGAGAGATGGCTCAGAGGTTAAGAGCACCGTCCGTTCTTCCAGAGGTCCTGAGTTCAAGTCCCAGCAACCACGTGGTGGCTCACAACCATCTGTAATGGGATCTGGTGCCCTCTTCTGGCCTGCAGGCATACATGCAGGCAGAATGCTGTATACATAATAAATAAATAAATCTTAAAAAAAAAAAAAAAAGACACACAAGACAAGCAAAAAGTTTTTGTAAACCAGACAGACCTGGTCAGCATCTGCCCCCTAAATGATCAAATGATCTCTTTTAGAATACACTCAGATATGGGGGGTGCTTCCCTTCCCAGTGCAGAAAGCCCTCAGTTCCTCTTTCTATTGCATCTTCTCTACCTTCTGGATAAGGTGGCCGGGAGAGCTCAGGCCTGAACCTGGGCAAGAAGATCAGTGTCCCAAGGGATGTGATGCTGGAGGAGCTGTCACTCCTTACCAACCGAGGCTCCAAGATGTTCAAGCTGCGGCAGATGCGGGTGGAGAAATTTATCTATGAGAACCACCCCGATGTTTTCTCTGACAGCTCAATGGTGAGTATGGACATTGACCACTCTCTCAAAGCCCGGTGTCTTTCCTGGCAGCTTCTCAGTAGCTCCCCACCCCCAAGTTCCCCAGATACCACCAGCCTCCTTTCCATGAGAGACGAGCAGCTCATTATGCCCCTACATATATTATGTTCCCAACGACTCTAGGGTGGGGTATAGTCCATTTCTGAAGTTTAGTCCTCATCCTAGAGCCAATGCAGGCATGAGGACCACACCCACAGAGAGAAAATTCCTTCCCAGTGTGGCTGCGTGTTAAAATAGGGTCGCCAGATAAAACGCAGGACACCCAGTCCTGTATTTTGACACTAAGATACACAATTAGTAACTTTCTACTAAAATATGTTCTTTGTATTACTGGGGACATAAAACAAGAATTAAGACCTCCAGGATCAGCTGGGCAGTGGTGGCGCACGCCTTTAATCCCAGCACTTGGGAGGCAGAGGCAGGTAGATTTCTGAGTTCGAGGCCAGCCTGGTCTACAAGAGTGAGTTCCAGGACAGCCAGGGCTACACAGAGAAACCCTGTCTCGAAAAAACCAAACAACCAACCAAACAAACAAAAAGACCTACAGAATCTTGGGGCTGACTGTGGCAGAGCAGGTGCTTAGAATGCATGGGACCCTAGGTTTCATTTCCAGTAGGCCTCCCACCCTCAAAACAAACAATAAGCAAGCAAAAGTCCAAAGAGAGTACGCAGTTAGATTTGACCTCCAGATTTATATAATGAGCTGGGTCTCTGAGGAGGCCGAGAATAGGAGGATTGCTTGTGAGTTGGAGAAAAGGTTTTTTTTTATATAATGAATAGCTGTTAAATATGTTGCCCATAACGTGTAACTTTTTGGATTTAAAACAATATAAGATTTGAATAATAAAAATTAGGGTTTTGTTGTTGTTCTCAGAATCTTTTTTCGAGACAGGGTTTCTCTGTGTAGCTCTGGCTGTTCTGGAACTCACTCTGCAGACCAGGCTGGCCTTGAACTCAGAAATCTGCCTGCCTCTGCCTCCCAAGTGTCAGGATTAAAGGCATGCGTCACCACTACCTAGTTGTTCTCAGAATCTTACCAATGTAAATCTGACTAGCCTGGAACTATGTAGACCAGGCTGGTCTTAAACTCATAGAGCTGCCTGCCTCTGTCTCCTGATTTCCAGAGTTAAAGATGTGCTTGCTATATTTTAGATTTAAATACACAACATTTTCTTTCTTTCTTTCTTTCTTTCTTTCTTTCTTTCTTTCTTTCTTTCTTTCTTTCTTTTTTTTTGATTGGGTATTGGTTTTTGGAGACAGGGTTTCTCTGAGTAGCCCTCGTTGTCCCGGAACTCACTCTTGTAGACCAGACTGGCCTCGAACTCAGAAATCTGCCTGCCTCTGTCTCCCAAGTTCTGGGATTAAAGGCATGTGCCACCACTGCCTGGCCTCCATTAAATATTTAAGGCATATTTTATACTAAAAATGTTATATACCTGAACATTAAATTTGAGTGATTATAATTTTATTTGGTAAATCTCGGGGTGTTAGAAGAGTTTACTGAGGTTTTATAGGTCTCTTCATTTTGAAAGATGCCTGACAGGGGAACTAAATCCTCTTTAAGGTCACACATCTTCTAGTCAGGCTTCTCCAAGAAAGGAAAAGTAAGGATTGGAGAGAGACCAGGCACAGGATGTTACCACGGAGAAGGGGACTGGCTCCATTTCCTCTTTTCCTCCTCCACCTTCTCTGGGTGGTTGGGGGACAGTGGAAATAGATGCCTACATGGATGTGGCCAAGCAGGAGTGTCTGTCACTAGCCCTTCTGCAGGAGCAGAGAAAAAGTGCTGAGTGGTCATAGCTAACTTTAGGAAGCCAAAAGCCCTCCTCTGTGTTGGGTCTGGTTACACTGGGTGGAGCGCGGGGGACACAGGGTAAGGTGGCCAGGAGGGCCTCCTCAAGGAGTTGGTGGGGCTATTTTTAGTCTTTGGAGCCCAAACCCATGTTGCCCTTTTGGCCCTCCTCCCCCGCTTCACCTGCTATAGTTTCACTGTAAGAAAGCTCTGGCCTGATGGTCCATCAAGAGGAAGAGAGGAGCCTGAGCAAGGGAAGAGAGGTCTCCCTGCAGGACAAACTGAGAAGGGGAGGGAGGGACAGACTTGGGTTTTTGTTTTGTTTTTTGATTTTTTTTCCTTTCAAATGAAAATTGGATTTTTCCTGGAAACTGACCCTTGCAGTTTCTTGTTGAGGAGACGTCTTGGCTTGCTTTGCCCTGCCAAGATAGGATAGGGAGTGGAAAATGAGCCGCCTTACCCTGAGGTATAATCAGGGAATCATACCTTTCCCAGAAAGTACCTGCCTCTGGCTGACAGTGTTCCTATGCATTCATTAGCGGGGATTTCTCAGAGCATTGGGGTCTTCTGGCTGGCTCTCAGCTGTGACCCCCTCCTTGTGTATATACCTCTGTCTCTGTGTCTTTTCCACACCCATTGCTAATCTTCCTCTTGCTTTGTACTCTCTTTTCAGGATCACTTCCAGAAGTTTCTTCCCACCGTGGGAGGACAGCTGGAGACAGCTGGTCAGGGCTTCTCCTATGGCAAGGGCAGCAGCGGAGGCCAGGCTGGGGGCAGTGGCTCTGCTGGACAGTATGGCTCTGACCACCATCAGCAGGGCTCTGGGTTTGGAGCTGGGGGTTCAGGTGGTCCTGGAGGCCAGGCTGGTGGTGGAAGAGGAGCTCCTGGCACAGTAGGGGTTGGAGAGCCCGGATCAGGCAAGTATTCTCACCAGAAGTAATGTGTCTGATCCCCACGGCAGACATGTCCCTAGGAATGAGGCCTAGTTAAGATATGGGAAGAGGGAGACTGAGGTGTCTTGGACCCAAAAGGTATCCAGGATACAGCAATGTGTTTACTTCACCCACAGCCTTATCGTTTAGTTAGCCATTCCCCACCCCAACACGGCTTCTCAGATTCAGTCACAAATCTCACCCCAGACTACCATTATGCTACAAACCATATACAATTTCCAGGATATTACACCTCTGGACCTAGACTCAGCAACTTCCCTAGCGGTAGGATATGGGATTAGCTTTCATTAGCTATTAATAATAGCTGCTATTATTTGTTTTACATTTCTCTTTCATGGCTACCAGGTGACCAGGCAGGTGGAGATGGAAAACATATCACTGTGTTCAAGACTTATATTTCCCCATGGGATCGGGCCATGGGGGTTGACCCTCAGCAAAAAGTGGAACTTGGCATTGACCTACTGGCATATGGGGCCAAAGCTGAACTCCCCAAATATAAGTCCTTCAACAGGTAGGATAGTGGGGAAGGAACCAGATGTATTCCACTGTGTAATACCATGCTTTACTTGGTATGTGGGTTTTAGTTCAAATGTTTCAGAAGGGGGCTAAGCTGTAACAGCAGGAATATGGGACCCTCATGGAGGCTCTCTCTTGCCTCTCATAGCAGCATGGTGAGGGAAAGATTTGTTGGGAAGCAAGATCTCTATGTTAGTTCACTGATCAGTGGTTAGGTACTGATGTTTTTCAGCGTGGGGGTTTTTTGAAGATAAAATGGGGATTCTACACTTTATGGTTAGAGGTATCTCCTGGCTCTCTCCCATTCAAGGTGACGATGCCATGATGCCATTACTCTTCCTGTAGGATATCTCTTTCTTTATACCCTGTTCCAAGTTTCTATTGTTTTAGAATTGGGCATTGTAGACCATGGATAGGAGATCTGTGAGAGAGCAGATTGAGGAAGGTCTACCAAAGTACTTTTGCATTTAATGGTTAAGTCCTCCAGCCACTATCTGTTGGAGATAAGGGTAGAGTTGGAGTTGTAAATTACAATATACATTGTAATTTAGGATGGTCTCATACTCTTGGATGTATAGTATTTGGGCCAAAATGCTGATGTATGTCACATGTATTCATGAGACCACGTAGTCTACTAGGCTCCTCTCATCACTAACTGGATAGACGAACAAGCCAGGTAAGTGGGTGTTAAGGGAGAAGGAGAACTGGAAGCATGGAAGCAATCTCTGGTTTATACACTCTCCTCCCTTAAAACAGGGTTACCACTCATTGAAAAGTACTTTCTCTTTTATTCTGACTCTTAATTATGTAACACCCCCCTCCCCCAGGACAGCAATGCCCTACGGTGGATATGAGAAGGCCTCCAAACGAATGACCTTCCAGATGCCCAAGTTTGACCTGGGGCCTCTGCTGAGTGAACCACTGGTCCTCTACAACCAGAACCTCTCCAACAGGCCTTCTTTCAATCGAACCCCTATTCCCTGGTTGAGCTCTGGGGAGCATGTAGACTACAATGTGGATATTGGTATCCCCTTGGATGGAGAGACAGAGGAGCTGTGAAGTGTCTCCTCCTGTCGTGTGCACCATTTCCCCTCTCTGGTTCCAATTTGAGAGGGGATACTGGACAGGATACCCCAACTGTTACTCCAGTATCCTTGTGGCAATGGAGGGTAAAGGGTGGGATCCATTGCCTTGCCACCCTTCAAGTTCCCACTCCGAAGCATCCCTCCTCAACAGCTCAGAGCTCCCATCCTGCTGCTCCATATGGAATCTGCTCTTTTATGGAATTTTCTCTGCCACTGGTAACAGTCAATAAACTTCAAGGAAATGAACTCATTCTTCCTCTGGTGTTTGAAGGCAAGGCAGATGAGAACTGAGGCTGATGATGCACAAAGGGCAATTAAAGCAACAGACTAAACACTCTTCATTCAGACTTTAGGACCATATATGAACTTTGGTTGCTTACACACCCAACACCTGCATCAATACCCACAAAACACATTCATCAGCTATAAACAAATAATATTATTCGATATTACATGAGATAAAGTCTTGTGTGTAAACCCACATGCTGGTCCATGTGTGTATAAAGCTACTGTACACCGATTAGGAAATAAATGTTGGTAACACTTAATACTAATGTTATCTTTGTGTAGCCAGCTAGAAGCTGGTAAACACCAGGAAAGGAAAATGGGTGTTAAGAAAATGAAGGTTCTCAGGGGATGGTGGCGCACACCTTTAATCCCAGCACTTGGGAGGTAGAGGCAGGCGGATTTCTGAGTTCAAGGCCA
>NW_022196915.1:7376962-7399141 GCF_008632895.1 Mastomys coucha | reverse complement strand
AAAAAAAAAAAAAGAAAGAAAGAAAGAAAAAAGAAAATGAAGGTTCCTTTGATTTTCATGAAGCAATATCACGTGTAAAGTTACTGAAGAAATGGCTCAGCAGTTTAAGTACTTACGATCTTCAAAAGGACCAGAGTCTGGATGCCAGCAGCCATAACCATTTATAATCCCAGTTCCAGGGAATATGTTACCATCTTCTGGCTTCCTAGGGCATTAGGCATGAGTGTAGTGCACACACACACCTGCATGCAGACAAAACACTCATACCTATAACATAAAAAGAAAGAAGTCTAAAGTTACCAGAAACCAGAGTAAGCTTGGGAATATAAAAGCTTACATGGGGCTGGAGAGATGGCTCAGAAGTTAAAACACTTGTTGCTCTTGCCGAGGACTGGAGTTTAGTTAGTTCTAAGCACCCACACCATGGTTCACAACCACCTGTACTTCCAGAGGCACTCTGCACCAGTGAGGTGCATATACACACATGTAGGCACACATGAGATTGATACACACGTGTAGGCACAACAGTCATAGACATAAAAGGACTAAACAGGAGACCAGACAGAATCAAGAAAGAAGCAGGAGAAACTCGTGATAGTGACAGCGTGCTTGGTTCTGAGAGCACAGCAAGAAATGATCTAAAAGTTCCAGGGGATTAGTGACGTTCAGTCTAGTGCTTGAAGAAACCACGGAAGCACAATAGGAATGAGTGACAGTACCCTTATGTTGATATCCAACTTCGGGGCCTGGAACTCATTATGTAGACCAGGCTGGCCTTGAACTCATTAGAAATATGCCTGCCTCTGTCTCTTAAGTGTTAAAATGAAGTTTAATTTTTAAAATTGTTTTGACTACTAAATTATTCTTCTTTTTAGAGACCAGCCTGGACTACTTGGGATACTATCCCAAGAGGAAGGGAGAGAGAGAGAGAGAGAGAGAAAGAGAGAGAGAGAGAGAGAGACAGACAGAGACAGAGAGACAGACAGAGACAGATACAGAGAGAGAGACAGGCAGCTGTTTTTTTTTTTTTTTTTTCTTTTTTTTTTTTTGAGACAGGTTTTCTCTGTATAGCCCTGGCTGTCCTGGAACTCACTCTGTAGACCAGGCTGTCCTCGAACTCAGAAATCCGCCTGCCTCTGCCTCCCAAGTGCTGGGATTAAAAGCGTGCACCACCACTGCCTGGCTAGACTGCAACTCTTGTGAGGAACAGGCTAGCCCAGACCTTGTAGTGATTCTCCCGACTCTATCACCAACAGTCCACTATCTTTATTTTTACTGCAGTGTTGAGGGTTGAATTTAAGCCCTCACAAATACATTACTCTGTTTTAAAATTCAGGAGAAGCAATGTGTGGTGGTGCATGCCTTTAGTCCTAGCACTTGAGAGGCAGAGGCAGGTGGATCTCTGAGTTCAAGTCCAACTTGATCTACAGAGTGAGTTCCAGGACAGCCATAGCTATATAGTGAGTGAGACCTTGTCTCAAAAACAAAGGAACTCAAGAGAGTCCTTTTAGATAAGACTTTGTGATTCTAGTGGGTTCTAGTACGCACTAGTTTTTATATTATACAAGACTAGCTTTTGTTATTTACCTAGCCTCTGCGGCTATTGAGTTAGCAATTTCAAAGGTCTCTCCTTTATAAATCACATAGCCAGAATATCATCCTCTGGCTCTGGTAGAGTGCTCATTCGATACTATAGAGACAAAGTCTATGCTGTACAATATTGCACTTACTAGTGAGCTGCATGTGATTTCCGAGTTCATTAAACATTTCTGTTTGACTGAAATGTGGAATAAATACAAGATAAGTATTTTAAAGCTTTTCTTTACTCTTATTTTTTACATCATATGGATGTTTTGCCTACATGTCTGTGCACCTCATGCATGCAGTGTCTACAGAAGCTAGAATGCATTAGATCCTCTGGAACTGGAGTTGTTAGTTGAACCCTGGTCCTACCTAAGAGCTATACTCTTCACAAATATTCTTAACGGCTGAGATCTCTCTTCAGCCCCTAAACACTGGTTTCTGAAAAAAGTAAGGACAAAAAAAACCAATCTTGGATGAGTGTGGCATAGCAGGATTTTAGTTTCTAGTGCTTGGGAGCAGAGGCAGGCGATCTCTATGAATTCCAGGCTAGTCAGGGCGAGAGTGAGACCTTGTCTTAAAAATGAAATAGATTAATACTGATTACAAATTATTTTTAAGTTAATTTTCAGAGACATGTAGCTCTGGTTGTTCTGGAATTCACTCTGTAGACCAGGGTGGCCTTGCAAAGAGATCTACTTTTCTTTGCCTACCAAGTTCTGGGACTAAAGGCATGAGCCACCACACCTGGCCTGATTTGAAACTGAAGTGGTTAAAAATACTAGTGAAATTAATTTTGTTAATAAATGTATCAAGTGGAAAATTTAAGTTGTACACTGTGGTTAGTAGCTATGTTTTTACTTGACAGAACTAAATGCACCTTACGAAAACTACTCAAGGGCTTCTAGAGGTAAAAATTCTTCCCAATTTCTATTGTCCTGTTCATTCCCTGTGTTTCATCCCTCCTTGTTGACCAATGTTCCGTAAATTCCTTCTGCTTCCTAGGCTCGCTTTATTGGCATGGGAGCAGAGACTCTCCAGTAAGTCCAGGTTCAGAGGATGTAAGCCCAGGCCCGCAATCAACAAGTGCCAACTGTAGTCCTGTGAGATTTCCATTCGCATCCCACGGATAAATACCTAAAGGTGTTTCTTTCTTTCTTTCATTCTTGTTTGTGTGTGGGCCTGTGATTTACTTCCTATTTTGGTCTCGAAAATTGATGGGGCGGGGCACCTGAGATAAACTTCTACGAGGAAGCAAAGTAAGTTTGGCAGAGGGTAGAAAAAGAACAGATGAAAAATTCTTGAAGGTACCTCCAGAGGTGAGGAGGTAAATTTCGGGCCTACCCACTTCATCACCAGCAATTCGACAAGAAGGGAAAAATGTCAGGGGAACGGAACCGAAGGTAAACAGTTCTCAGTGTGACGAGGAAGGAAAGCAGACGCCCAAGTTGATTTCAGCAGAGAGCCTGCCACAATAACTGTCCGCGGCGGGAGCAGACCGCCGGCGTTCTTCCACTAGGTCAGAGCCGGTGGTCTTCGCCCGCGTCCCATCTCTAAATCTTTCCCAGCTCGCCCGGAGCTGCCTCGCCGCCGCCGCCGCCGCCATCTTACACATGACTATCGCGAGACAGCCTTAGCCGGTCCGTCGCCAGACTCACTTTCCAGCGAGTCTCTCTTCCACGGGTCTCGTCGGCGCCGAGGGAAGTATCGCGAGAGTTGGTTGCCTTGGCTCCCTGTAGCTATAGCAGCCGCGGCGGTTAAGGATGCGACGGCGGGAGCGGTGAGTGCGACACTCTCAGGGGGGCGGGGCCGGCGGAAACGGGGTGCAGGGGTAGCGCAGGGGGAGGGGGTGCGGAAGGTCGGGTCTCGGGGGACCTGCACCCCGGGGTGACGCGTTAGGAGGGACTGGCGTTCTGTGCGCGGCGGGACCGGGCGTCTTTCCGAGCTGGGGCAGCAGGGGCGGGTTGGCGCTGCACCGAGGTCCGGGGACAGGGGGCAGGGAGACCCGGGTGGACTTGGGCTCAAGGGGGCAGGTGTGGGAGCGGAGAGGGACGCGAGGGATGGAAGCTGGGAGGTTAGGGAGACTCAGAACCGGATCAGAGGAGCCAAGCTGCATCCGAAAGAAGTGGGAAGAAAATGGGGGTAATGTGCAGGAGAGGGTACCTTGAATGGGAGCAAAGAGTTGGGCCCACGTCGTGTTTTCACTGTTGAGGGTAGGATAGGAGTGCGGAAGAGAGCGAGGGTCAGGTTTTTGCAAACACTCCTTCCCTCCCTACTCCACCGAAGGCTGGGCTGGGCCACCGGGCCAGCACCTGACTCCTAAATGGTGTGGCGGGAATGGTGGCGTCCGGGAACCTTCCAGCTTTCCGTTCTCCTAGCCAAAGAGATAATCCAACGAACCAACACTCTGGACTTGTGAAAGGAGAAGTCTTGGTAAACTAGTATTAGTTGGAGAGTATCTTTTTAGCGTAGAGACTGTGAGTAGGATAAGTGATTGATTGCTGCTCTAAAATAAAGCGTGGGGTGGGGGCGGGAGAGAGACATTCTTTAGGGAAACAACCCACAGACCATGAGGTGTGCTTCCTCTGGAGCGTTTGGGAGCTGAAAGAGGGGGGTGTGTGTTCACAACACGTTTCTTCCCAAATTCATTCAAGTGTAGAATTCCTTTTCGATGTGCTCGTGAAATTATATATGCAGTGTAAAATCAGAAGAGACGATATGGCAAAAGAATGTACAATAAGACACTCAAACCTTTTACAAATAGAACTTAAAACTAAGAAAGTGTTTTTGTTGTTGCAGAAGGTTGAACACTCAATCTAGGGATAGTTTTAGTACCTTTCATAGAAACCATACTGTTTCCACAGTATGCCCATTCAGATTATCTTTGAAGAAATAGGTGAGGTTTTATTTTAAGAGACAGAATAAATTTTGATTACCTGGAAATAAAAGCAATCTTAAGGAATTAAAATTACTTAGGGAAAAAGAATTTACCCTCAGAATCTCAAGAGCTGTTTTCTGGTGTTGAGCTTGGACTTTTTGTCTGGCTAATTCATTTCTAGTGGAAATCATGGCTTCACCTCATGGGTAAAGATAACAAGCTTTCCAAAAAATTTTCCACTTTGTAGGTATAAATTTACAAAGGGTAACTTCTTTTGATTATGTAACCAGATTTTGCCATATTGAGATTCATTAAATTCATTAATTAGAATAATGGCTTTTAAATCCTTGAGCTGCTTAAATATAGTCATGAGTCCCACTTATTTGATGTGTATTAGAGGGAAACTTAGTTTGTGGTATTTGTAACTGAACTTAGTGCTTTTCTGGGACAAGGAAAAGCTTTATGTGGAAGTTGGACAATTTTCTGTAAGAGTTCAACAACAAGCTTTATGGAACCACTGTTGTGTATAGTATTATTTAAGGTGTTGAAGGGAAAAGGTTATGCCATACATCCATTCAACATTTGTTGAGACCTATTTTGTGTGGAAGACCTCAGAGTATAAAGGTAAAAGGTACAAAGCTCTGTGCCTTTAACTGCTTAGAGCCCACATGGCAGACAATAATGAGACATGAGGGTGATGAAGTGAGTGCACCATACTAACTGTGAGTACACCTTAAATCCCAGCCCTCAGGAGGCAGAGACAGGTGAATCTCTTGAGTTACAGACTCAGTGTGAGTTTCAGAACAGCCAAGGCTACACGGAGAAGCCCTGCATCCCCATGTCTCCCTCCCCCGCACCCCAATTATTTATTTATATATATATATATGTATAATATATGTATATATACATACACACACACATACATATATATATATATATATATATGAAATTAAGCAAATTCTAAACTATACTACACGAGTAAAATATTTTTCAGGAGAAGAAAACGTTATAATGGAAATTGAAGGAGGATTTTCTAGCTTGCTTCCTCACCTGCATCCCTTGAGATGGAATTGGTAGCCTGGGTCTTCCTGTACCAAACTTCTGAGTCACTGAGATTACAGATTGTGCAGGTATTAGTTTACAATCTAGTGGTCCATTAAATCT
This sequence comes from Mastomys coucha, assembly GCF_008632895.1. Classification (NCBI taxonomy): domain Eukaryota; kingdom Metazoa; phylum Chordata; class Mammalia; order Rodentia; family Muridae; genus Mastomys; species Mastomys coucha. The sequence goes on along the minus strand of NW_022196915.1, from coordinate 7,393,518 downwards.
GTTCTTTTTTAAAAATAATGATTATTGACTCTTCTGCAGGGAGACAGAAGGCCAGGCAGTAATTGTCGTATACAACCTGTAGCCTAGTCTTTCAAGGTAAACATCACAACCTTTTTCTTTTTCTCTTTGTTCTGAAACGGGATCTCTCAAGATACAAATATCACATTTTTTGTTTTTCTTTGAGTCAATATTTTATATAGCCCAGGCTGGTCTGGAACTCTATGTAGCTAAAGATGGATTTGAACTTCTGATCTTCACCCAAGCTCTGGGATTATAGACATGCACTACCTCAGCAGGCAACTTAAAACATTCTTTTTTGTTTTTTTCGAGACAGGGTTTCTCTGTGTAGCCTTGGCTATCCTGGAACTCTGTAGACCAGGCTGGCCTCGAACTCAGAAATCCACCTGCCTCTGCCTCCCAAGTGCTGGGATTAAAGGCGTGTGCCACCACCACCCAGCCCAATTTACAGCATTCTTAAGTAACTAATAATAACATCCCACATCCATTAAGGTCATGTTCCATGCATGCCATCTCATCTGCAACACTGCAGCTGATACCTTAGGGTTTTCTTTTTTGCCACATACACACAGTTACCTAGGACCTTGCACAAGCATGGCCTTGAGTACCTGAGCTTTAAAAATAAGGATCAGGCTGGAGAGAGAGATGGCTCAACAGTGAAGATCATGGTCTGCACTTGCAGAGGACCTACGAGAGTACCACTTGTAACTCTAATTCTTTGCAATCTGATGCTCCCTCAGGCTTCTGCAGTCACTCCCATGCATGGCATACAGGCAGCTCACATGTAAATAGAGAAAATAAAAGTAAACCTTGAAAGTAAGGATAAGGAAATTAAAAAAATAACTCACAAAACCAAAATGAAGCTGGGATTGGTAGTGCATCCTTGTAATCCTATAATTTGGTAGGCAGAGGCAAGCTTGAGGCCAGCCTGGTCTACATAGTGTATTTCAGGCCAGTCAAGACCACATAGGGAGACCTCCAACTCAGAAGATTAAATGGCAGCAAAAGATAAGGAGGTATCAAAATGAAGTTGTTTAAGGTCATAGAGCTGGGACATGCCAGGTTAGGAATTACTTGGAAGTGATGTGATTCTTATTTTTTAAAATGAAAATGGCATAGTAGTACATGCCTGTAGTCCTGGTTACTCTGGGAGGTTGGGACAAGAGGATCACATAAGCCTAGAAGCTCCATACCAGCTTGTGTATAACCTGGGAGACAAGTCTCAAAGGAAAGGAGAAAACCTAGAGTCAGGTGAGCAAGATGGCTCAGTGAATAAGGCTTCATTCATTCAGTGAATATGGCTTTATGCTTGCAGCTAAGCATGAAGACCTGAGTTTGATTCTCAGAATCTATATTGTTTTGGGAGATTCCACAAAGTTATTCTCTGACTTCCACATATATATGTGGCATAGGTGTAGTTTTATCTTCCCCCAACTCTTGTGCTAGTAAACACACACAAAATGTTAGAAAATAGAGAAGACACATACACATAAAACCTAGACTTTAGTGATCTTGGTGGTATCATGCTTAGCCTAAGAAAAGGGTTTCAGTCGCAGCCCTGTAAGATACATAAAAAAAGTGTCTTTGTCCTGGACTCACTTCTTGGACCAGGTTGTCTCTACAAAGAATTCACAGTCTGTCTCTGCCTTCTCAGTGCTGGGATTAAAGGCATGTGCCACCACATGTGGCTAAAGAAAGATTTTTAAACTGGGTATGGTGCTCCATACCTTTAATCTGTGAGACAGAGGCAGGTGGATCTCTGTGAGTTGAGGCCAGCCTGGTATATATAGTGAGCTCCAGGACAGTCTAGGCTGTAGTGTGACCCTGTCTCAAAAGAAAGAAAGAAAAGAAGGAAGGAAGGAAGGAAGGAAGGGAGGAAGGAAGGAAAAGGAGCAGTCTTGAAATTGAGGTAGAGAGAGATTGAAGTTGAGATTGTCTAGGAGATCAAAATTTAGGGGGCCAGTGGGGAGAGCCTACATTTGTGGAAGGGGTATCTCTTCATAGGGTTTCCTCCCTCATACACACACACATACACACACACATACACACACACACATGCACACACACACATACACACACACACACACACTACGCATGAGAAACTAATTTGAATATTAGCATGATGTTAAATTCGAGGGTTTATATTGTTATACAGGGACTTGAATAAATTATATTCATGCTGTGTATAATTGTATAGGGAACTATGCTTGGGAAAATAGTTGTAACAAGAAATAATTAACATTTGCAAGCTCTCAGAAAATAATTGTTTTAGTAGTGGAAATGGTTATTTATTTATATTCATATGTGAGAAAATGATACTTTTTAAAAATTTAATTTTGTTTGTTTGAGTATTTTTGCCTGCAACTATGTGTATATACTACATGTGTGCCTGGTGCCTGTGGGAACCAGAAGTGGGCATCAGAGCCCATGAAACTAGAATTATAGATGCTTGTGAACACATTTAGGTCCTGGGAACTAAACCTGGGTCCTCTGTAAGAGCAGCAAGTATTTTTAATTGCTAAGCCATCTCTTTAATCCCAAATGTTACTTTTAAATTTAATACTCTTAAGAAATATTTTAGTGTTTGAGATAGACTCTCATTTAGCCTACTAGCTGAGGGTACCATGAACTCTTGATCTTGCCGCCTCCACGTCTCAAAAGTGTTGAGATTACAAGTATGTTCCACAATGCTGGCAGAAATTAAAATTTGTTTTTATCTTTTAAAGTTTGTGTTTGTTTTCATTTTTTAAAAAAAGATTTATTTTTATATGTGAGTTCACTGTAGCTGTACAGATGGTTGTGAGCCTTCATGTGGTTGTTGGGAATTGAATTTTTTAGGACCTCTACTCACTTCAGTTAACTCCAGTCACTCAGTCCCTGCTTGCTCCGGCCCAAAAATTAATTTATTATTATAAGAACACTGTAGCTGACTTAAGGCATACCAGAAGAGAGCATCAGATCTCATTACGGGTGGTTGTGAGCCACCATGTGGTTGCTGGGATTTGAACTCAGGACCTCTGGAAGGGCAGTCAGTGCTCTCACCTTCTGAGCCATCTTGCTAGCCTTTGTTTTCATTTTTGAAACAGGGTTTCCCTGTGCTTTGGCTGTACTGGAACTTTCTCTATAGACTAGGTTGTCCTTGAACTCACAGAGATCCATCTGCCTCTAACTTTGAGTGCCAAAGGCATGTGCTGGGCTTATTTTTTCATCTTTAAAAATTAAAATTGTGGGCTGGAGAGATAACTCACTGACTGCTCTTCCCAGAGGTCCTGAGTTCAATTCCCAGCAACCACATGGTGGCTCACGGTCATCTGTAATGAGATCTGATGCCGAAGACAGCTACAGTGTACTCACATACAAATAAATACATTTTAAAAAACTAAAAAGGTATCTATTTATTGTGTGAGTGTGCATGTCTGTGTGTGAGTACACGTGTGCCATGCTCATGTGTAGAGGTCATAGGACTATTGGGAGTTGAGACTTTCCTGTAACCTTGTGGGATCTGGGGTTAAAGCAAGCTAATCTAGTCCTGCAGCAAAGGGCCTCTACCCTCTGAGCTATCTCACTGGGCCTATTTTGCTTTTTGGTTTTTTCGGTTTTTTTTTGTTTTTGTTTTTGTTTTTTTTTGTTTTGTTTTGTTGTTGTTTTGTTTTTTTGAGGAAGGATTTCAGATACACAGGCTACCCTGAACTTAAAAGATAGCTGAGGTTAACTTTGTACTCGATCCTTCTCCTTCTGTCTCCCAGGGCTGGGATCACAGGGACTTACCATCACCTCTGCCTCTAAGGAATGTAACTAGACTAGACTCTAAGATAGTTAACTAAATATTTTTATATGGCAGTGCTTCCTTCTTGGTATACTTTCACAGATTTATGCATACATGTATACAGAAAGATAGACACATACATATACACACAAATCTGCTTTCATGGTTTTTACATTATCTTTTGTTCATGTATATGGGGTTTCATATAGAGATTAGAGAACAACTTGTGGAATTGCTTCTGTTCCTTCTACCATGTGGATTCTGTGGTTCAAACTTAGGTGATAGGCTTTAGTGGTAAGTGCCTTTACTTGTTGAGCCATCTTACTTGAAATTTTTAGTTAAAAATAAAAAATATATATGTATGTATGTATATATATATATACACACACACACATATAATTTTTAAAGATTTATGTGTATGGAAATTTTATCTATAGGTAAATATATATACCACATGTGTCCCTGGTGAGGTTAGAAGAGGGTATTGGATCTCCTGGAACTAGAATTACTTATGTTTGTGAGGCACCAAGTGAGGACTGGGAATAGAACTTGTTCCTTTGAAGAGAAACAAGTACTCTAAACTGCTAAGCCATCTCTCCAGCCCTGTGTGTGTGTGTGTGTGTGTGTGTGTGTGTGTGTGTGTGTATCACACACTCATATATATATATATATATATATATGTTTTATTTATTTTATGTATGTGAGTACACTGTTTCTTTCTTCAGACACACCAGAAGAGGGCGTTGGATCCCATCACTGTTGGTCATGAGCTATACCATGTGGTTGCTGGAAAATGAATTCAGGACCTCTAGAAGAGCACTCAGTGCTCTTAACCCGAGGTGTCTTTCTAGCCCTAATTGTATTATTATTATTATTTTTTCCGAGATAGGGTTTCTCTGTGTAGCCCTAGCTATCCTGGAACTCACTGTGTAGACCAGGCTGGCCTCGAACTCAGAAATCTGACTGCCTCTGCCTCCCAAGTCCTGGGATTGAAGGCGTGTGCCACCACTGCTCGGCTCCTAATTGTATTTTTTTTTAAAGATTTATTTATTTATTATATGTAAGTACACTGTAGCTGTCTTCAGATGCATCAGAAGAGGGCGTCAGATCTCATTATGGGTAGTTGTGAGCCACCATGTGGTTGCTGGGATTTGAACTCATGACCTTCCGAAGAGCAGTCGATGCTCTTCCCCACTGAGCCATCTCACCAGCCCCCTAATTGTATTTTTAAAGTACATTTATTCATGAATGTTTCTGCGTGGGTGTATGCATGCCATGGTGTGTTTGGAGAAGTTAAAGAACAACTTGCAGGACTCAGTTCTTTCCACATGTGCATTTGTACTCTGAGCTATCTAGTTGGCCAGAAATTAAAGTTTTATGTATCTGTAAATAGCTTTTTTGTTTTGTTTTTTTGAGACAAAGTTTCTTTTTGTAACAGTCCTGGCTGATTTGACATTTGTTTTGTAGTCCAGGCTGGCCTTGAACTCACAGAGATCTACCTGTCTCTCCCTCTTGAATGCTGGGATTAAAGATATGTGCCACCATGCCTCCTACCCATTTTTTTTTTTAATTATTTTAATCCACTGAGTCTGACTGGGTGGGGCCTATCCACATACTCATGGGTGTCAGCCTATCCAGTGGAGTGCAAGTTTACCTAGCAGGACCACACCCTTAAAGAAAACTGACCTCCTTCCCACAGAAGCCACCAACAGTCAATAGTTTCTGAGTTAGTAGTGGGGTACGGTGAGTCCCTACTTTTTCCAAGCTGGAATGTCAACTGGCCTGGTCTTGTGCTGGTCTTGTGTAGGCAACCACAGCTGCCTCAAGTTCATGAATGCAGTGGTCCTGTCCTGTCCAGAAGACAGCTTTCTCTGTGATCTCCTCAGTCTCTGGCTCTTAGAGTCTCAGTGGCCTGAGCCTTGTGGGGTGGGAGTAAGGTAGACATCCATTTGTGGCTGAGCACTGTGCAGGTACTTATTCTCTACTTTTTCCAAAATTTTTATGGAGAGAGGAATAAATGCTCTCAGGTAAGTTTAGGAGACCAGTGTTGTCAGGAGACTGGATAAAAGACAAAGTACAAGGGGCTGGAGAGATGGCTCGGCAGTTAAGAACATTGACTGCTCTTCCAGAGGTCCTGAGTTTAAATCCCAGCAACCATGTGGTGGCTCACAACCATCTGTAATGAGATCTCATACCCTCTTCTGGTATATCTGAAGACAGCTACAGTGTATTTATATATAATAAATAAATAAATCTTTAAAAAAAGACAAACTTACTACTGACTTCCCTTATTTTGTATTTATACATCCTACATAGGATAAAGGCATTCGGATCATTTATCTAAGTGTCTTTTATATCTGGGGTGTGTGTGTGTGTGTGTGTGTGTGTGTGTGTGTGTGTGTATGTATGTATGTATGTGTACACTACTGGGCCATTTTATCTTTTTTCTTTTTAAGTGGAGGGTTACAGATTTAGCTGGGCAAGGTGGTGATCTTTAATTCCAAGACTTGGGAGACAGAGGCAGGTAGATCTCTGCATTTGAGGTAAACCTATTCTACAAAGTGAGTTCTAGGACAGCCAGGGTTACACAGAGAAACCCTGTCTTGGAAGGAGAGAGAGACAGAGAGACAGAAGGAGAGAGACAGGGGCAGGGGGGAGAGGGAGGGAGGGAGGAGATACAAATTGAAGGTAAGTCAGTGGTGTGTTCTCATAAGTTGATTATTAAAGCAGTTCCCATCTGTATTGATTTTTCCTAATAGACTATGGGTAAAATGAGATTTTTTTCCTAACACTTTTCTAAGTAGTTAGCTATTTAGTCAAGGCTAGCCTGGACTCCAAAGCAAGTCTCAGGACAGCCAGGGCTGTTGCACAGAGAAACTCTGTCTGGAAAACACATGAGTTATTTTTGAGACATTGAGACATATTTCCAAGAAAAGTTTAGAGCAAAAGGACAAGCAGATACACAAATCCTTGAGAACTGAAAGAAACTTGTCCAGAAGATGGAGATGTTTGGCAGGGTTCAGTGATACATGGAGTGGTCCTCACATCCTACCCTTCTCAGGACAGCCTAGATGTACTTCTTTTCATTGCAACAGTCTTCTTCTTCTTTTTTTAATGCAATGTGCTCTTTTTTTTTTAAAGATTTATTTATTTATTATATGTAAGTACACTGTAGCTGTCTTCATTACATGAAGCCACCATGTGAGCCACCATGTGGTTGCTGGGATTTGAACTCATGACCTTTTGAAGAGCAGTTGGTGTTCTTTCCCGCTGAGCCATCTTACCAGCCCAAAACAGTCTTCTTTTGTTGTTTTGGAATTCTGAATTTTATTTCTGCTCCTCCAGGGAGTATGAAAGTACTAATTTTACACCATTTATTATTAAGAGGAAAAAACTGAAACAGTTAACCCTGCCTGGTAGATAAAGATGATGATTTCATTTTAAAGTTGAGTTTCTTCAAATTGAATTTTTACAGTTTTCTTTTTTCCTGTCTCTGTCTCTTGTTTCTGTCGTCCCCACCCCCCAACCCTCCTCTGAGATAAGGTCTCTCTACATAGCCCTGGATGTCCTGGAACCCCACTATGCCACTATGTAGAGCAGGCTGGTCTTGAATTCACAGATTTCACCTGTCTCTGCCTTCCAAGTGCTGGGTTAAAGATATGCACCATTATGCCCAGCACAAAAAGTATTCTTATGGGTGTGAGATGATGGATCATTTTATTATGAGTTTCATTTCCCTAATGAGTTCATTTCCCATCCTGAGATGCTCTTTGGTCATTTGTATATCTTACTTGATAAAATTTCCATTGCCCTTGTTCATCCTTATTTTTTCCCTTCTTTCCTATAACCTTATACTTCTGGGGTTTCCTCCCTCCCTTCTTTCCTTCCTTCCTTCCTTCCCTCCTTCCTTCCTTCCTTCCTTCTTTCCTTTATTTGAGACAGGGTTTCTCCGTGTAGCCCTGGCTGTCCTGGAACTTACTCTGTAAATCAGGCTGGCTTTGAACTCACTGATATCCACTTGCCTCTGCCTCCTGAGTGCTGGAATTAAAGGAGTGCATCACTGCCCAGCTTTATTTTTGAGGTTTTAAAAACATGTATTAATTTAATTTTATGTGCATTTGTGTGCCTGAGTGTATATATGTGAGTCATATACACACAGGAGCCTGTGAAGGATGGAAGCATCTAATACTTTGGGATTAGAATTATAGTTGTGAACCACCACAACTTGGTTTTGAGTACTGGGAACTGAATCCTGGTCTTCTCCAAGAGCAGTAGGTGCTCATAACCACTGAGCCATCTCTCCAACCCCTCTTGTCCATTTTCTTTGTTATGTTTTGTTGTAGAGTTGTTATAGTTCTCCACATGTTATACATATTAACCTCTTTTGTTGCTATTGTTTATTGTTTTGCTTTATAGAGACAGGGTCTCATTCAATAGCTTACACTGGCCTGGAACTCAGTGTATGGCCCAGGATGTCCTTGAACTCATTATGATACTTTTTTCTTTCTTCTTTTTTTTTTTTTTTTTTTTTTTTTTTTTTTTTTTTTTTGTTTTTGTTTTTCGAGACAGGGTTTCTCTGTGTAGCCCTGGCTACCCTGGAACTCACTCTGTAGACCAGACTGGCCTTAAACTCAGAAATCCGCCTGCCTCTGCCTCCCAAGTGCTGGGATCAAAGGTGTGCGCCACCACCGCCCAGCATGATACTTCTTTCTTAACTTCCTGAGTGTTGGAGTGCTCCTGAGTGCTATAAAGATATGTGCTATTGCACATGGCTGAATATAACCTTTTTTTTTTTGTTTTTAATTATATGAAAGTACACTGTAGCTGCCTTCAGACACACCAGAGGGCTTCAGATCTCATTACAGATGGTTGTGAGCCACCATTTGATTGCTGGGATTTGAACTCAGGACCTTCGGAAGAGCAGTCAGTTCTCTTAACTGCTGAGCCATCTCTTCAGCCCTGAATATAACCTTTTATCACATAAATTATTTGTAAATAATAGCTTTTATTTTATTGGTTACTTTTAAATCTTTTGCTTAATCTGTTATGCCCTTTGTATAGAAACTCATTTTTTGTTTTTAATATTTTACATATTAAAGATATGTAAAAAGAACCCTATAATAAGGATCCTTATATACACTATCTAGTATGTAAATACTTAGCTGCTCTTCTGATTACAAATCCTTTTTTTTTTTTAAAGATTTATTTATTATTATAAACAAGTACACAAGTACACTGTAGCTGTCTTCAGACACTCCAGAAGAGGGCGTCAGATCCCATTACAGGTGGTTGTGAGCCACCATGTGGTTGCTGGGGTTTGAACTCAGGACCTTCGGAAGAGCAGTCAGTGCTCTTAACCACTGAGCCATCTCACCAGCCCCCCCCTTTTTTTTTAAACATTCTTCTTCTTTTTTTAAAAAGATTTATTTATTTATATGTAAGTACACTGTAGCTGTTTTCAGACACACCAGAAGAGGGTATCAGATCTCATTACTGATGCTTGTGAGCCACCATGTGGTTGCTGGGAATTGAACTAAGGACCTACGGAAGAGCAGTCAATGCCCTTAACCACTGAACCATCTCACCAGCCCCACAAATCCTTTTTTATATCTCAAAGATAACCAAAGCTGTTGGTGCACATTTAAAATCCCAGCACTCTGGAGGTTAAGGCCAGAAGATGGGAAGTTCAGAGCCAACCATTGTCAGATCTTGTCTGAAAACAATCAAAAGATAACCAGTAGTGAATGTGATATTCTAGCTACTTAATCTTTAGATGGGCTGTTAGCCTGTTAGAAGTTTTTCCTGGCTGAAGTAAAATATTACAGAGGTCTTGTGAAGGAGGGCTAAGGTGAGAAAGGTTCTTGTTTTGTTTCAGGTTCAGAGTGTAGTCAGCAAGCACCACCCAGAGGCTGTTGTACATAATAGAAATATAGATATATCAGTTATTTGCTCTCCAATACTTCTGACTGAAGTTATTTAATACCACTGTTAGAACATTTTGAAATGAAATCAACTCTACTTATCTTTGGGCTAGGACTGTTCTGTTTTGTCCCTAAAGAGATGGGTATGACAGTAAATATTTTCTTAAGATGGTGAAACTGAGAGAAAACCTGGACGTATTTAGTTTTCACTGCATGTAGCACATTTGGCTGCCTTGGCTACTTTAGATTTGGGAACAGAGCAAATGGATGAATATGTAGTGGGTTTGGGAATGTGGCTCACTTTCTAGAATGTTTGTCTAGCATACAAGTCCAGGGTTTGATGCCCAGCACTACCTATATCCCTAGTAATTGGTAGGTGGAAGCAGGAAGATGAGAAACTAAAGGTCATTGTGTTGTACATCTTGAGTTCAAGGTTAGCTGGGTTACAGGAGACTTGACCTTATTGGAAGAAAAAGGAAAGAAAATATAGAAGAGCTATAATTCTCTCTTGAGGAATTTTTTTTTTTTGTAAAATCTGTAAGAAGCAGTGATTTTTTTTTAGTAAAGTAAAAATTATATAAAAATTTAGTAAAAATTATGGGACAAGCTGTTGAAATAGATAGTACTGTTTCCAGGATAATGGTGGTAGACCTGACTTCTTTGTAGCTAAATGTGAAGTTTTCTTGTGAGCCTGTACTAGCTGCAGCAGATGCAGTTACTGCTGCCATTGGTCCCTGAATTCAGTGGTATGAAGTGGCCAGAGCAGGAAATGATCCATGGCACTAGGCTGGTGTAAGGAAGGACTTGTGGCTCTAGCCACGTTGCTATGCAGGTTGTGGATGTTTCTTTAAGCATACAGAGACTGGCTTACTGGAGGAGGAGCTGTTTCTTAAGGACCAGGTGTGAGTCTGAAGTGATGACCTCATCGTTCTAACCAGACCTGCTCTAGACGCTGAGTGGATGCTTTTCTTATTACCCGTCCTACAGCTGGGAGAAACAGGACATGACTAAAACTTCAAGCAGTTTGTGAGTAGGGGGCAAAAAGCAGTGGGGGAAACTTTGAAATATGTGGATGCGAATGTCAAACTGAAAGTGACACACACTTATGCTTTCTCTAATCTGAGGACTGTGGAAAAGTGCATGAGAGATTGAGAAAAGCTTTGGTGGCTCTAACTTTTTTTCTAGTGGCTCTATCTATCTATCTATCTATCTATCTATCTATCTATCTATCTATTTGACAGAGTCTCAGCACTTAGTTAGACTGGAACTTGCTATGTAGACCAGGCCATCCTCAAACTCATAGTGATCTACCTTCCTCTATGCTGGGCTTAATGGTGTGTGCCATCAGCCTGGATTTAGTGGCTTTAAATGTGTGTGTGTGTGTGTGTGTGTGTGTGTGTGTGCCATGTAGTGCTTGTATAGGTTAGATAACTTGTGGAGTTGATGTTCTCTATCTTTATGTGGGCTCTAGAGATTGAATTAGGCCATCAGGTTTGTGTAGCAAGTGATTTTGCCAATTGAGCCATCTCACTGGACTAACTCTTATGTTACATTCAGAAGCTCAAGTAGGCCTTATAGCAGAGGTTTGTAATCCTAGCTATTCTGGAGGCCGAGGCAGAAGGATTGAAAGTTCAAGATCTGAATGACCTACATAGTTATTTTCAATAAGGGCCTTGGTGGTATAGTAGCATCCTGTCTCAAAATTAAAAGTCAGGGCTTAGAAAGTTTGGCTCAGTGGTTAAGAGAACTTACCTGCTCTTGCAAAAGACCCAAGTTTTGTTCCCAGCACCCCTTTTGGGCTGCTCATAACCACCTTTAACTCCAGCTCCAGGGCAAAGGTGATCTGACTATTAGCCTTTGAGGACACCAGTACCCATGAGCACATTCCCACATGCACACACATCGTATACATAGAATTTAAAATAATGAAAATAATAATATAAAAATAAGTAAAATAAATAGTAGGCATGGTGGCGCACACCTTTAATTCCAGTGCTCCAGAGGCAGAGATAGGTGGATCTCTATGGGTCCAAGGTCAGCCTGGTCTACAAAGGACAGCCAGGGCTCTAGTGCATAGATAAACCCTGTCTTGGAAAACAAAAAACAAAACAAAACAAAAAAAGTAAATTTAAAAAAGTAAATAAAAAGTCAAAGATGCTAAGGATGCCATCTCAGTGTTAAAGTGCTTGTTAGCATATGGAAGCCTTAAATTCAGTCCCTAGAATTGTTTTCCTCCTGTCCTTAAAAAAAAAAAAAAAAAAAAAAAAAAAAAAGCCAAGATCTCAAACACACAAGAAGGATGACAAAGAGCTGACTGGGCAGTAGTTCATGTGAACAGTGTCTGGGAAGTTGGAAGTTTGGTGACTCATGAGTATTCTGATGTAGCCATGGTTAGTCAGAAGCTGCTCATGCTCCGTGGCTGCTAAAAACAACTTCAGTTGTATTCCAGGAATTTATTCAGCATTAGTCCCTATGTATTTATTGTACTAGGTTAGACACATATCTGAGTGCTGGTATAAATAATACTGACAGAGTTAAGAGCATTCCAAGGAAGGTAGGTGGATTCGTAAGTACTTTGAAAACCATTTAGATAGGAAACAAAGATTTGTGATAGAGGTGGTAGAGAAAAAATTTAAAACTACAAAAAATTATATAACATCTACATCCCTCTACCCACAATTAACTATTTATCACCTTCATTTCATTTAATTTTTGAGACAGTCTGTTGGTAGAGTACCTGCTGGGAATTGGAACCAGGGCTTTGTACATTCTGGGCAAGCACTCCACCAACTGAGTGATAGCTCCACCTCTAGTTGGTAATTTCTTAATTTTGTTTTTCAAACTTTTTAATACTTGGTAGATAATATTTTGAATTTCTTGTTCTATGGCTATAAAATCTGACAAGAATTTTAAAGTTTTTAAAGCTGCGTGTACATGAACATACAATCCTTTAATCTCAGCACTTGGGAGATAGAGGCTGGCAAATCTCTGTGAAGATTCTAAGTTTGAGGCCAACATGGTCAGTGTATTTAATGGACACATAGTAATTGTACATATTTGTGGGTACAGTAACACATACAGTATATACATACAATGTAAGACAATCAAATCAGGGTAATTGGCCTATCTGTCATCTCAAATCTATGTCATTACTTTGTGCTGGTTAAAGGTGAGCTCTACCATGTGTGGCACTGTTTGTTTTTTTTTGTTCTTACTTACTATGTAATCCAGGGTAGCCTTTAACTTAGAATCTGTCTCTCAACTTTTCTAGTATAGATACAAACCAACATCATTACATCAGGTATAAATCTTATTTTCTATTCAATTCTCTAGAGTGTTTATATTACCAATCTGATATTAACCCTGCATTAGCTCAGAATCTGCAAGGGTATTGCTCTCTACAAGGTGACTTTCATTGTAGATAGGAGCTGAAAATTTGAGACTTCCCTGGTCTCCTGCACAGACCAAGGTGATATAAATTCAAGGATTCACCTCTTTAAGTTTTATAATTGGCTAGAATAACTCAATGAACTCAAGAAAGCATTTTTTTTTCAAGTGCTTCTGGCTTAATTTTAGCAAAAAGGTTCAAATCTGAAACCTCATGCAGAGGATGAAGTATGAGAGGGTTGTAAAGGCCAAGAACCTCTGTCCTGACAACTCCAGAAGGCCCAGGTCTATTGTCTAGTAGGTAAAGCCAGAGTCATGGGACAAGAAAGAACTTTATTGACAGCAAACTATAGGAAAAAAAATGTATCTTTCACACAAATTCTATCTCAGGCACAAAAGAGTTTTCAAGAAAGTCTAATTCATACCAGATTCAGTTGGGCTCTGTAATGATTACTAATTCTTCAAACACTTAATCCCTTTGTTTTGGTTTCCATCTTGTCTACTGGTCATCAGACATTTTAGATGTCCCTGCCTCCTGTAAACCTAAAGGACAATTAGAGATTGAATTGTTCTTTTGATGTTTTATATTATTATTCTACTCAGGCAAGATTGCCTTTTGGCTAATTATTTAGAGGGTGAGAAAAGACAGAAACAGACTTGATAATGCTGGGTGATGATTGTCCATTCATTAACTTTGTCCTTAGAACATAGTGTTTTCTTGTCATGTGAGTGTATACTACCAGCCTGGGCACTTCACTGTCTCAGTGTACAGCTTTTATCTGAGCCTCATTTTGTGACCATGATTAGATTGGCTGGCCACATGGAGATTATACTTAGTGTCTCGACTTCTCTAGTCCCAAGGTTGATATGTGGGTCAAATCTGCCACCATGTGATTGTTCTTTCCAATATTGCCCCCCTTAACATTGAAGTTGGTAAGGTACACATGTGAGTCAGTTGGCTAGCATAAACTCAGTGGATTCCACAAAAACAACAAAACAGTGCTAGATACTTGAATCATTGGGAAAATTCTAAAAATTTAGAGGTTTTTCTTCTAGGAATAAGTGATAAAGACAAATCAAGGTTCTTTTATTATGTAGCAGTGTTGGGATGAGTTCAAAACTTCTGAACTACTTTCAAAAGTTTTTATAGATTTTTTTCCAAGGTACTTCATTCCCATCTCTAGTCTACTTTTTATTAGTGAATCTTGAAAGTCTTTGTTTAGATATTAACACTATGCTTGGCTGTTAGTAGCTGTTCACTAATAAACATTTAATGAATAAAATATTTAAGATTGGGCTGGCAAGACGGCTCAGTGGGTAAAAGAGCTTGCAGTCAAGCCTGATGACCCAAGTTGATTCCCAGAACCCATGTAGTAGAAGAAGAGAAGTCCTCTGAACTCTACATGTGCACCATGACATGTATATGTGCACACACATACACATCTGACAGATAAATAACATGTTTAAGACATTTAATGGACAGATGGAAAGGTCAGCATTGGATTGTCTTAGAGGTTTTTTGTTTGTTTGTTTGTTTGTTTTTGAGACAGGGTCTTTCCTGTGTAGCCTTGGCTGTCTGGAACTCACTATGTAGACCAGGCTGGCCCTGAACTCACTGAGATCTGCCTGCCTCTGCCTCCCAAGTGCTAGGATTAAAGTCGTGCACCACCACTGCCCAACTTTACAGAGTTGTTTTAAAATCACACAGAATCAGTAGTTGCACCTTGTCTCTAGCTGGGTGGATCTTAGGATAGATACCAGACATCTACTAGTTCTGAAGTGAATGAAAATGGTTTCATTATAGAAGAGAAATATGACAGGCTACTATACTGTCAAGGCAGCAGCAAAAGAGTGGTTTTCAATTTGGGGGGGAGGGTATTTAAGCCTTTTCTGGGAAAAATTTAAATACTCATATTTTTTTCTAGGAAAGTCTCAGCAGGCATGCCTCACTTGTACATGGCTTAAAATGTGTTTATACTGGTATTCTAGAGCCTGTCATGTGAAGAGAGCTGACTATTACAAGAACAGTTGTGGGCCAATGCTGTCATCTCTTGGTGGTTGCTGATATTAATCACCTCAGTAGCTCCCTGTTTTTATGCTGGCTCCTTGCTGACCACTTGTCACAGGGTATAGTGGATTGTTTTCTGCTGCTTCAACCTTAGTCTTTTTATAATCTTCACTTACACTTCAAAATTTTTATATATATTTAAAACTTTTTTTTTTAATAGTCTCACTATTTAGTCTCATCTGGCCTTGAATTTATGATCCTTTGGACAAAACCTCCAAGTTCTGGGATTACTTGTGTATCCTACCACAGCCTATTCACTTTATTATTTTTTGTTCTTTTAAAATATCTTAGGACTGGAGAGATGGCTCAGTTGTTAAGAGCACTGGCTGTTCCTCTAGAGGTCATGAGTTCAATTCCCAGCAACCACATGGTGGCTCACAACCATCTATAATTGGATCTGATGCCCTCTTCTAGTGTGTCAACAACAGCATGCTCACATATAAACAAACAAACAGACCTTTTAAAAGTATCTTTATTGGGACTGAAAAGATGGCTTAGCGGTTAAGAGCATTGGCTGCTCTTCCAGATGTGGGTTAAATTCCCAGCACCTACATTGGTAGCTCACAACTGTTTGAAACTCCAGTTCCAGGGGATCTGACACCCTCACACAGATAAGTGTATAGGCAAAACACCAATGCACATAAAAGAAAATAAATTTTTTTAAAAAAATCTATTATTATTATTAATTATTATTATTATTGGTGTGTGTGTGTGTCTGTTTGTACACAGGCATACATGCTGTAGAGTCTGTATAGAGGTTAGTAAACAGCTTGCTAGGATTGATTCTCTTTCTATCATATGGGCTCCAGATATTGAACTTAGGTCATTAGGCTTGGGAGCAAGTGCTTTTATACAAGCCACCTTACTGGCCTCTCTTTCCCTCTCTTTTCTTTCCCTTCCTTCCTTCCTTTCTTTTTTTTTTTTTTAAGATTTATTTATTTATTATATGAAAGTACACTGTAGCTGCCTTCAGACACACCAGAGGGCATCAGATCTCATTATGGGTGGTTGTGAACCACCATGTGGCTGCTAGAATTTGAACTCAGTACCCCTGGAAGAGCAGTCAGTGCTCTTAACCGCTGAGCCATCTCTCCAGCCCCAGTGCTTGATTTCTTTCTTTCTTTCTTTTTTTTTTTTCGAGACAGTGTTTCTCTGTATAGCCCTGGCTGTCCTGGAACTCACTCCGTAGACCAGACTGGCCTCGAACTCAGAAATCTACCTGCCTCTGCCTCCTAAGTGCTGGGATTAAAGGCGTGTGCCACCACCACCCGGCTTTTATTTATTTTTTTATATATATACATATATATACATACACACACATACATATATATGTATGTACGTACATACATACATATATATATTTGGTTAGTGTTTGATTTTTTTTTTTTTTTTTTTT
>NW_022196915.1:7362992-7375492 GCF_008632895.1 Mastomys coucha | reverse complement strand
TGCAAAAAGGAAAACTGTTGGGGAAAAAACCTGCAACTTTATTGAGATATAATTCACATGTTATATAATACATGTTTAAAGTGTACAATTCAGTGTTTTTCATATATTCAGAATGGCTGTTCCCACAGTGACTTTTAGAATAATTTCATTTCTGTACAATGAAATGTTGCACATATTCTTAGCAGTTTGTTTCTTTCCCATCCTCTAACTGCTGTAGACAACCAGCAGTCTTTCAATGTATATATATATTTATCTATTCTGGATACTTCATATAAATGCAATCTATAATATGTGGACTAGATTCTTTTACTTAGTAGTATGGATTCTTTCACTCAGTAATGTTCATTCTTTTACTTAGTAGGTTCATTTTTATAGCATTTCTATACTGACTGAAACATTTGTTTTATGAATATATTATTTTTGTTTGACAAGTTTATTTATTGATCCACCCACTCATCTATGTATGTATGTATGTATGTATGTATGTATGTATGTATGTGTCTGTCTGTCTGTCTATCCAGCTATCTATTTATTTGAGACAATGTCTCTTGATGTAGCCCTGACTGTCCTGGTACTCATTGTGTGACTGGACTGGTTTTGAACTCAGAGATCTGCTTGCCTTTTCTTTTGCCTCCTAAGTGCTGGAAGTAAAGGTGTATGCCACTCCTACCACCTTAAAAGGTTTTTTTGTTTTGTTTTGTTTTGTTTTGTTTTATTTTTTTGAGATAGGGTTTCTCTGTATAGCTCTGGCTGTCCTGGAACTCACTCTGTAGACCAGGCTGGCCTCAAACTCAGAAATCCGCCTGCCTCTGCCTCCTAAGTACTGGGATTAAAGGCGTGCGCCACCACTGCCCGGCAAAAGTTTTAATTTTAAAGAGTTTCTTATTTTTAATTATGTGTGTGAGTGTGTGTGTGTGTGTGTGTGTGTGCACGCGCACACACGCGCTATGTGTAAGCTAGTGCAAGTGCCCTTGGAAGCCACAAGGGGGTGTTGGATCCTCTAGAACAGTGAGATTCTCAACCTTTTTAATGCTGCAATACTTTAATGCAGTTCCTAATGTTGTGACCCCAACCATAGAATTGTTTCATTGCTAATTCATATCTGTAATTTTGCTACTGTTAGGAATCATAGTATAAATATCTGATATGTAGAATATCTGATATGTCCCTCCCAAATGGGTTGAGGCCCTCAGGTTGAGAACTGATGCTCTATGGATAGAGTTACTGGTCGATATAAGGTGCCAGACATAGTTGCTGGGAACCAAACTTGGGTCCTCTGTAAGAATAGTGTACTATTCTAACTGTGGAGCTATCTCTTCAATCCCAAGCTTTTTTCTGATGAAATAAGTTCATCTTATTTTTTGTCATTTGCATGTTTTCTTTCAGTAGACAAAAATCACAGCAGTTTAAAGATTTTTGTCCTCTTTTTGTAACTCTAGAATCAAGCAACACCTCAATTAAAAACATCATTATCATCACCACTGACTGTTACAACTTTGAGTAGTTTGTGTTCTCCTTCCATCATGACTTATCTGTCAATCATAACTCAGGTTACCGAATTTGTGTCACAAGTGACTGACTGTACTCCCTTAGCCATCTGGGTGGCTGCCGGCAGCACTTTATTTTATGAAATAAAGTGTTGGTTTTATGAACATTAGAAACAAAGAATAGAGAAAAACTGTAAGAAAAAACTACTAAACCCACTAGGCACTGCCTAAATCCACTAGGTCTACCGAAGGATGGAAATGCCCTGCACAGTCAGTGCCCTTCCTTCTGTTAGTGTTCTGTTCTGAGTATTGATCTTGGGGCTTCTTCAAGTGTGGGACCTATACCCGTGGGTCTTGCTATGTTAGCTGGACTGGAAAGTACTATCTACCTGCTTCTACTTCCCGAAGTGCTGGGATTAAAGGTGTGTGCTCCCATGCTGGGCTCCATACACTATGTCAGAATGACTTTGAAGGGCTACCTTCTATATTTCTGATAGTTAATATATTTTTTAAATTAATCTTTATTTTAATTTCAGATGCATAGGTGTTTAGCTTATATGTGTGTATATGTCCTATGAGTGCATTGTCTGTATAAGCTAGAAGAGGGCGTCAGATCCCCTGAGAACGGAATTACAGGTGGTTGTGAATTGCCATGTGTGTGCTAGGAATTGAACCCAGGTCCTCTGGAAGAGCATCTAGAGTTCTTAACCACTGAGCCATCTCTCCAGCCTCTAATATTTAATCTTAATTGTCAACCTGTCTGGATTTAGAATTACCTTTGGAATTGCATACCTAAAGGTATGTCTATGAAAGTGTTTTCAGAAATGTCTAAAAGGCAGTACTACTCTGAATGTGGGTAGCACCATGGCTTGGGGGCCTGGATTGAGATGAAAAAGTATGAGGAACGCCAGACCGAATTGCTTGTTTCTGCTTCCTGACTACCATTGCAGTTGTCCGTGCTCCTTCAGCTAAGCCTTTCCTGCTGTGAGCCAAAGTAATATTTTCCCAATTTGCTTTGTCAGATATTTTCTCATAGAGAAAAGAACAAGTACACTTTGGGCATCTTTCTTTCTATTTAGTACTGATCAGTGGAAGTCTGTGCTTGTGCCTTGGCACTAGGTGTTAGAAGACCTGGTTAGAATACTAATAGTGAGCAAGAGAAGCAATATCTTTTTTCTTTTAAATTTGGCACTTGGTTTGCTGCCAAAGGACTTGTTTACTTTAAGCATATTGTTAAAATGTAAGCTTAATTAGTTTTGGGCAGTGTCCATGGTTGTTTAATTTTACCAGTAAATTTTAATTAAATCTTGTTTTAGTGACCTCAAGTATTTTCTCTCAAGGTATAGAAATAAAGCCAACTTTCATAAATGGCAAGAATTTTACTGATGAGTTTTTTTCCACAGCATGCTTATAAAACAACTTATTTCAATAAAGCTGTTTAATAAGCAGAGTGATACATAGAAGCATGTGTGTTGGTTGTCTGGGCCTTTATGCCCTGCCTGCAAATGCAAGTTCTGTTTGACTGATTACATGTTTCAGGGTGGGGTCCAACTGCAGCTCCCTAAAGAGATATGGAGATCTTGGCTGGAAGAACCTATAGATTCAGGTCTTGTTTTAAATCGACTGA
The DNA here is from genome assembly GCF_008632895.1 of Mastomys coucha. NCBI lineage: Eukaryota > Metazoa > Chordata > Mammalia > Rodentia > Muridae > Mastomys > Mastomys coucha. Next base: position 7,372,378 of record NW_022196915.1, on the reverse strand, counting down.
CAACCCCAGTAGCTTAGTTTACATAATTTCTATTCATATAATTTCCTAATTTCTTTAATAACATGGTCCACTTTAATCTTTAAGACAGAAGACTTTTGCCCACTAAAATGGTTTCACTGCAGATAGTCTTGGGACTTTGAATTGATTCAGACGGCATTGTTTTAGTGATTCTCTAGGGCACTGCAAAGGTGTCTTCTCACAGACACCACACAAAGGGTTCTTTTAGGACCAGCCCTTCGGAAGCAGCCACCACCCTGCAAACCTTATTTTTTGATGACCTTGCCTTCAGGAATGCCTTTGGAGGAAGCAGCCTCATATAGTTGTTGTAAGCCTCCAGCGAAGTTCCTTATAAGTCTTTCCCAGAGAGTTTTGGTTAGTTCCTTCAGTTTTAGCTTCTCAGTGAATTGTTCCTGGTAGTTGGCAAAAAAATTGTTTTAGCCCTGACATCCTGTTGTGTGCCTTTGTGGTTAGATGAACAGTTTCCCATTGTTGCTCTTTGTGCTTGTCTCCTCCCTCTGTACCCTTGCCTCTGTTCCTTTCTGTGTCAGTTGCCCCACAAATGCCCTTGTGAGTGCTTGAAGTTTTTTGCTGAGCTCGAATGGGTTGTCTGGTAAGCATTGTAGTTGTATTAAAACTGTGTAGAGGGAGGATACAGTGATTGGGTAGTGTTTGTGAAGTTATTCCAGTCCACCCCCCACCTCTATAATAGCTTATTTTGGAATTGAGTTTTGAACTCAATTTTCAGGGACCTTTTTTATGTTGTCTTTTTTCTGCCCTTTCCCCAACCAGCTATTAAATTTGTTAATTTTATTTTCCTCCTCTAACATATATTATATATATATGAACTTGTTAGGATCAAAGGGAAGATTTACAGGTTTAAAGAAAGAGTTGTAACAGGTTTAGTGTTTTGAATTTCCTTCAAACAAGTTATTTGTTAGAAGGTTTTATTCTTTGTATTTATTTTTCAAACTCAATAAATGGGTTAAGGAAGTAACAGAGGTCCTGTTTTGTGGCTAACCTATGCAGTAACATTACTTCCAGAAGCAGAGTGATTTCCTTTTTCCATCCCCAGAATGTTCTTGGTATAATTCATTTAGATTTTGACAGTATGCTGTCATTCTGGGAAATGGTTTGCTGAGTATTTCAGAGGGGCAGGAGCTTGCTTTTAGAGAGTATCTTAGGAAGTTAGATTCGGTCACTAGACTGTTCCCTTCGGGTATGAGGTATTTTGATCCTTTGAAAATAAAATGTTTTATGTTTGATGCTCAGGTCATTCCAATGCCACTTGAACAGTAGTATTTCATAATGCAGCTATTTTCTTGGATTGTATACTTTGACCTTCATCTAATTGTGTGTGTGTGTGTATGTGTGTGTGTGTATGTGTGTATGTGTATATATGTGTGTGTGTGTGTATACTTGCACTCACATTTTTTAAAAGCTTTGGGTTCTGTAGAAGTGCTCCTAGCAATATGAGGAAAACTTACTGAGATTTTATTGCTATGTAGTTGAGGCTGCTCTTTTTTTTTTTTTTTTTTTTGGGTTTTCGAGACAGGGTTTCTCTGTGTAGCTCTGGCTGTCCTGGAACTCACTCTGTAGACTAGGCTGGCCTCGAACTCAGAAATCCGCCTGCCTCTGCCTCCCAAGTGTTGGGATCAAAGGCATGCGCCACCACCACAGGAGAGGCTGCTCTTAAGTGGAGGTTGTACTTGTACAGTAGTAATTTCTTGATCTCCTGGATTCTATGGTAAATGCTACACATATATTTATTTCTGATTTCCACTACAACCTGACAAGTAGATAGTATTCTTCCTTATCATGCACAGGTAGAACTTCTCCCTGTCCTCTTCGCCTTGCAGTATGAGGAGCGCGACTCCTGCTTTTAAGAACTAAGGACATACTGCATGTCCAGTAATGTTCACTTAAGTAGTTGCTACCATTATTACAAGTTTACACTGAAAGAGCCAGTATGGAAGCCACTCCCATTCCCTTGTAAGTGGTAGCATTAACATTTGAACTGACTCAAACTGCTAGAGTTCAGTAGCTTTTGAGAATATGAAAGACTTTAAGGATAGATTTCAGTACCTCCTGGTTTTTACTCACTGAAGAGAGCTTTGTTTGTTTGTGTTCTTTCTGATTCCTTGCTTTGTGTTCTCTGTCACCTTCCTTCCCAGTCACATGCTTGGTTGCTTTCTCACACTGGAGTTGCTTGTACCATTCTGTGCCAGTGTTCTCCTGACAGAAATGAGTCAAGCTGCTGCTATCATTGGCTTCCTCTCCTATTTTTCTCTTGTTGATACTGTCATTATATTTTCATTATTGTGCAAAGTAGCCCAGGTACTGATGGGTTTATAATGACTGCAAAATAATTCACAGTTATAATCTGGTATCTAAGTTATAAAAGCATTCCTTAGTGATTTAAAAAATTAGGAAAGAAAAGCATCTTTGGTTCTTATTGATTTAACGAGAGGGTTATATAGGGTAAATTTATGGATTTTTTCTTTCTTTCCAGGGACCAAATAAATTACCTGAAACTTTCTTCTTTCAACCTGTTACTAGTTTGCTACTAATGGAAGTGTGGTTAGGAAAGAACATTGTATTTGTCTAACTGGCCAGAATATCTTTCCTCCATAGACTTGTTGTATACATAAGATGTTGTTGGAAACATAAGATGAAATTGAAGTGTGATATGATTAGGTTGGAGACTGGGGAAGAGCTAAAGAGTTGATTGGTCATATCTGTCACCGAGTTACCTCTAACCAGGAAGAAGTTTTCTGTGTTTGACAAGATTTTGGAACATACAGGGTTTCTCTGTGTAGCCCTGGCTGTCCTGGAACTTACTCTGTAGACCAGGCTGGCCTCGAACTTAGAAGTCTGCCTGCCTCTGCCTACCAAGTGCTGGGATTAAAGGCATGTGCCACCACTGCCCGACTACTTTTATTTTTTTAAAAGATTTATTTATTTATTTTTTATGTGTATGAGTACACTGTAGCTGTACAGATGGCCACAAGCCATCATGTGGCTGCTGAGAATTGAACTCAGGACCCCAGCTTGCTCCAGCCTCACTCACTTGTCAGATCTCATTACGGATGGTTGTGAGCCACCATGTGGTTGCTGGGATCCGAACTCAGGACCTTTGGAAGAGCAGTCAGTGCTCTTACTTGCTGAGTCATCTTGCCAGGCCCTTCTAATTATACTTTAATAAAGCACTGTGGAAATTATACTTGTACAACCTAACTAGTGAAGTTCTGGTAGGGAGAAGTCCTCTATGTTGCCTATATTTTAAAAAGACAATCTTATAGGAAGTAATTAAAAATTATTTTATAATTTTTTATAAATATTTAAAAATATTTATAAATTATTAAATATAAAAGTTATAACTTTATACATTATTAAATATACATGTTTTATAAATATGTATAAAACATTTTATTATTTTTATATGCTTAGAAAGGGCCTCTCTATTATATAGCTGTGGCTGCCCTGGAACTCTCTATGCAGACCAGGCTGATCTCAAACTCCCAGAGATCTACCTGCCTCTTTCTCTTGAGTTGCTGAGATTAAAGGTGTACACCACTAGTCCGGGGAAAAATTTTTATTAGAATATATTAATCACACATAATGGGTTTCATCATGACACTTTGACACACGTGTATAATTGTATTTTGATTATATTCATCCTGCCCTACTCCCCTCCCCTGGTCTTCCCCTTCCCAATTGGCCCCAAGAAAGTGACTGAATCTATGTGACTACTCTTTATAAGATGTGATCATCATTAGACCCTGTCAGAATGAGTTGCTGCCTCCAAGTGATGCTGGTATTAGGTAGGAGGACTTGGAAGATGGGTGTGGGAAGAGAACAGTCTGGCAAAATACTGGGCATATCTGCAGAATAGTTTAAAAAAACTTTTTTTTTTTTTTTTTTGGTTTATTAGCAGGGTCTTGCTGTGTATCACTGTCAGGTGTGGAACTTGCTATGGTAGGTCAGACTGGCCTTGAATTTACAGTTATCTTCTTGCTTCTACCTCTTAAGTACTGAGATTACAGGCATGTGCCACCATGCCCAGCTTTCTTGGAATTTTTTTCTTATAGGCACATGTGTATGAAATGTAGCCATAGCTATTATTTGTGGAACTATTTTTTTTTTTTTTTACTGAACTCTTAAGTTTTTTGTACATATTATTGAGTTGAATATACATACATATATATTATATTTGTGTGTGTATGGGGGTAGATGACGAGATCTCACATAGCCTGGGCTGAGCTTGAACTTGCTATATAGGTAAGAATGACCTTGAACTCCCAATTTTCCTCTGTCACAGGTGCTAGTATTACAAGGCTCATACTACCTCACCTGGTGTAGAATGTACATTTTTTTTTCCATACAGGGTTTCTCTGTGTAGTTCTGGCTGTCCTAGAGCTCACTGTAGACTATGCTGGCTTCAAACTCAATTAGCTTGCCTCTGCCTCCCAAGTGCTGGGATCAAAGGCATGCATCCTCTGTCAAGCTGAACCTGCACTTTAAAGAAAGATCTCTTTACTGTTACATTGCATTCATGTATTGTATGTGTGTATGTATGTCTGGGTATGCATTTGTCTTGGCACCCTAGTGGAGGTCAAAGGACAGCTTGAGGGAATCTTGTGGGTTCTGGGATAGAACTCAGGTTTTCAGGCTTGGTGGCAAGAATTTTAATTCACTGAGCCTTCTTGCTTAGTGGTTTTGGCTAGATTGCCTGGTTGGCTGGCTGTTGACTTCCTGGGGTCTGTGTGTCTGCTGCCTGATGCTGGGATTTAGGCTTGTGAGGCCATGCCTGGCTTTTTTATGTAGGTGCTGGGGATTCAAATTCAGGTCCTTAGGTTTGCAGAGCAAACATTATTACCTGCTGAGCTGTAAACCTAGCTCCAGTACTTGTACTTTAACTACTCTCCTCTTTGTACTTAACTATCTTCCATTGAGATTGGGAAATTATCTGTGGAACTTTGAATCTTTATAGAAAAGAGATAAGTAGCCTAGCTATACCTCTCTGCCTATAACAAAATGAAACATGTTTTCTTGTCTGTTGATTTTCTTTTTAGCTGGCTTCAGACAGATTGCTTGAAAGAGACAGTTAGGTTCTTACAAAAACATGTTTTTCTGTATTTTAACACTATATAATTCTTCCTTTTGTACATGATGTACTAATTTGATGCCAAAGTTCAGCCCTCAGGATATTGTTCAGTGGGTTAACTGTTCACTCAGAAGTTTCATATAATCAGCCTATAAATCAACAAATAGTTGACCTTTTAGAAATGGTCGTAGATGCTTATCTGTATTTTCAAGCTCAAGTTAGAAGGAAATAAATATTTGATTCTGTTTATAAGTTTTTATTTTAAAAGTCACCTGTATCTTATTTCAGATATGGATTTTAGTGACTTTTTAAAATCAGAATTTAATAAGATTCTGGAATTGGTTATTATAGTTACATTTTCTATTTCAATTAAATGTTCAGTGATTTCATTTCATACTTATTATCTCCAACTCTATAGAATAAAAATTCCATGTACTGCAGTCTGTGTTCAGAAATACCTAACATGAAGGAATATGGGATGGGGGGCTGGAGAGGTGGCTCAGTGGTTAAGAGCATTGACTGCTTTCCAGAGGTCCTGAGTTCAATTCTCAGCAACCACATGGTGGCTCACAACCATCTGTAATGGGATCCGATGCCCTCTTCTGGTGTATCTTGAAGTAGCAACAGTGTACTCACATATGGGTGGGTGGTGATAGGGGTTTCTGTGACCACCATGGCCTGCAGAATAATGATTCATGAGAGGAAAGAAGTTTGGCTCAGTACAACTAAGTAGTCTATATTGGTTCAAACTTTGGGAATCTGACCCCAAGTACGTTATTTTAGGCATATTTAAGCACAGCACAGTTTAGAGAAAAATTTTCTGGTGATAATTAACTCAGTTTCATATGCACAATAAATCTGAAGTCATGACTGCATCAGAATTCTTTGTAAAGTTCATGAGATATCTCCCATAAAGATAGGTTCTATAGATTGAGATATGTGTCTGGGGGAGCATCCGGTGAGGTCTCATCCACACCGCACAAAAGGGACCAGGTTATTAACCTGGTTATTAACCTCAGCTCCTAGCCTTCAGGGCAGATAACTGGTTGTGCATCCCTTCCTTTCAAGGAACAACCTTGTGTGTTTAGCATTTCTGGTTCCCTTAGAGCTTACATGGGAGCACAAGACCCTCTGTGCCTCCTGCAGGGTAGAGTGTAGATATTGTCATCTAAGTTCCAGATGTCCTGAGAGCATAAAGGAGGATGAAGTACATTAGGAGACTGGAAAAGAGACAAGATAGGACTAGTCATTGTGTCTCCTTTCTTTCATCCTCTCTCCTTATATATATGTATACACATAGACTCTAGACCATCTGTGTATACTATATAACATGTAGTATGTACATGTTAACTGTTATTTTACTTTATGTCATTTGCAACTATTTCTTCTAATCCTTGGCTTATCTTAATCCTCTTGTCCATTCTCTTCTCTTTGAAAGAGCAGAAGTTCTTAATTATGAAGTGCAAGTCTATAATATGTTTTCAATCAATGTATTTTTTTCTTGCCTGATTTGCACAGGCTATTTTCTTCAGAATGATGTTGAGTAGGAATGATTCAATTAGACATCATTGCCTTGCTTGGGACTTAGGAAAGTAGGAGTTACCCTTATTAAAGAAAAATCTATTTTGGGGGCAAGTGAGATTGCTTAGCTGGTTAATATATATACCACCAAGCCTGGCAACCCAAGGTCAATCCCTAGACCCCATATGGTGGAGAGAGCTGACTCACTGTGGCCTCTACATTCGTACCCCCATAGATAAATAATCACAGTAAACACCAGTAAACAAATAAATGTAGTGGAGTTGGGTGTGGTGGCACATACTTCTAATCCCAGCTCTCCTAGGGCACAGGATGAAAAGATAGCATTTTAAGGCTAACTTTAGCTATGAGACAAGTCTCATGCAAGACAAAACAAATCTATTTTAGAAATAGATGTATTGCCACAAGTTCTACAGAGGGTGGAGAGTCAAGGAAGATCAGGAGTTTAGAGTCTTTGGCACTTGACTAGTATCAGGTTCTAAGATCTGAGGAGATAGCTTAGTGGACTTAAGGCTTGGTGTGGGAACACAAAGACCTGAGTTTGGACCCATCACAGCCATGTAAAAATCTGGGCACAGCAGCAAACACCTGCAGCTCCATTGCCAAGGAGACAGAAGCAGGAGGATCACTGAGACTGGATGGCTAGGTAGTCTAGGTGAATTAGTGATCACCAGGTTTAGTTGAGAGATCCAGTCTCAGAAAACAAAGTGGAGAGTGATTAAAGAAGACATGAAGTGTCAACCCATGGCCTCTACATGCACGTGTAATATGTGCACATATAACACATATGAACATACACACACACACATGTATATCCACTTTAATCATTGATAGGTTAGTATAGTTTACTTTGTAGATCTTTAAAAAGGATCTATTATTTAAATGTATATTTGTGTGGGGGTATTATTTTGTAAAATGTATGTTTGTATGTGAATGTGAATGTTGGTGCCTACAGATGCCAGAGACATTGGATTATTCTGTAGCTGTAGTTTTAGGTGGTTGTGAGCCACCTGATTGATATAGGTGCTGGGAATCAAATTCAGGTCCTATACAAGAGCAATAGATGCTCTTAACCTCTAAGCTGTATATCTCCTTTGTAGACCCTCTTACATATGCCCTTTTTTCTCTTTCTCTCTCTCTTTCTTTTTTTTTTTCGAGAGAGGGTTTCTCTGTGTAGCCCTGGCTGTCCCGGCACTCACTCTGTAGACCAGGCTGGCCTCGAACTCAGAAATCCGTCTGCCTCAAGTACTGGGATTAAAGGTGTGTGCCACCACCACCCGGACGTCTTTTTGTTTTTTTGAGACAGTGTTTCTCAGTGTAGCCCTGGATGTCCTGGAACTCGCTCTGTAAATCAGGATGACCTCGAACTCAGAGATCTGTCTGCCTCTGCCTCTGAAGCACTAGTATTAAAGGCATGTGCCATCACACCTGAATTAAGCATAGCTTTATTGCTTGCAATAGACTTAATTATTTGGGTTAATTTAAACTTAATTTTTTTAGAATAATTATGCAATTCAAATTTTTCTTACATAGTTTGTTCTGGTTCTGTGTGTGTGTGTGTGTGTGTGTGTGTGTGTGTGTGTGTGTGTGTGCGTGTGCATGTGTGCATGCATGCATGCGTATCTTGGTTTTGTTTTTTTAGACAAGGTTTTTCTGTGCAATCTTGGTTGTCCTGGAGCTTATTGTATAGACTGGGTTGGCCTGAACTCACAGTGATCCACCTGCCTTTGCCTCTTGAGTGCTGGGATTAAAAATGTGCACCACCACTGCCCAGCTTGTTCTGGTTTAAAAAAAATTATGTGTGTATATGTGTGTAAATTTTATTTTTTATTTTATGCTCATTGGTATTTTGCTTGTAAGTATGTCTGTGTGAAGATGTCAGAGGTCTTGGAGCTTGAGGTACAGACAGTTGTGAGTTGCTATGTGGTTGCTGGGAATTGAATCTTGGTCCTCTGGAAGAGCAGCCAGTGCTCTAACCACTGAGTCATCTCTCCAACCCCAAAAATGTTTTATAAATATATCTATCTATATGTACATACATATACACACACATTCTTTGTGGCTTACAATTTTCTCATCTTCTGAGGTCCCTAAAACAGAACTTACCTTTTGCTCATAGGTATCACAGTTCACTTCTTATCCATTGAATTAATTATTCATTTTCATGCTGTTACATCAACTATCAATCATTTAGTGAATATATTTGTTTTACAGACTCAGAGAATGAAGTTCAGGATCTTGTCCTGGATAATCTGCCTGGAATTAAACCTAAAATAATTAAACACAAAAGTATAGAAATAGAACACCGTCTTCTGTCTTCAGTTTTAGCCCTCATCCTTTTTGGATTAGATCACCGCATTTGTTCCTTCTGATGACATCATACTGTCCTTACATATTTTTTCTGGTGCTCAGGATTCAAGGCACATGAGCACATGTGAGCACATCTTGCACATGAGCCATCCTCAGTTGCTGTTACCTTAGTTTTGAGCTAGACTAGCTAGTTAGGATGTCCCAGGGACATTCCTGTCTCTTCCTCCCCAGCACTAGGATTTCAGGCACATCTGGCTTTTGATCTGATGCTGAGGACCAAACTCAGGTCCTCACTTTACAGACCCCCCAGCCATCTCCCAGATCCTCACAACTGTATTTGTTATAATTGCCTTTTTCTTTTTCCCCTTATTTTGACAACCTCTTTTTTTTTTAGCTTAAATAAAAAGTTTTTGGGTTTTTTTTTTTGTTTTGT
>NW_022196915.1:7357957-7362512 GCF_008632895.1 Mastomys coucha | reverse complement strand
GTTTTTTTTTGTTTTTTTTTTTAAGTAGGATGTCATGTAGTCCAGTCTGGCCCAAAATTTTCTATGTAGTTAAGGATGACTTTCCTGACCTTTTTGCCTCTGCCTCTCAAGTGTTGTGGGATTATAGGCACATTATTTAGGCAGTGTTAGGTCTTGTGCATGGTGGGCAGACTCTGTCAACTGAGGTGTTTCCCCAGCCTGGCATTCTCATGCTCTTCAGTGACAAGCATCTGTTGTTAACATTTTTCTGTATTTGTTTTATCTATGTATTCTGTTTGTATATGTTTTTTTTTTTAAATTTATTTATTATTATTATAAATGAGTACACTGTAGCTGTCTTCAGATACACCAGAAGAGAGCATCAGATCTCATTATGGGTGGTTGTGAGCCACCATGTGGTTGCTGGGATTTGAACTCACGACCTTCAGAAGAGCAGTCGGTGCTCTTACCCGCTGAGCCATCTCACCAGCCCCCTGTATATGTTTTTGTATACATATATACATATTCTTTTCTTTCTGAGCCCTTTGAGAATGAGTGGCAGACATAATGTTCTTTTATACTGAAGAAGTTCAGTATTGCCTAAATTTTTTTATCTTTAAAAACAGATTATTAGAGCCATGTAGCTAGAAATACCATTTATATTTTCATGTATCTTCAGTAGAGAGAACGATTATGCGAGTTAGTGCTAGACCTAGAAGCAAGCATTTCATTTGGAGTGGAGTCTCTGCCATCAGTGTTTTTGCCTGAACCATTTTGACTGCCTTTCTTGCCTTTGTTGTTTTTTGGCTTTCACTTTAGTTTCTGACATACCTAACTAGTGTGAGAACCTACTGCTTTCCGCACATAATGCTGCCATTCCAAGCCTGTGAATCCTTTCTGCCACTGTCTTCCCTTTGCTCTCTGAGCTTGGGCATGTGTCATAGGGCAGGCGGGGTTTCAGTGAGTGCCTCATGTGGATACTGAAAACCCCACCCGCCTGCCAAGTCCCTTCTGCTGTGAGCCAAGTGGAGGCTTGGTACTTGTCATTCCTTTGCAGCAGTTGAGCTGGAGGAATGCTGCATGGCTTGTTGGAGGTTGCTCAGTGGCCTTGAATATAGTGTTCATGAGGGATATGTAGAGAAGTAAGGGTTTTACAGTCTTTGTTGGAGATGTGGGTTCCTCCTGGTTCTACATTAATCAACAGATGTTGATAGTCTTTATGACTATCACTGTGATGGGGGCTTTGGGAATACTATAGTAAGATACATAATTAAGTGACAAATTTTATAGCCACCCAGTTCTAGCTCTGCCACATACCAGTTAGGCAAGTTGATGTCTTTAAGTCCCAGTTTATTCTTCTGTAAAGATGAACAAATAGTATCTACCTGATAGGCTATTGTGAAGATTAAATAAAGAATGTCAGTATAGTGTCATCATATGCTTGATACTAGATAGTATTTTATTTTGTATAGTCATATGATACATGACTGATTCTATATAAAACAAAAGGAGAGTAATAAAAACAGTAAATAGAATGACCATATAATGTATAACCAAATACTTTAATTGTGACATGTAGACTATGAAGATTATAAATAGCCCAGGAATGTAGAGAGGGGAAGAATAGTCTTATGCAACCAATTAATATTTCTGTGCCTCGGCTTTTCCACTGGACACACTGAGGACAGAGTTAGATGTTCTCTAGACAATGATTAAAACCTCAAACAATTTTTGCTTTTTGTTGGTTTGATTGAAATAAGGTTTTGATATATAGTGTAGGCTGTCCTGGAGCTCATGGTTCCTCACCTCCAGTTAGGGAGGCCACCATGCCTCCCCTGCCAATTTTAGTTTTTGTTATTGTTGTTTGTTTTTTGTTTATGCGGGGTCTCATCATGTAGTCCTAGCTGGCCTCACTATGTGGACCAGGTTGGCCTTTATCTCACAGAGATCTGCCTGCCCCTGCTCCTAAGGAGTGAGATTAAAGATGCATGTATTGAGTATTTTCTTTTTACTTTTAAAATTTCTTTTGAGGTAGACTTGCTATTTAGCCTAGGTTGCCTCAGACTTACAATATCTCTGCCTTTACCTCTTGGATACTGGGATAGTGGCGCCTGCTATAATAACATCTGGCCTATTTTTGATTTTCTAAATAGTGTGTGTGTGTATTTTATATATATATATATATATATATATATATATATATGTACACATATGTACATATATGTATATATATAAATGTAATATATATATATATATACTATATCTAATATATCTATTAGATATTAAAGGGAGGCTTGAGATATTTGAAATTTAGCACTTTGGCCAGGTGTGGTTACATATACCTATAATGTGAGCTCTTTGACAAGAAGGAGGATCGCTGGAGGTTTGAGGTCATCCTGGTCTGTATTGTAAGTTCCAGGCCAGCCAGGACTATATAGTAAGACCCCATCTCAATAGAAATGTGGGTCATTGAGATGACTCAGAGGGTAAAGGCATTTGCTGCCCAACCTAATGACCTGGGTCTGGTACCAGGAACTTACGTGGTGGAAGGAGAGAACTGACTGCTGAAAGTTGTGCTAGATGTGGGTGACACACACCCTTAAGCCTAGCACTCTGAGTTTGAGGCCAGCCAGGTCCACATAGAGAGTTCCAGGACAGCATGGTGAGACCCTGTCTCTCAGATGCTTCCTTCCAGGAATGCTGCTTGATTTGATAATGCTCACTGTTGCCTCACAGATATTTTGGTTAGTTGGAGCCAAAGGCTGGTCAGTGGATGACCTCTATTCCAGGTCCCTGTAGATTATTTCAAGATTTAAGTGATTTATAACTCAAATTATTTCTCTGATCCTCTGGCAAAATATTGATTAAACAAATTAGTCAAACAAGGCAACAGATGAGGCAGAAAGGCTTGTCTTTTGGACTGGATATTGAGGCCATGTGGTCTAATAACCATGAGGGATTCTCTGGGATGGAGCCTCATTCTCCTAGAATGGAGTCCAGACTGCTGATGTGCCCCCCACCTGTAACTAGGGTTTCCTAACAATGCATGGAAGGCACCTTCAGAAAAGTGCTTTAACAACAACACCCAGAAGACAAGGCTTCCTTGCTTGGTGTTTGCTAGCTTAGTGATTTTTTGTTGTTTTTGTTCTCTCTTAGCTTCATTCTAGAAAGTTTGTGTTTGGCTTTTAGTCTAGTTCAACTTTTGTCTTCGAAATTTAAGAGAAGTTTTTCATGAAAGTGAAGCTGCTCACATTTCTTTTTGCCTTTCATTTTCCTTTTTTTGTTTCTGGTATTCTCTCTCTCTCTCTCTCTCTCTCTCTCTCTCTCTCTCTCTCTCTCTCTCTTTCTCTCTCTCTCTCTCTCTCTCTGCATTGTTTGTCAAGGTTTCAAGTTTATACTGAGAGGTGAGGCAACGTTGATCTTGGCAGAACAGTGTAAAGCCAGTAGAGTCATTAAATGACGTAAGCTTTTGATTTTTTTTTTTTCTTTCTGTTAAAGCTATCTGGCACAGCTGGCTATTCTGGTCTCAGAAGAAAGGAGAAGAGACTTTCTGAAGATCTGTTAGAGAAAATAGAAGAAATTTGGAATACAACTAAAAGGTACAGCAAGGAACAGCAACAGCGATCCCACCGAGAACCCAGATAAACTTCTTGGCTTTGTGGTGTCTTTTCAGTTGTTCAGAGCTTGAGTTTTCCTAGAGGATGATGAGACGAGGCATTAAGAGGGCAAGGAGGAGTGTGTTGGGTTCCTGCCTCTTCCTCCAGTCTCCAGTCCACAAGAAGCATTGTAAAGAGGGCTGAAGAAGACGCTTTGCTTGGGCCTGGATACTGTTGACCTGAAGATCCCGTCTATTCACCAGGACTGTAGGGAGGCAGTTTCAGCAACATAGAAGGAAGCAGTACTTAAGGACTTCTCTGAATTGGTCATGCGCCAAGTTACATTTTGAAAAGTGGTGCAGGTGAAGGAAGGGCAGCTTTGGCACCTGGATCTAAGGAGACACCTGAATTCCCTGAGTTTACAGATAGGGTGTTTGGGAAGATATAAACTCAGCCTATCAATCTGAACAATTTTCTGGATTTTTATTTTTATTTTTATTTATTTATTTTTTTAATTTGAGGACTTCAAAAGACACGGGTTCCTTGTCAAAAAGATATAAAGCTCTTTTTCCCCTTTTGGGCTAATGTGAACAATAATGTCTTGGAAAAGAAGTTACTTTTCTGGAAGCAGAGGTAGCATTCAAGGGATGTTTGCACCTCGGAGCTCCATGTCTATTGCCCCCAGCAAAGGCCTCAGCAACGAGCCAGGGCAAAACAGCTGCTTCCTCAACAGCGCCCTGCAGGTAAGCCCACCTCCTCCTTTGTGTTGGTAGTACTGTGTTTGCAGATTTTCAAATGTGATACTTGATGGCTCCCAAGATCATATTTTATGTTTATTTGTGTGATTTTAAGCAAAACTTTTTATCTTTTCGAATGTCAGTTACCTAATTTGTAGAATTGGAGATTAATAATGATAAAAGTATTATTAATCTGTTTCAAAATTCTTAGGTTGTGTCTTGAGAATAGTATCTCTTTTTTTT
>NW_022196915.1:7238645-7357947 GCF_008632895.1 Mastomys coucha | reverse complement strand
TGGTCTAGTGTGTGTGTGTGTGTGCACATGTGAGTGTCAGCTTGCTTTGGTGATTCTCTGTCTTTGCCTACCCAACACTGAAATCATAGTCAGGGCCGCCATGCACATCCAACATTTACTGGGGACTAGGGATCATCCTGAGCTCTGGTCCTCTTGCTTATACAGCAAGTGATTGGCTAACCGAGACATCTCTCTAGCTCCAAGGATAGTGTTGCTTTCATGTAGTAGAAACTCTAGGTGTGCTGTGGCCTAGTTTTCTAGAGCAGTTTTACTATTGTTTTCTTCAAAAAAGATTATTTTTATTAAACTATGTATAGGCATGTGTGTCTTCATGCGAGTATAGGTGCTCTTGGAGACCAGGGATCTCCTGAATTATAGAAATTGTAAGCTGTCATGTGGGTGCTGAGAATTGAATCTGGGTCCTCTGGAAGAGTGGCAAATGCTTTTAAGTACTGCACCATTTTTCCAGGCACAAATTCTCCCTCCCCCTTTTTAAAGGTAGCATCTCATTGTGTATCCCTGTTAGTCTAGAACTATATGTAGACCAGGCTGGCCTTGAACTCACAGAGATCTAACAGCCCCTGCTTCCCAAATTCTGGGATTAAAGGTATATGCTCCCATAACTGGCTTTTTATTGTTTTTCCTTTTTTGTTTTGTCTTTATATGTATAATACATATTATATATAATTTGTATGTATTATATATTTTTTATTTTTAATTTATGTTTATTGGTGTTTTGCCTGTATGTATGTCTGTGTAAGGGTGTCAGAAGCCCTGGAACTAGAGTTACAGATAGGTTTGAGCTGCCATGTGGGTGCTGGGAATTGAAACTGGGTCCTCTGAAAGAGCGGCCAGTGCTCTTTAACCACAGAGCTATATCTTCAGCCCCTCTTTTTTTGGTTTTTCAAGACAGGGTTTTTCTGTGTAGCCCTGGCTGTCCTGAAACTCTCTGTGTAAACCAGACTGGCCTCAAACTCGGAAATCAGCCTGTCTTTGGCTCCTGAGTGCTGGGATTAAAGGCAAGCACCACTACTGCCTGGCTATTTATTTATTTGATGTATTATGCCATTTTTTTTTTTTTCTAGCAAGAAAAACTTTCTTAGACATTAGGGTTATTTTATTTAAGAAAAAAATTTTTGTTAATTCATTTTTATGTGTATGGATGCTTTGCCTGCCTGTATGTGTGTGCACCACATAAAATACAAAGTCTGTGGAGACCAGAAGATGGTGTTTGATCCCTGGGACTGGCATTATAAACAACCCACATGACAGCTTACAATTTCATGAGCTGTCTTTTGGGTGTGGGAGTAGAACTTGGGTAGGTCCTCTGCAGCCAATTCTTAATTGCTGAGTCATCTCTACAACCACAATATCATTTAATTTTTTTGCTTTTTTTTTGTTTTTTTTGTCTTTTTTTAAAAATTATTATATAGACACACCAGAAGAAGGTATCAGATCTCATTATGGATGGTTGTGAGCAACCATGGGATTTGAACTCAGGACCTTCGGGAGAGCAGTCAATGCTCTTACCCACTGAGCCATCTCACCAGCCCCTTTATTTCATTTTTTAAAAACAGGGTTTCTCTGTGTAGCCCTGGCTGTCCTGGACCTCACTCTAGACCAGGCTGGCCTCGAACTCAGAAATCTGCCTGCCTCTGCCTCCCAAGTGCTGGGCTTAAAGGCGTGAGCCACCCGGCCCAATATGGATTTTTTTTTTTAAAGATTTATTTATTGATTATGTGTAAGTACACTGTAGCTGTCTTCAGACACTCCAGAAGAGTGCATCAGATCTCATTACGGATGGTTGTGAGCCACCATGTGGTTGTTGGGACCTTTGGAAGAGCAGTCAGTGCTCTTACCTGCTGAGCCTTCTCTCCAGCCCCCAATATGACTTCTTAACACAAGAGATCCACTTGACTCTTAGAAGTTTATGTCACACACCCAACACTTTTTATCCTATTGACGTAAGGACATTATGGTTCAAACTTCTAATACAAATTTAAAGGTATTCGTCCTTTTCTTGTGGACATCATTCATTTTGTACTATTTATTGATAAGCTGTTCCTTACATTTGTTAAAGTGCTCTACCACATGAAGAATCCCCTAGTTGAGTTCTGCATTTTTTAATCCCTAAATCTCTACTTTAACATCACATTTGATTTTTGTCATAGGATATTTTCACCGGGTGACTTTTATTTCCTGTTCAAATGAATGACTTTTCTAGAATATGTTCATTTGTCATTCTTGTTAGTTACTATATTCCAGTTTCCTCCCTTGATTTAAAAAAGTGTTTTAAAAGTTCTTTGTGCGTGTCTGTGTGTGTGTGTGTGTGTGTGTGTGTGTGTCTGTGTGTCTTTGTGTCTGTGTATGGGTTTGTACACATGAATGCAGTGTGCCTATGGAGGCCAGATAAGGATATTGGGTCTCCTGGAGCTGGAGTTCTAGGTTGTTGTGAGCCGTCTTCTGTAGGTGCTAGGAACCAAACTTTGCAAGAACAGTATGTGCTCTTAACCACTTAGCCTTCTCCAACCCTTATGCTTCACCTTTTTGAGATTTGTTTTAATACTACAAGAATGATCGTTTGTTCTGAGAATAAAAATTTTTTTCTGCAGTCAGTCCCTATTTGCTTGAATTCTTGCTTAAAGTTAAAGGCTCTTTGTAGGATAATGAGTTTCTCCTGTTTTTGGAAGGTTTTGTGGCACTTGGACATCTTCCGCCGTAGCTTCCGGCAGCTTACAACTCACAAGTGCATGGGTGATTCCTGCATCTTCTGTGCTCTCAAGGTAAGCTCCATAAAGTTGTCTCTTCTCAGCATCTTAGGTTGCCAGATTGCGGAGATTTGGTTGATTAGGGCAATTCTTTTTTTTTTTTAGATTTATTTACTTGTTTTATGTATATGAGTACACTGTAGCTGTAGCTGTCTTCAAACACAGCAGCTGAGGGCATTGGATCCCATCAGCTACTATGTGGTTGCTGGGAATTGAACTCAGGGCCTCTGGAAGAGCAGTCAGTGCTCTTAACCGCTGAGCCATCTCTCCAGTCCCGATTAGGGCAATGCCGGGGGCAGTAGTGGTGCATGCCTTTAATCCTAGGCAGAGGCAGGTGGATTTCTGAGTTCGAGGCCAGTCTGGTCTACAGAGTGAGTTCCAGGACAGCCAGGGCTACACAGAGAAACCCTGTCTTGAAAAACCAAAAAAAAAAAAAAAAAAAGAACTTCTTACTGAATTATTTTATTTTTGCAGTTTTAGCAAAAATGAATGTAATTATTTTGTTTTGAAGTATTATTATGCAGCTAGTATTCCATTCTGAGATAGTTTGCCAGAAGACTTCTATGTGATGTGATAAGATACTATTCAAGTGTGCTTCTGCTTTGCCTGTTTACTTCCAAAGCTAATCCTGAATTTTCCTTTTGAAAAAACAATTTTTTTAAAAATGGATCTTGTTTTTTTAATTTATTTTTATAGATTATATATATATACATACATATATATATACATACATATATATATGTATATATATGTATATATATATACATATATATATATGAGTACACTGTAGCTGTATAGATGGTTGTGAACCTTTATGTGGTTGTTGGGAATTGAATTTTTAGGACCTCTGCTCCCTCCATTCGGCCCCGTTTGCTCAGGTCAACTCTGCTCACTCAGCCCCTGCTTGCTCCAGCCCAAAGATTTATTTATTATTATACATAAGTACAATGTGGCTGTCTTCAGACACACCAGAAGAGGGTGTCAGGTCTCATTACAGATGGTTGTGAGCCACCATGTGGTTGCTGGGATTTGAACTTAGGACCTTGGGAAGAACAGTCAGTGCTCTTACCTGCTGAGCCATCTTGCCAGCCGGAACAAACAATTTTTTAATGGAATCAGCTATTATTGTTAAAACTAAATTTAAGAAATTTATTGTTTCATATTGTTTCCCATTAGATTTTCAAAACTAAATTTTGTTTGTTTTGTGTGAGTATGTGCCATGTCAACACAAGTGTTGTGTGGACATCAGAGTACAACTTCCAAGAGTCCATTCTCTCCTTCTATGGTGTAAAAGCTAGAGATTGAACTGAGATCATCAGGCTTTGAGGCAAATGGCTTTACCTGCTGAACCATCTCACAGCCCCCATTTGATTCTTCCTTCCTTCCTCCCTTCCTCTCTCCCTCCCTCCCCTCCCCTCCCCTGCCTGCCTTCCTTCCTCCTTCTTTCCTTCCTTCTTCTTTGTTTCTCTCTCTCTCTCTCTCTCTCTCTCTCTGTGTGTGTGTGTGTGTGTGTGTGTGTGTGTGTGTGTGTAGCAGCTCTGGCTGTCCTGTAACTTGCTTTGTAGACCAGGCTGGCTACAAAGACATGGGATCTACCTTTCTCTTCCTACCAAAGAGTGCTGGAATTAAAGATATGTACCACCATGCCTGGTTCCCCATTCAGTTTTTTTCTACCAGTTCCCTATTTCATATTTTCATGCTATGAATTAAGTAAGTCTGGGCATTTGTATAGACACAGAGAAAGTGAGAGAGATTTCACAGAGAAAAAGAAAGATGATGGTCCTTGGTTGGTGCCATATCCTTGACCAATACGTTAGTTCTCCTGTGCTTTGGTTCAGATGTACAGTAGATTAGTTGTGTTTGAGTAAATCTGTAGCATCCATCTGAGTTCAGAGGAAGATTCTGGGGTCATTATTTTCTTCATGAAGGTTGAATTTTTGTTTGCTTGTTTGTTCGGTTTTCTTGAGACTGGGTTTCTTCCTGTAACAGCCCTGGTTGCCCTGGAACTTACTTTGTAGACTGGGCTGGCCTTGAATTCACCTCATGAGTATTGGGATTAAAGGCATGCACCACCACACCCAGCGTGACGTCTGAGTTCTTAGCTTTTTTCATGACTGCCTAGGTGTGATCATTATATATTTTATTTAGTTTCCTTTTAGCTTAAAGTAGAAATTGTGAGCTAAATAGTCTTGGATTTTCTAATTTTCATTGATTATATGTAATAGTTGGCTAATTTTTTTTTTAATCTTATGTTATCAAGATTAGCCTACACTGGCCTTGAATTCACTACTTAGCTGAGGATGCTTCTCTTGGCAATACCTCCTTTGTATGCTGGCTTACAGGCATGCGTTACTAAACCCAGTTTTATGTGATCTGGGGTCAAACCTAGGGCTCTGCATGCCAGGCAGGCACTTTACCAACAGAACTGTGCTGCCAGCCTACTTGCTATTGCTTTGGAAGCATTTTGTCTTTTTTTGTTTTGTTATTTTATGCTTACCTGGCTGATCTTGAATTTGCTATGTCCTAGGCTGGCTTTGAACTTGGTTGTGATTCTTTGGCACCTAGTTTCCATGTTCTGGTCTAGCTACCATGATAGAATCTTGGGAAGAGTTCTATGAGTCCTCTGAACTTTCTGTTATTTGAGCCACAGAAATCTTTTTTCTATACTTTATTTAGAACCACTATAAATTGTAACAAAACAGTAAAAATAATGAGGGGTATATAATCAAAATATATGCATATGTGAAACTATAAAAATAAACATTATTAGCCAGGCAGTGGTGGCGCATGCCTTTAATCCCAGCACTTGGGAGGCAGGTGGATTTCTGAGTTCGAGGCCAGCCTGGTCTACAGAGTGAGTTCCAGGACAGCCAGGGCTGTACAGAGAAACCCTGTCTCGAAAAACCAAAAAAAAAAAAAAAATTAGCCAGTCATTTTAAATATAAATTTTAAAAATTATTTATTTTTATTTTATGTGCATTAGTGGTTTGCCTGCATGTATGTGTGAGGTTATCAGATCCCCTGCTCCTGGAGTTACAGACAGCTATTAGCTGCTATGTGGGTGCTAAGAATTAAACCCTGGTTCCCTGGAAGACCAGCCAGTGCTCTTAGTGGAAGAGCTATCTCTATAGCTCCTTCTATAAGTTTTAATATTCTAAGTCTTTAATAAATTGATTGTAATATTTTCTATGAGGCCCATTCAAAAAAATCCATCCCAATGAACGTTTTACCTAATTTTATGAATGGCATTTTTAGATCAATATAGTGTCTGCTCGGTCCATAAGTTCAAAAACCGTGCTAGGCAGATATTGCTAAGGAAATACTAATCTTGCAGAGAGTCTAGGTAGAACATTCTCCTGAATCTAGAAACTCTTATCTGTACTAAGAGTAGATAATTGAACTGTGAGACTTCTCATATGCACTTACTAGCTGGAACTTTACTGTACTATTTCTTTATTTGAAATGGGGTCTCACACTGTAACCCCCCCTCTTTCAACTCCTCAGTGCTGAATTGCAGGTGTGAGCTACTATGTCTAGATGTGTACTATTTATTGACTTAGGAGGGACTCTGGAGAGCCAGCTACCACACTTCTGTTGTATTTCCAGAGTGACAAATTGTTAATGGAATGTAAACTAGTATCTTATAAGCCAGAGAGAAGAAAATTACATTTTAGCCTTTACACTGGCATACCCAAAGATATCCAAGCGCAGAAGGAAACTTGTTTTTCAATGTTTTTGTCTTGAAGAAATACCTTGAGACTTCAGAAAAGATGCTGTGAAAAATGGGTAGATACACTCAGGAGGTCAGAGTCGATATTTTGGGACTTTGTGATTCTGAAGATATGTTACAGCTTTAGTATTTTCCTCATTTTTTTTTTTTCGAGACAGGGTTTCTCTGTGTAGCTCTGGCTGTCCTGGAACTCACTCTGTAGACCAGGCTGGCCTCGAACTCAGAAATCCGCCTGCCTCTGCCTCCCAAACTGGGATCAAAGGCGTGGGCCACCACCGCCCTGCATGTTGTCACTACTTAATCTGACCAGATTTCTTTTCTTTCTTTTTTTTTTAATTAATTATTTTTTATGTATGTGAGTACACTGTAGCTGTGCAGATGGTTGTGAGACTTCATGTGCTTGTTGGAAATTGAATTTTTAGGACCTCTGCTTGCTCTGGTTAACCCTGCTCACTCCAGATTTATTTTCTTTAAGTTAGTAGAAACTATAGTGACTTAGGCACTCAGGTTCTATAGGGAACTAACTTCATGTCGTTTTGATTGTAAGCGCCATTTTGCCCAGCAGGTGATTCTGGCATGTATTCCAAATTTGTACACACACACACACACACACACACACACACACACACACACACACACACACACACACACACGGTAAATATAGATATTAAAATAGCCAAGTATTATGTGTGGCATATTTATTATTACTTTTGGAGAAAGCCTAAGTGTATTCCAGTTAGCCACAGGTTACCTGTGTCAAGTTCAGTTCATAAACACTTTGTTCTCCTGTTTTGGTGTCTGAGTATCCTCCAGTCTTGCTGTCACTTTCCCTCCCTCCTCCTCTCCCTCCCTTCCTTTCTTCCTATTTCCTGTGTTAATTGGTATTACATGTATATATTAATTTCAACCTTTAGTTCTGGTGTGGAAATACCTGGTAATGATTTTTGTTTGTGTCAGCAAGAGACTCAGTGGGGAACGGTCCTTGCCATCAAGCTTAAGACCTTTTAATCGTCATGACCCAGTATGTGGAAAGAGAAATGAGCTCACACAAGTTGTCCTCTGACCTCCATACATTTGCTGTGGTATACATGTACATACACATATATACAAATAAATTAATTTGTTTAAAAAAATTGGTGTTACTATCATTTT
The DNA here is from genome assembly GCF_008632895.1 of Mastomys coucha. Lineage (NCBI taxonomy): Eukaryota > Metazoa > Chordata > Mammalia > Rodentia > Muridae > Mastomys > Mastomys coucha. Next base: position 7,350,297 of record NW_022196915.1, on the reverse strand, counting down.
GCTTACTCTGGACCTTGATGCCTATCAAGTTTGATTTAACAAATAGAAGATTGTGTCATGCCAGTTATTGTTTCTTTTCAAAACCCAACCTATTCCCATCTATTATGATTAAATGATTTTTCCTGACCTAAGTTGTCATCACCCGTAGCCCAGAGTTCTTTTTATTGTTCATGTTGGATTGCTCTTGTATCCCCTTCCCACAGGGATAATTTTACTTTGGTGTTGGCGTATTCATTTGTCTCTGCTCTGGAGAGGAAATCCGTTCTCTGTACTTAATATGCTACAGAGATTTTGTTCTTCTTCCAGGGATTGTACCAGAGGTTTTACAGTGCCAGCATGTAGGACAGAGTACTTTTTGTTATAGGCAAAGAAGAATGTTGCTTTTGATTGATTAAATTTTTCATTTTGACTAATTTTTTTCATTTAGTGACTTTAAAAAAAAAGTATCCTACAGTATAACATAAGAGCTGGAGGACAGTACTTAGTGGGGGTGGGGTGCTATGAGGAAGCAGGTTTTGTACTTTAGGATGTCCTGAAACCTCTGTATTTAGAGAGCCATTAGGTTGTTTAGCTGGGACAAATTTGAGAATTTAGAGGAAAAGCAATCCTTTACTATCTTTTGAGTGGAACCATGTGGCTATTTCCTTTTGAGTACTGAAAGATTAGCACATGAAATAAAGTTATCTTTATTCTTAGTCTTTTCTAGACTATAGCAATGGAAAGTTTCTCACTATCCTTTGTGGCAAATATCTGAGAGTAAATCTATTATCCTATACTGTTTAAAGGAGAAAATTAGATTTCTAGTATGTTCCCTAGAAATTTTATCTAGTAAATAAGTGTCTACACATAAGGGAGTAAGTCTTTATATGTATTCAATTTGTTTGTGCTTGTGTTTAGCTTCTTTCTTTTGATTACCCATGAATTCAAGCGTAACTATGTTGTCCTTTGAGTAGGTGTCTTGGTCCTTACATCCTCTTAGGCTGTGGGTATCCCTCATTCATTTTAGAACTTGGAGTTCAGATTGCACATGTTAGTCAAATATACGGGTTTAACTACAAGGGAAAAAAATATAGAAATCATGATTAATTCTTTCTTTTCCAGAATTTATGGCATTCTAAAATTCAATACAGACTTAGAATGTTTGTGCATATCCACAAGGATCCATTCATTCTCTCAGTGCAGTAAGTGGATATGGTATTGATCTTAATAATGTCAGTAATTTGTGATTACCCTCACCCTTTGTTATGGCAAAGTTAGTAAATTGCCCATTGTATTGTATAAAATATCAATATCAGTTTATGATTTTTCACTATAAGCAGTACTGTGTTCTGGCCCCTCTTTGTCTGTATTCATTGTTTTGAAGTTTTGTCTCTCCTCTACCTCTCTGTCTTTGAATGTATGGAAATGTCTTTCAATGCATAGCAGCAGGAATACGTGTGATAAGTAACTTTATTGATCTTTATTCTTAAGTTTTTTTTTTGTTTTGTTTTGTTTTTTGTTTTTCCTTAAAGACAGGGTTTGTCTGTATAGCTCTGGCTGTCCTGGAACTCACTCTGTAGACCAGGCTGACCTCGAACTCAGAAATCCGCTTGCCTCTGCCTCCCAAGTGCTGGGATTAAAGGCATGCGCCACCACCACCCGGTTATTCTTACGGTTTTAAGACCAAAAGATCAGGTTATCAACTGAGTATAAGTAAAGGCTTGGGCTGGAGAGATGGTTCAGCGATTAAGAGCACTGACTGCTCTTCCAAAGGTCCTGAGTTCAAATTCCAGCAGCCACATGGTGGCTCACAACCATCCGCAACGAGATCTGACTCCCTCTCCTGGTGCATCTACAGCTACAGTGTACTTAGATATAATAATAAATCTTTAGACCAAAGCGAGCAACCTTCATTCCCAGCAACCACATGATGGCTCACAACCATCAGTACAGCTACAGTGTACCCATATACATAAATTAAATAAAGTAAATCTTAAAAAAAAAAAGGCTTAAATTTACCAGTAGATATGATATTGATAACAGTTTCAAGAAGACAATATAGGATATGTGGATGCTTTTGTAATTAAGAAGTCTAGAAGGTGGCTCTTTTTAGTCATAAGGGGAGAGAATCTTAACAGAGACAATGGGCAGTTGTTCTCTGTGTTCTCTAAAGTTGGATCAAATATTTTTATACTTGGCCTGATGGTACATGTCTGTAACTCCAGCATTCAGAGGCTTCGGGAGGACCATAGCTGTGAGTTTGAGACCAGTTTGGTTATATAGTGAGTTGGAAGCTATCTTGAGTTACATAGTAAAAAGACAACCCTCCACCCTGCTTCTATTAAACTGGATGGTTATCTGATGGTATTAAGGCATTATTATTATCTGGATAATAATGGTATATTAATATATTATATTAATATATAATATATTATTAATATACCAATGGTATATTAATAATGGTGGATGGTATAGGTAGTCTTTTAACAAAAAGAATTCTTATTTTTTTAGTGTTCTGTTCTGGAATATGCATAGATATATTAAAAAATGTCTGGCATGTGCCTCAAATGATTGGGAGTAGGGTGAATAATACAGGTAGTCAACACAACAGGAGTTAAATTAACCACAAACTGGTAACTGTTGGCTTGGATTATGGGCACATAGAAACTGTTCATCCTGTCTGCTGTTGATGGAGTTAAGATTTTTCTGTAACAAAATGTGAAAAATCTTTTGTTGGCATGTCTGATGGTGCATGGTTATTATGCACATGGCCTTGGCCTGTCTTGAAGAACTCTTAGCATTCTTATACCACACAAAACCAGTGAAAGGTTTTGGGTTTTTTCCCCCAGCCATGGGCAGGTCTCAAGGACTAACTTCCTTACCTCTAGAGGCTTACATTTACAGACTAGACTGTCTGCATTTAGGTATAGGGAAAGAATGATTATGAGAGCTAAAATACTAAACAAGTTGGGAAGCCCAGGTCAGAATGGGAATTCTGAAGAGCTGAGCGATAGCAGGCAGGTCATAAAGTATATGATGCCTTTGCAGAGGTATTGCTGGCCTGTGAGAGACGGGAGCTGGGCTGCTCTCTGGAAGACATTCTGATATCTTGGGCACTTAAAGTATCAAAATCAGTGAGGACATTTTCTTACTGAACCTCACTGTCTCTAATACTTATGAATTATTTTAGATGTAAAGCTAGGATATTCAGAGAGAGAAATAAAAAGATGTTCTCTGCTTAAAAGCAAGAGTATGTGTTTTTTTGTTTTTTTGGTTTTTTTTTAGGGGGGAAGAAAAGTTTTAAGGAACAGCTGCATTTGCAGATGCCAAAACACAAAGATGTTCTGTCTTCATGGCACATCTGTCTTATTTACATGGCTTTTGCTAATCCAAATAATGATGTGCTCACATGGACAGAATTGTCTGCTATTTGATCCAAGAGAGATGGGTGGGGAAGCACCTGCTTCTAGTCAGTAAAGTCTTGTTGCTTTTGTACTGCATCCAGGAAAATAGTCAACAGATGAAGGTAATTTACTATTTCATGAATGATAAGGACTTAGTTTCCTCCTGTGAAGAAGTGTAAACAGAAATCTGAAAGGTATTATGGTTTTTTGGCTTATCAAAATGGAATTGTTAGGAACCCACAAGGAAAGATGGTTCCTAGGTTTGAGTCCTTTCTGTCCTTTCTCTCCCTATTGTAGAATTCAGCATTTGGAATAAAACCAAGTTTTGTTCCTTATTGGTACTGCCACCTGTTCTTACTGCTGAACTAAATGTTCTTGGCTTTCTTTGGTGTGAACAGGATCTTCCTCTGGGAAAGGTGGGAGGAGGGTGAAAAAGAGAACAGGAGGAGGCCCGTTCCAGCCCCGGTGCTCATGTGAGAGGGACACACAAGGGTTAGTGTGCTGCCCTAACAGAGGGGCTTTGTGCTTCAGCTTCTTGCAGAGTTGTAGCTCCACAGATGCAAGCTAGGAAGGCTTAGGCTGCTCATCCCTAATACAGTTCTTCCTAGCAATAGCAGAGCAAGACTGATGTTAATTTAAGTAAGAAAATAAAGAGGATTCAGTCAAAGTGGATGGGGGAAGGCTGCCTATAATTAATTAAGGGACGAGAGAAGAATACAGCATGGAGACATTGATGCTACTGGATACAAGAGCCAGATCTGTTGTTGCCCATCCACTGGGTACAGACAGAGCTCTGCCCTTAGGCCTTTTCTTTCTGTGCCCAAACCCTAGTTACTTGAAGTCACGCGAAACCTGCTTTTCTTTTTTTTTCCTTTTCTTTTTAAATTTATTTATATATTTTTGAGACAAGAGTCTTCACTTTGTGGCTCAGGTTGGCCTCAAATTAATGGCACTCCTCTTATACCAGCTTCTAGAGTACTAGGATTATATGTACCAACCACCAAATCAGGGCCCAAATGACTTACTGTAGTTTTTTAAGGTTGCTGTACAGTTTCTGTTATGCATTGGACAGAATGTAATTTCAGTAGGAATGCTTTAATTTCCAAGGAAACTCAACCAAGACTAAAGGGGTTGAAATTTGCAAATGTCTAATTTATACAGAGTTGTCTTAGAAATAACTCCCTAGTTATTTTAGAATTAGTTTTAGAAGCTTGGGCCATAGCTCAGTTGGTAAATTACTTGCTGCTTAAGCAGGAGGACCTGAGTTTGGATTTCCAGCACCGTCGTAAAAAGCCAGTTATGGTAGTAAATGCCTTTAATCCCAGTGCAGTGGAGGCTGACCTGGGCGGATCCCTGGGGGGGGTCGCTGGCCAGCCAGTCTAGCTGAATCTGTGAGAGCCAGGTTCAGTGAGGGGCCCTGTCTCAATAAAAACTAAGATGGAGAGCAACTAAGGGTGATGTCAAGTGTGCAGACCAGTGTAGACCCCAAACAGAGGCTGTAACCTCATTGGCCCTTAGTCTGGAGGTAGAATTTTTGTCAGCATTGTGCCTTATCAGTAACAGTTGAGATGAGCTAGCTGCTGATCACAAGTCTTGTCAAACTGGGGTGGTATTTTTTTTTTTCAGAAATCACCAGCTGTCAGGCCCAAGCCACCATGTGATTTGTAGTAGTTGTCATTGCTTTCCCATTTTTCTTTTCCCTTGTTTCTCTTCATACCTACAAATTTGCAGTCTATAGGGTAGATATCCCATTGTTAAACTGCCGACCTCTGTCTTCTCTTGGTCTAGTTTAAGTGTTGTCTTGTAGGCATGCTTATTCTTCAGCAACAAACTACAGAGCAGCTTGCCATGCCTTCACCTGCCTTTATAACAGAGGTGGAAGTACATCCTAAATTGATCCAAAATAACTTGGAATAATTATAGTAGATTTTCCTCAGAATTATTAATTAATACTAAGTATGTATTGTTAGCCCTGCCTGCTCCACAACATAAGGAATCATGTGTAGCTACATAATAAGTTACTTGGTAATTTGTACTTGAGTGACTTTAGAATAGTTAACATGGATGAACAGAAAAGATGCCAGTGAGAGGGTCAGATAAGGAGAACAATTTTAACCAGAATGAGCAGTTCCATTTTGCTTTAACAGTTTATATTACCTCAAGGTTTTCAGCTTTTCTGTGTGATTTCAGTATTTTCTAATAATTTGTTTTTAATTTATGTTTATTGGTGTTTTGCCCGCATATGTGTGTGTGTGTGTGTGTGTGTGTGTGTGTGTGTTGTCAGAAGCTCTTAAACTGGAGTTACATACAGGTGTGAGCTGCCATGTGGATGCTGAGGATTGAACCTAAGTGCTCTGGAAAAGCATCCAGCCCTCTTAACTGCTGAGCCATCTCTCCAGTCTAATTTTCTGCATTTTTTTAAAAAAAAAATTATTTATTTATTTATTTATTTTTTGGATTTTTGAGACAGGGTTTCTCTGTGTAGCTCTGGCTGTTCTGGAACTCACTCTGTATACCAGGCTGGCCTTGAATTCAGAAATCCACCTGCCTCTGCCTCCCAAGTGCTGGGATTAAAGGCGTGCATCACCACCGCCCGGCCTGTATTTTTTTTTTTTTAAAGGAGAAAGGAGAAAGTTCCTTTAATATTCTTCTTTCATGAGATCTACCCATATCACATGATTGATTGATTCAGTTACTTAAAACATGCATTTCTGTTGCCTTTTATATAATAGTGTTATTTTAGGCCATGAGCATATCAAGCAATAAAAGAACAAAACTTATTTTTTTCTCATTTCTATATTCTAGGAAATAGAGGTAGACAATAACTAAACAAGCAATATGTTAATATTAAGTGCTGAAGGAAAAAATAGGCAATGATGGAGATTTAGGAAAAGAAAAGAGAGCTTGTGTTTTTCCTTTCTGTCTGTTTTTTCTTTTCTGTTTTTCAAGTTAGGATTTCTTTGTGTAGCCTCTGGCTGCCCTGGAACCCACTCACTCACTTTTCCTCTTCCCCTTCCTCTTCCTCCTTCTATTCTTTTTTAAAAGATTTATTTATTTTTGTTTTTTGTGCATTGGTAGTTTGTCTGCATGTATGTCTGTGAAGGCCACCGACCCCTGAAACTGGAGCTACATAGAATTATGTGCTGCCATGTGGGTGCTGGGAATTGAACCCAAGCCCTCTAGAAGAGCAGCCAGTGCACTTAAACTGCTGAGCCATCTCTCGAGCCCCATGGAACTCACTCTTTAGACCAGGCTGGCCTCAAATTCGGGGCTCTGCCTGCCTCTGCCTCCAGGGTGCTGGGATTAAAGGTGTGAATGCCTGGCATAGAGCTGGCAATTTAAGTAGGTTGATTAGAGTTACTGTACTGAGAAGTGATACATAAAATTTCGCAGGATTTAAGTGATCAAATTGCACAGTGAGAGAAAAAGTGATTCAAGTAAGGAATGCAAGTACAAAGTCCCTGGTCTAGAACATACGTAGTAGTTGTGGGACATAGTGAGAGTCCCATGTGGCTGCTGCATTGAATCACATTTAGACCAGTTGGCCAAATAACATAGAGCATTTTCATTTTGGCTTTTACTGCATATTTGATGGGGAATCTTTAGAGGGTTTTCAACAGAAGAATGACATTTGATTCTATTACCTTTTTTTTTTTTTTGAGGCAATCTTAAATAGTCTAATCTAACCTTAAACTTGCTATGTAGCCAAAACTTGAGTTTCTGATCTTCCTGCCCATATATATATATCAGGTGGCATTATAGGTATGTGCTGCCTACTTTGCCTGATCTGTGCAATGCTGAGGTTCTAACCAAAGGCTTTGTGCATGTTAGGCAAGCTCTCTATCAAGTAATTTTATTTCATTTTTAAAAAATCATTTGACTACTATTTTGAACATACTGTGTATTTCCTTAGAGATATGGTTCAGTCAAGAAATAGTTGCAGTTGGGTTGAAAAGATGATTGAAAAGTGGTTCTTCTAGAGGACCCAAGTTCAGTTAGTTCCCTGTACCTATTTCAGGTGCCTTACAACTGCCTATAACTCCAGCTTCAAGCTTCTTCTTCATTTTTTTTTTAAAGATTTAATTAATTATTTATTTATTTATTTTATGTATATGAGTACACTGTAGCTGTACAGATGGTTGTGAGCCTTCATGTGGTTGTTGGGAATTGAATTTTAGGACCTCTGCTTGTTTAGGTCAACTCCGCTTACTCCGGTGGGCGTCACTTGCTCAGGTCAACTCCACTCGCTCCAGCCCAAAAATTTATTTATTATTATACATAAGTGTGTTGTAGCTATCTTCTGACACACCAGGAGAAGGCATCAGATCTCATTACGGGTGGTTGTGAGCCACCATGTGGTTGCTAGGATTTGAATTCAGGACCTTTGGAAGAGCAGTCAGTGTTCTTACCCGCTGAACTATCTTGCCAGCCCAGCTTCGAGCTTCTAAAACCTTTGTCCTCCACTGTACATATCATTGGACATACCTATGCTCAAACATAATAAAAAACAATAAAAATTAAATCTTAAGAAAAAATAAAAAAAGAAATAGTTAACAATCATCCAATGAAGAGGCTAGTGGACAACAGATGAGGAATGAGGAATATGAAGTCTGAACATGTTCTGAGTGTAGAAGTGTGACTGACAGGATATGAGCTCTGAGACTTGGACAGGTTCAATCATGATTTTCAAGGTTTTTGGCCTATGAACTACAAGGCAGTAACTGGAAGAAAACATAACAGAGTGCTTATTTCTGAGGGTGAGGGGATAACACATTGAGCTTTCTGTACTGTTTTTTCTTCTTTTCCTCCTCTTCTTCCTCCTCCTCCTCCTCCTCCTTCTTTGGTTTTACTTCTTCCTTTTTCTTCTTGTATTACTGAAGGAGTATGTGTGGTGAGTAAAGTCTAAAGGCATGCACCACCAAACCCATATGGCTTCACATTCCTGACCTTTCTGCCTCAGCCTCTTAGGTGCTGGGTTTATGGATACAATACCTGACTTGGTATAGTCTTTATAAGTTTGGGAATCTTATATTATCTGAAAAATACAAGAGAGGGCTAAGTTTCATAGGAGGATGCTTCCCAAAGAACAATTGTCAATTTATTTGCATGTAGCTTAATTTTAGAAGCATCTACTTCTTTTCTGTCTCATAGGAAGTATTGTAACTATATTATATTACATCACATCATGACAGTGGGCTCTCTTAGTGTGTTCTTGACAGCATGACACTCAGATGCAAGATCTACAGCAGAGATACTCTTTGCATCCTGATTTTTAGTCTGTATTTATTTAAATTACTAGCTGAATATATCTTGTTTCCATGACTGTCAGCATAAGGATGACAGACTAGGATGTACAGCTTAATAACAGCATTGCTTTTCCTCTTGTTTAACCTCTTCCCTACAGGGCATCTTTAACCAGTTTCAGTGTAGTAGTGAAAAAGTGCTTCCTTCTGACACTCTCCGCAGCGCCCTGGCAAAGACTTTCCAAGATGAGCAGCGCTTCCAGCTGGGAATTATGGGTGATGCTGCAGAGTGTTTTGTAAGTGTGCCCTCTCGTCCTCTTTGATTGTTCATCTCCATCAAGGACTGATGATTTTATGATGGCATTAACTATGCCATGGTCTCTGCATAGGAATTGGGACTTTCTCAGTTCTCTCAGAGTTCCAGAGTCTACTACTACAATGTGAATTGTCTAGTGGCTTTATGACTTTTTTCCCTTCAGGTTTAGGGTAATTTAATACTTTTCATGGCATAAAACAGTGGCTTTTTGCCTTTAGAGAAACCAAGGCATGTTGAAATACAAATTGTAGTCCGAGAGCCTCTGACTCAATAATCTGGTGTAGGACCATGCTGTATTGATGGTGCTGCTCTGGAGAACCTGTATTTTGAGCTTCTCTGTTTCTAATGATGTTAAACAGAAACTATCATGTCCTGTATAAACAGTTACATTGCTCTAGTGACTTTAATCCTTGTTTGCCCACCTTTCAAGTGCTAAATGCATGTGCCCATGCACAGAGTGCCATAGATGATCTTTTGAAGTTGGATAAATAGAACAGAGTACAGAAGAGTTGGGGGTCATTGGCTAGTTTTCATAGTGAGTCTATTTTTCTGTTTATTTCTTTTTGAGATTGGGTCTTGCAGTAGAGTCCTTATAGGACTAGAGTCCTATCTCAAAAATCAAAAAGGGGGCTGTAAAGGATTAATATTGAAAGAAAATATAATATCAAAAGCTTACTTACTGGGATTGAGGATGTAATCAGTTGGTAAGAATACTGACTTAATGTGCTTGTATCCTTGAGTCTAATCCCTAATGTATAAATTTGGCATAGTGATACACACTTGGAATTCTAGCACTTATGAAATGGAAACAGGAGTATCAGAAGTTCAGGGTCATCCCAGGCTACATAGTGAATCCAGAGTTAGCCTAGCATACAGGAGACCCTGTTCAAAAAAAAAAAAAAAAAGTTATGTGCTATGTGGTACCATTTTTGTAGTATTCTTTAGTATTGTTGAAATGACAGTGATAAATATGGAGGAACAGGCTAGTGGTTGCTGGGAGTTAGGAGTATAGGTAGATAGGTGAGGCGTTAAAGAAGTTAGGTGGAGGAGCTTTGTGGTGATGAAACTCTTCTGTATCTTTTTTAAAAAAAGATTTATTTTAAACTTATCTGTATGGAGTGTTTTGCCTGCATGCTGTCTCTGCACCACATGCATATTTGATGCACACAGAAATCAGAAGAGAGCATCAGAGTCCCTGGAACTGGAGTTACAGGCAGTGTGAGCTACTATGTGGGTGCTGGGAATCAAACCCAGGTAGGTCTTCTGGGGGAGCATCAAGTGCTCTTAACTACGGAGCCATCTCTCTAGTACCACTCTTCAGTGTCTGTTTATATGACTGTATATGATGAAATTGCATTAAGTTACATATAAACACAAGTTCTTATAAAACTGTTAAAATCTGAATGATCTATGGGTTATATTTATTTCATTTATCTGTCTATCATCTATCCTTGTAAAAAGATTAAAAAATATTTAGAGATATTTCTGCTTTCCAGGACAGTTGCTGTATCTTGCTGAGTTGCTTCCCACCTTACCAGTTTGGGATTTAAGTTAGTGCTTTTGTGTTTTCCTGTCAGGAAAACCTCCTGATGAGAATTCACTTCCATATTGCGGACGAAACCAAAGAGGATATATGTACTGCTCAACACTGCATTTCCCACCAGAAATTTGCAATGACATTGTTTGAGCAGGTAAACCTAGATCTTGGACTTTTTCTTTAAGAATATTTTACCTGGGGGTGGAGAGTTTCAAAACAATTCATGACTGTGGCTGCTCAGTTTCCATTTTTTCCTCTGGCCCAGTGCGTGTGTACTAGCTGTGGCGCCACTTCTGACCCGCTGCCTTTCATCCAGATGGTGCATTACATCTCTACCACTTCCCTTTGGTGAGTTTGGTGCAGTTCTTTTTTTCCCTTTGCATTGAGTTAGATATAAACACATATAACTTATTTATTTATATAACTTATTTATTTAAATAAGTTCATATAACTTATTTATTTTTATTTTATGTGTATGAATGTTTTATCTGCATGTATGTTTGTACACAATGCTTGTGCCTGGAACCTGCAGTGATCAGGGAGAATGTTGAAGGATCCCCTGGAACTGGGGTTATAGAGAGCCATGAGCTTATATGTGGTGCTAAGAACTGACCCTGGATCCTCTGCAAGAACAACCACTGCCTTTTAACTGTTACTTGAACCATTTTTCCAGACCATTCTTATAGAATCCTTTATTGTACTGTTAGGCATTCCTCCAGTTGATTGGATTTTAACTGAAGGCCACCAAACAGCATATATCCTTATTGCTGAATTTGTACTGTATTACAAAACTTCGGAATTTGTAGACTTATTTGTGGCTAACAAAGTGCAAAGAGAAATGAGGATTCTGTGGGTTTTGGATTTGGTAACTGTGTTTGTAGGACACTGAGACTAGTCAGGACAAGGTAAATGAAAAAAATCACACATACCACACCTTTAATCCCAGCCCTTTGGAGGGAGAGGCTGGTGTATCTCTCTGTGTTGGAGGCCAGACTGACTGGTCTACATAGCAAGTTCCAAGACAGACAGAGAGAGCTGTACAATGGGGCTCTGTCTTAAAGAAAGAAATGAGTTAGGGATTTGTATTTTATTTTTCAGTTTATAATTTAGAATAACACCTAATACCATTACTTTCCTCCTTTCCCCATCTTGAAGTAACCAGGCCATTTGTATGTTGGAAAAGCGAGAGAAACCTTCACCAAGTATGTTTGGTGAGCTGCTTCAGAATGCCAGCACCATGGGGGACCTGCGGAACTGTCCGGTGAGTTAACTCTATGGAATTTAGGATAAGAAGGAGAACCCTGGCTTGTAGCATTGCTGCAGAGCAGGTAGGAATGTTTGAACTAGTTGTGTGTATATATTTCAGAGCAACTGTGGGGAGAGAATCCGGATCCGCCGTGTGTTGATGAATGCACCACAGATTATCACAATTGGGCTGGTTTGGGACTCAGACCATTCAGACTTGGCAGAAGATGTCATCCACAGTCTGGGTACCTGCCTTAAGCTGGGTGATGTATGTATTAGTTACCTTTATTTCTGTATTGTTCAAGCACTGAACAGATATAGCATTTTGGACAGGTATATTTGTATTTCTGTGTGCAGATTCACGAGCCTCATTAGATATATGCTCACATATCACTTATATGAGGATGGTAGAACCCTTTTAGAAAAAGTTGCACAATTTTTACCTTGCTGAACAGGATGGGCAGAACTTAGATACTGGTAAAGAAAAAAAAAAAAAGAATCAGTTTCTATGGGATGCTCATTTTTATACCAGGATGGTGTGGAGAAGTATATTCAAACATGAGATATTAATAGTAAGGTTAAAGAAACAAGCTTTTTGACTTCAGCAACTGAATGAGGTACAAGTTGCTGCCTGAGCCCAAGCACAGGAAATGAGGAAGCACTATCTGTTGAGAAGGTGATTGTCTATGAGGACTCCAGAGATTTAAACCACCAACAAGGCTTCTCCCTTGTGAAGACAGGGAGAGTGGGGCTGGCAGGCAGGATCTGGGGGAGTGTGCCTTGGCTACCTCTCAACAGAGAGGAACAGCGAGGAACAGAGAGAAAAGGCAAGGAGAGAGGCACACTGGCAACTGCCAAGGCTACAGGAGCAGAGAAGATAGTTCTAAGGGGTTCTGTTGTAGCAGGAGGAGGGCCGGATAGCTGGAACAGCTTGGAAACTAGCATGGAGTTCTGACCTGTTGGAAGCTTGTTCAAGTTAATAGAGAGCTAGGTGCCCTCTGGAGATGGAGGAGTGCAATGGCTTCCTCCTGACAAACAGAAATTCACTTTATAAGGTTCTTGAGGAATGCTGAGTATTACCAGGGCAGAATCCTGCCTGAGCTGAGCCCACATTACCATTTTGTGGTGTTAGGACCTTGTTGTGTATTATTTAAACCTCAGCCTGGGGTTTCTACCCCACCTTTGGTTATTGAGTTCCTGGATGAAAGACACACTCACAGCCTTTATATTTACAGTAAGCCCTAAACAGCACAACAGCTGAGCAGCTGTCTGCTCTCCATGCTGTTAGAATCTACTGTATTTTACCGTGTTCCATCTGGGCTGCTCTTAACTCCAATTGGGCAGCCCTCAGGGCCATGCTCCCTGACCCTTAACCCATGGGGGCTTCTCCTTCCTCCTCTCTTGCCCTGCCATCTCCTCCTCCTCCTCCTTCCTTCCTCTTCCTTTTCCTCTTCCTTTTCCTCTTCCTCTTCCTCTTCTTGCTCCTTACCCCCTCCCCAAGCCTACAAAACCTAAACCCCACCTACTTCTCTTCTGCTTAGCTATTGGCTGTCAGCATCTTTATTCACTAATCAGAATTAAGTTGGCAGGGGTGGGGGTCATAGTAGCTACATACAGACTCCAGGTCTGGGGATCTGCACTTAGCATTACAATAGACAGTAAAAGACAAATCCTCAACAGGACTTGGCAGTAATGAAATGGATTAGATGATAATTTAGTGTTTTAGGGATTTTAAAATGTATTTATTTTGGGGAATGGGAAAGAATGTGAGAGTATGTCCCATTCTTATCAGCTCCATGTCCTAAGGTAGGGACAGTCAGTGTTTCCTTCCATTCAAGGAGAACCTGAAAGACCTGTTTCCTTTGTGCTGGTTTCTGTCTGGAATAGTCCTGTGACTAAGGAGAGTCTGTTCTTGTTTTAAAATAGCCACTCTTGAGAATAAATGATTTGTCTGGGGTCACATTTTGGATCTCCTTATCAAGCAATCTAACTGGAATAGGTTGTGCACACTAAGAGTTTTTTAATTTTTTTTTTTGTAGTTTATATATTCTGTTTATTTCTGGCTTGGAGTCAGAATCTCATATACTCCAAGATGGACAACAATGAGATATGTTGCCTCATTCACCCTTGAACTAATCCTTTTGCCTCTACCCCCTTTAGCCTTTACATAAAGGACAAAGGATTACAGGTGTGTGCTATCATGCCTGATTTTGACTTAATTATTTTGATTATTTTTTTCTACTAGGTAACTTTTTAGGTCAGAATCTCTCTTTCTCTTTTTTTCCCCCAGAATCTCTTAACTCAGGTATTTGTATGTCTCTTAACACTTGAGACAGATCTGAGTACATAGAAATTGAAAAAATTTGAAACTTGAATTGTTTTTTATTTGTTTTGAAATTGTTCTGGCTTCTTTTATACCTTAGAAAGAAAATATTGACTCATCATGTAGCACAGGCTGATTTAAGGCTTACAATCCTCCTGCCTTAGCCTCTCAGTGTTGGGATTATAGCATGTGCCACAATATAAATATGTTCACTTTGAGTTCATTTCTAATGAATAATCTGGTCTAGAAAACAATATTTCAGCTTCAGGGGAGAAGCAAATTACAACCATCATTAAGAAATGTTGGTGGCCACTGGACATGGTAGTACACATGTGTAATCGAGTGCTTGGGAAACAGAGGTAGAGGAACAGGAGTTCAGTTGTCTCTAGCTATACAGTGAGTTCAGAGGCAGTCTGGGATACATGAGGCTGCATCTCAATAAAACAACAGATGTTGATGGAAGAGCTAGAGTCCCAGCACTCAGAAGGTTAAGGCTTAAGCATTGCCATGTGTTTGAGGCCAGACTGGCCTACATAGTGAGCCCCTCCAGCAAGGCTACAAGTGTGGTCTTGTTCAGATTTGGGGGAAGGAAGAAAGTGTTGGTGGAGTCTGCTGAAGGGTTATGTTAGATGGTCAACTTTGTGATGGATCTTCCCCTTCTCTCTTTTTCCTTCCTATAGCTGTTTTTCAGAGTGACAGATGACCGGGCCAAGCAGTCTGAACTATACTTAGTAGGAATGATCTGTTACTATGGCAAGCATTATTCTACATTCTTTTTTCAAACAAAGATTCGAAAATGGATGTATTTTGATGATGCTCATGTCAAGGAGGTAGGAATATGCAAGGATCTTGAAGTGCTTGGTGACTGAAATAAAAATAAAATCACATTTATTTGTCTTTAGTTTTTATTTTAATAATTTTGAATGGTTACTCTACAATATTGATAAGGCATACATACTTTCTGACTGCATTGGTTGTTCTTATTTTTCTTAAAAAAAGATTTAATTTTATTTTTTTAAAAAACTGTGTCTATATGTATGCACATTTGTGCTTGCCTGGTTATGTGGGTATGTGCATGTGACTGTAAGCGCCCACAGAGTCCAGCGGTGTCAGCTCTCCCTGAGTCTGAAATTGCAGGTGTTTGTGAGCCACCTGACATGGGTGCTGGGAACTTAATTCTCATCCTCTGTGAGAGCATTAAGCAGTCTTAACTGTTGAGCCATCTCTACAACCCCCAGTTTGTTCTTTTTCTGAATCAGGGTCCTGATTATAGTCCAGGCTGGCCTGGAACTGACAGTGTAGTACAGGCTGTCCTCAAACTTGTAGAAGTCCTCCTTTCTTAGCCCCTCAACTTACAGATAAGAGCTATTACACCTGGCCTTTATCTGTTAAATGTAAGTGCATTTGTTTTAAATCCTATGATAGATAAGAACAGGATATGTTTTATTATTTTCTCAGTCTCTTCTCTAGGCATTCAATATAGTTCTGCTTTTTATTTTGTTTTGTTTTTAAGACTTATTTATTTATTTTATGTATGTGAGTACACTGTAGCTGTCTTCAGATACACCAGAAGAGGGCATCAGATCTCATTATGGATGGTTGTGAGCCACCATGTGGTTGCTGGGAATTGAACACTCAGGACCTCTGGAAGAACAGCCAGTGCTCTTAACTGCTGAGCTATCTCTCCAGCCCTCGTTCTGTTTTCATAGTTGACAAATCATCATCATTATTAAATGGTTTATTTGAATGGGAACATGTAATACAACTAATTAGATTATATGATTAACACAGAGTTGAGGATTTTAAACCTGGCATTATCCATAGTTGATACTTTGTTTCAAGGCTATTAAAAGTTATTCTTTGACGGGCAGTGTTGGTGCATGCCTTTAATCCCAGCACTCAGGAGGCAAAGATAGAGGCAGGTATATCTCTGTGAATTCTAGGACAGCCTTGTCTACAGAGCAAGTTCCAGCACAGCCTACACAAAGAGATCCTGTCTCAAACAAACAAACAAATATAAAAGATTTATCCTTTAAGTCTCATTTCCCTGTAAACATGAAACATGAAACATGGTCTTGTTGAAAGCAGACTGTATGGATAAAATGTTTTAGGTGTCTGCATCCATTAGGAAGCTGCTAGTCATAAAATCAGCAGCTATGAAGACTGCTGACCATATCAATCTATAGATTTGAAGTAAAGTCTTCCATTAATAAAGCTTTTGTCAATTTCCCATATTCTCCTTTTCAGGGGGTAACAAATTACTTGAGCATTAGTTTTTTTTTTAACCTGAAGAGTATTCTTACAAAATATTAAATAAGATTGATATGTGAAAACATAAATTATGCTTCAGTTAAAATAATGGCAACTCACTTTAAGTTTACTAAATGTCTGTTAAGAGTAAACTGTCATACTAGCTGTCTAACTGGCAAACCATAGCTTACACCTAAGAATGTGTCTGGTTCACACTTAAGAAGGGGCAAGTCTAGGGGGTTGGTAAATTGTTTCCATGGCTGTTATATTACCCTTCCTCTGTGACAGCTGAGCTGAATCTATCACAGGGCTAAGAGTGAGAAGTTCAAACTGTCTGTCCCAGGCAGTTTGACATTTTATGTCCTGCCAGGTTTGAAGTCTGAAATTGAATATTGTTTCTTCTAAGGCCCTCTGCAAGACAGTTCCTATTTTGCCTTTCCACTTTGTTAAGGTGATTTTAATATTTAGGAGAAAATTGTGGAGATGAAAATCCTGGAGCTGAGCTCTTAAATCTAATGTCTGTGAAAAGAATTTGATCACCAAAGCAACTTAGACCACATATAACATGTCCACTTTTGTGAGGTTTTATGTATATTTCCAAACTGAATTGATGTTTCACAGAAATAAAATTATTTACATTCATTTTTTTAAATCTATTTTAAAATTTTTTTTTTAGATTTATTTTATGTATATGAGTACACAGTAGCTGTCTTTAGACACGCTAGAAGAAGGCATTGGATCTCATATAGGCTTTTTTGTTTGTTTGTTTTTCGGTTTTTGGTATTTCAAGACAGGGTTTCTCTGTGTAGCCCTGGCTGTCCTGGAGCTCACTCTGTAGACCAGGCTGGCCTCGAACTCAGAAATCCACCTGCCTCTGCCTCCCAAGTGCTGGGATCCCAAGTGATGGGTGCCACTACCACCCAGCTCATTATAGATTTTTGTGAGCCACCATGTGGTTGCTGGGAATTGAACTCAGGACAAAGCCATCTCTCCAGCCCTACATTCATTTTCTTTGCTCTGATACTATTTTAAATGTCTTTTTTTAAAAAAAAGGGTTAATAGAAAGTCATTACGTTTAGATTTCAGATCTTTTGTTTGTTTGTTTTCTTTTTTTTTTTCTACCTAATTCTAATTCTAAGAGAACTACGTTAGGAAAGGAGTTGTGTTTTGAATTGTGGATATGAAGTTAATTGTCATGTTCTTCTGGTGTTTGTGGTTCAGATTGGTCCGAAGTGGAAAGATGTGGTCACCAAATGCATTAAAGGGCATTATCAGCCCTTGCTGCTGCTCTATGCAGATCCCCAGGGTACTCCAGTGTCTGCCCAGGACCTGCCTCCCCACGCTCAGTTCCTGTCATACACCAAGACATGCTATGATAGTGAAGACTCAGGTGAGCAGCTCAGCTCTCCCCACCCCATGTAGTCAGATGGTTGGGCCTCATACACAGGGTTAGCTCGTAGCTAGGAGAAAGAGGATCTATTACAGTAAGAAAGAAATGCCTACTTGTGCGCAAGCTGATTAGCATCCAGCTTTGTGTTCTTGAACTTTCAAGAGTATATTGCTCAAATCAGCTGGCCCAAATCAAAAGTGAGAAGGCAATTATGTTTGTTTGCATTGAGATACTAAAATAAAATTATAAGGGATGCCTCAGTAGCCTTGAACATTCTTAAAGGTTATTGATTCCTATTAGCAGTGTTACAATGGTTTAAGGGAATTCTGAAAAAGATACACATTTATTTTATTTTATGTGTGTGAGTGTTTTGCCTGTATGTACGTTGCACTGTGTTTATGCCTGGTGCCTACAGAATCCAGAAAAGCTCGCTGAATCCTCTGGAACTGGAATTATGGATGGTTATGATCTACCATGTGGGTGTTGGAACCTGAACCCCAAGTTCTCTGCAGGAGCAGAAAGTGCTTCTAACTACTGAGCCATCTCATCAGTCCCCAGCTTAAGTGAATTGTTAATAAACACTACATCACTACAATACTCATTCTTGGAGGGGGAAAAGTTTAAATTCCAGATGTAGAAATGATGGTCCTCAGTGTATGAATCACTTGTTCCAGTATAATCCAACTGACTGGAATTACATAATGCCTTCCTATAGTAGTAACTTTGGGCTTATACCAAAGTAACTATCCCAGGATATCCCACAGAGGCTGATAAAATTTGAACTATACTCCTCATAGTTTGGGTTTGATTTCTATAAAGATATGGGATTGGCCCTTAGTATAGTTTTGAAAGAGAAGGTACTTCTCCATCTCTCCTCTTCCATTGCATCTCCTTCCTGTCTGGTCTGCTGTGTTTCTTCCTGCTGTTTTGTTTTGATTTGGTGTTTCCTTTGAGACAGAGCCTCACTGTGTAGCACAGACCAGCCTGGAACTCACTGTGTGTAGCAGGTTGGCCTCTATTTCATGGTGATCCTCCTGCCTCAGCCTCTTGAATTCTGTGCTTATCCCAGGTCCAACTGCTCTTCCTGCTTTGTACTTCACCCAGGCCTGCCCTATTCCTTCCTTCAGTCAAGCGCTCGTTCGTCTGTTGTGTTTATTTTAGCTGAGGGTCTGGGAAAAAGCCTTCTGTTGGGCATATTCACAGTAAAGAGTGAATAACTGCCTCATAACCTTTTCATAGATACTAAAAATGTACATGTCAAGTTTTTAAAGCAACATGTGTGACAGTGTAGGTGAGAGCTTCTAAGATAGGTGACCAGCTGGCATGTGTGGCAGGTTGGCCTGGGGCTTCATCTATGTAGAGCTTACGTCTCACAACTTTTTCATTTCTTCCACTTTCCCCCATAGGTTTTCTAAAAACCCCACAGTTTTTCACAGTGGCAGGCAAAGTGAGGGCTTCAGCAAGGTAGGGACAGGGGTGGGAGGAATTGTATGTGTGTCTGGATTACCTGGAAGACGGGTGTTGGGAAGAATGTCTCTGTGGTGTATTCTTCTCACCCTTCCTTCTAGGAAGTTCTTGCTTTATGGGTCTTTGTTGCATCTATCTCCTTTCCTCAGGACTGTCGCTGTTCTAGCTTTCCTTACTTTTGCATATGTATCTCCTCCTTCCTTCAGGGAGGGAGCCTTCAATCTCAAGTGATACTCGAACAGATTCCTCAACGGAGAGCTATCCCTACAAACATTCTCACCATGAGTCTGTGGTCAGTCACTTCTCTTCAGATTCTCAGGGGACAGTCATCTATAATGTGGAGAATGATTCCATGTCTCAGAGCAGTCGGGACACAGGTAGGGACTTATACATAGAACCCTGCTGGTCTGATTCAATTCCTACATAGAAAGCCTCCCAAGAAAAAGCCTCTGGAGGCAAGTAGTAAATGATATGCAAGGTAGAAAAATACAGAATTTGGGTAATTGAGTAGGATACAAAGAAACAAGATAGTTCTGAATGAGTAATGATGCTCTATTGCACACAGCAGTACATCAGTAAGGAGCATGTGATATGATTATCAATGTAATTTTTCTTAAGTCTACCTTTGTCCTGATATTCTTTTGATTCCACAATATCTCATTAAACACCTTTTGCCTTGTCTTCTACCTGGCCATGTTTCATTCCATGGTTTTGAATGAAGAGCTTCAAGAGGTGTATTCATGGGTGGTGAATACCTACTTACCTTAATGCTAGGTTTTTGAAGGACAGAGGTGCAAATAAAGAAAAAAACCACCGTCTTATTACTGTACATTCCTTCCGTAAGAATTCTTAAATTGTTTTTTAATCTGTGCTTTTATCAGCGGAAGAAGTCATTATAGGACACAGAAGGAAGAATGTTGAGTGACTATTGAAACAAAAAATCATGAGAAACAGCGTAGCTAAGGCATGAACTATGTCCACTTGCCTAAGGACTTTGTTTTTTGTTTTGTTTTGTTTTTTTGTTTTTTTGTTTTTTTTTTTTTTGAGACAGGGTTTCTCTGTTGTAGCCATGGTTGTCCTGGAACTCACTCTGTAGACCAGGCTGGCCTCAACTCAGAAATCCGCCCGCCTCTGCCTCCCAAGTGCTGGGATTAAAGGCTGGCACCACCACTGCCTGGCTTGCCTAAGGACTTTGAAGATGAGTAAAGCTCATGGCTTCTGATCAATGCTTTATATTCTTTGTGTTTTTTTTTTTTTAATTATTTTTATATGGATAGATATTTTACCTGTGTGCATATCAGTACACCATGTGTGTGCCTAGTACCCACAGAGATCAAAAGAGGTCATTGGGTCCCCTGGAGCTGGAGTTACAGACAGTTGTGAGCTGCCATGTGGTTATTAGGAATTGAATCCAAGTCCTCTGGAAGAGCAGTCAGTGCTATTAACCACTGGCCATTCCTTCCGTTCCCTCAGTAATAGCAGAGTTTCAAACATTTCTAAGAGTCAGAATGCTTGTCCACATGTATTTATCACCTAGTTTCAATAACTGTAATCCAAGACCAAAGTAATTACCTGTACTTTTTAAAAAAAGTACTTTTTATTATTATATATAAGTACACTGTAGCTGACTTCAGATGCATCGGAAAAGGGCGTTGGATCTTGTTATGGGTGGTTGTGAGCCACCGTGTGGTTGCTGGGATTTGAACTCAGGACCTTTGGAAGAGCAGTCAGTGCTCTTACCTGCTAAGCTATCTCACCCCCTCCCCCAATTACTTGTACTTTTACTGATGTCTTTTACTCCTCAATTATTTTGAAGCAAATCCAAGACATTATATTACTTCTTTCACAGATATTCTTATATGTACTACAAAAATATAAATCATTTGTAAACATTTAAAAATAGTAATGAAGGCAGGAGATGTAGGTAGCTCAATGTTTCCCTCATATGTGTGAGTCTCTGTGTTTAATTCCTTCATGGGAACAAAAGGAAAGTGATTCTGCTCATAGCTGCTAACCCAGTCAGTGGTTTGCTATTGCAAGTGCTGTCCTTACTGGCTTGTGTGTTTTCTCCAAAATCAAAAGAGATGTATACATTTTGATGAGTCTTTTCTGTTATTTCATAATTTTTTTGTTTGTTTTTTGTTTTTTTAAGACAGAAAAGGCTCTGTGTAGCCTTGGCTGTCCTGGAACTCACTTTGTAGACCAGGCTGGCCTCAAACTCAGAAATCTGCCTGTCTCTGCCTCTCAAGTTCTGGGATTAAAGGCGTGTGCCACCACCGCCCGGCCATAATTTTTAAAAAAGATTTATTTTACTGGGCTGAGGAGATAGCTCAGTGGTTAAGAGCATTGGCTGTCCTTCCAAAGGATGCAGGTTCAATTCCCAGCCTGTACATGGCAGCTCACAACTATCTGTAACTCCAGTTTTAGGAGATCTGACACCCTCACACAGACAAACATGCAGACAAAAAAACCCAATGCATATAAAATAAAAATAAATACATGTAAAAAATTATTTGTAATCTTAGATGTATGAGTGTTTTTCTTATATGGGTGTGTATGTGCACTGTGTATGTATGCTCCTTGCTCTTATTGGTCAGAAGAGGCTGTCAGATCCCCTGGAACTGGAGTTACAGATGGTTGTAAGCCTTTTTAGGTTACTTCTAAATTTCACTTATTTGTTTTTGATTCTTGCATTTTTTGACAAGGTCTTATTTTGTAGCATAGGTGGGTCTCATATTCTAGATGCCCTTGCTGCAGCCTCCCATGTGCTGGCATTACAGATGTGCTGTACTACACCTGACTTTATTGATTTATTTATTTTTTTAAGTTTTTGAGCTAAGGACTTGGTATGTTGCCTAGGCAGTTCTGAAACTCCTGAGCTCATGTGGTCCTCCTTCCCCAGGGTCTCCATTGGTAGACTACAGATGCATGCCATGCCACATAGGGCACTTTTTTTTTTTTTAAGATTTATGTATTTATTTATTTTATTTATTTATTTTTCTTAAGAGCAGTTTCTATTCTTTTTTTTTAGATTTATTTATTTTTATTATATATTTTATGTGTATGAGTACACTGTAGCTGTACAGGTGGCTGTGAGCCAATCATGTGGCTGTTGGGAATTGAACTCAGTATGGCCCCGCTCGCTCCAGCATAGTATACTGTAGCTATCTTCAGACACACCAGAAGAGGGCATTAGATCTCATTATGGGTGGTTGTGAGCCACCATGTGGTTGGTGGGATCTGAACTAAGGACCTTTGGAATAGCAGTCAGTGCTCTTAACTGCTGAGCCATTTCTCCAGCCCCTATAAAATTTGGTAGTTGTTTTTTTTTTGTTTGTTTGTTTTTGTTTTGTTTTTCGAGACAGAGTTTCTCTGTGTAGCTCTGGCTGTCTTAGAACTCACTTTGTAGACCAGGCTGGCCTGGAACTCAGAAATCTACCTGCCTCTGCCTCCCAAGTGCTGGGATTAAAGGCATGTGCCACCACTGCCTGGCCAACATAGGGTACTTTTAATGAATAGGGGTTTTTTGCTTCCACTTTTCCCTTGCAACTTATGGTTCAAAACTAGGTAATTTAACTTGTGTATTTCCCAGGTTCTGAATTTTGCTGACATCATCTTTATGGTACTTGAGCATTTTCTTCCATCCTGGTTTTTGTATTTGTTTTGTTTTGAGACAGGGTTTCCTTTTGTAGCCCTGTCTTGGAACTAGCTCTGTAGACTAGGCTGGCCTCAAATTCAGAGATTTCTGCCTGCCTCTGCCTACTGAGTGTTGGGACGAAAGGCATGTTAAAGGTGTTCCCCCACTCTCCCACTGAAGAATAATTTTTAATAGCCTTGAAACAAAGCATCACCTATAGATGATGCCAGATTTATGGACCTAGAAGTTTGATTGGACTCATTGATTTTCTCTTGAAAACTGCTGTCTAGATGGTCTTCATTGCAATTGATTTTTAAAGGATATCTTTCTGGAATTGTGGGCCAGAGAGAGGCTCCTCCTGGGAGGCAGTGGTGTACATATGTTATGTTGGAGTGAGGAGAATCCCTCGGGATTTAACCTTGGTATCATTTAGTTGCTGCAGTTGATTTTCTCTTTTTTAAATCTTTCTTTTGGGTTCAAATAAACAAAAATGGATAAAAGCAATAAAAGATTGCATGGGGCAACTGGTTGAATAGTATCCATCACATTCTATTGCTGACAACCTGAGTGTACAAGGCTCTGTATATAACAACATGTGAACATAAATTTGTTAACTTTCATGCATTTGAAAACCTGGGCAGTTTCTATCAGCTTGCCTTCAAACTTAATTTACTTTCTAGGTTCCAGCTGCTTGGCTGATTATATTTTTTACAATCTGTTCTTCTTTTTAATATAACTTAAGCTTATACATTTAAATACTGTAGGCAGGATGTTGGGAAAGGTATACAAAATACAAAGCCCCCTTGGGGTTTCTCAATGGTTACTGATAAAGAATTATGAATTACAATATTTGAGTGAAGTCAGATTTGATGAAGTATAGGTTGGAGAGGAGAATTAAGAAGTTATTAATCAGCAGTTTTAGTTCATAGGTCAACTGAGAAATATAATGAGTTTGGTTTGAGACTGATGATTGTTCAGGATATGTTATAGATTTGGAAGGCTCCACTAACCCCCAGGAGTCTTATACTCAGGTCAGATGGTTCTGGCCCCTACAGTTTCTGATCCATGTATAGAATAAGTTTGTTGCACTATTATTATAAGTCCCAAAGGGAGATTGGATTCTCAGAAGGGTAAGGGTTAGTTTCAGAAAGCAGCTTACTCCCATTTCCTTCTTCTTTCAGGACACCTGACTGATAGTGAATGTAATCAGAAGCACACATCGAAGAAAGGGTCCCTGGTAGAGCGCAGGAGGAACTCGGGCCGTGTTCGGAGGAAAGGCGATGAGCCACAGGCCTCAGGGTACCACAGTGAAGGCAAGCCATCTGCACTCCTATTTCCTCCATTAAACTTCTGTTTTTCTTGCCAAATGGATTTTTCTTACTTTCTCTAGGATGAGGACATTTGTGATTATGTTAAAAGTCTTCATTTCTTTTATTCTCTCTGATTTTTAGGAGAAACACTGAAAGAGAAGCAGGCTCCTAGGAATGCCTCTAAATCCAGCAGCACCAGCAGGCTAAAGGATTTCAAAGAGACAGTAAGCAATATGATCCACAGCAGGCCTTCCTTGGCTTCTCAGACCAGTGCAGGATCTCCCTGTGGAAGCAGGGCAGGAGACCAGCCAGACAAGATGCCACCAAGGAACTTCCCTTCACACTCTCGGGGCTGGGAAACAGAGAGTACCAGTAGTGAGGCAAAATCCAGTTCTTCCAGCAAGTACCGCCCAACATGGAGACCTAAACGAGAATCTCTAAATATTGACAGCATTTTTAGTAAGGACAAAAGGAAGCATTGCGGCTACACCCAGCTTAGGACCTTTCCTGAAGATGCAGGTGAGCAGAGAATAAGGCAACAAGTGAGCTCTCAAATACAATTGATTTATGTGTTTAAAAACCCTGTGTTTTTTAGTATAGCTGGTAAGGAACATTTTTACTCTGATGTCATGTTTTTTGAAGATAGAACTCCAATGAATAATGTCTAGAGGGAGGGTTTAGTTAGATTTTAATTTAGGCAAACACTAAATCTACCTCATTTTCTACACCTGTCCTTTGATTGGGTTAGCTAAAGAATTTACACCAGATGAAGTCAGCAAGCCAACTGCTAATGACATTAAAGATGGTGGACCAAGCTCACAGCATAAACTCTGGGGAACAGCCCGGCCAGGCTCTCATCTTTTAGAGCAGCATCCTCGCCTAATCCAGCGGATGGAATCTGGCTATGAGAGCAGCGAGAGGAACAGCAGCAGCCCTGTCAGTTTGGATGCTGCCCCGCCTGAGAGTGTGAATGTCTACAGGTATTGTCTGGCCTTAAAATAACAATTAAGATAACAATGAAATAACAGTTAAGCAATAACAATAAAATAACAATTGTTATTAACAATTAAAGTAACAATAGTTCTTTGAAGCAGTGTGAGCTTGGAACTTTCAGCTATGGGTAGGCAAGTGAAGAGATAGAGGTTTTAGCACTGACCATATTCTCTACCAGTTTTCCTAGAGCAGCAGCGCCCTCTGTTGGGAGCAGGAGTAAAGGCAGTGGCTTTTTATTTCAAGCATTATCTGTGCAATAACTGTTGTTTGGTATGTATTTAAACACAACACAATAAAGTTGGGGTTGTACAGAGAATGCTTAAGGACTGGTCTTGAATTCATTTTGTAGCCCAGGTTGACTTTAAACTTAAGCTGACTCTCTTGCCTCATTCCAGAGTGCTGAGATGACAGGAATGCCCTACCATACACATCATGAATATTTATAATATTACATTTTTATTTTAAAATAGTTTAGGAGGGGCTGAAGAGATTACGTAGCAGTTAAAAGCACTTGTTGCTTTTGCAAAGGACTCAAATTTGAATTTTAGAACCCAGGTTAGGTAGCACACACACATACACAAAAATAAAAAGTAATTGTTTAGAAAATATTTTTCGGGAGCTGGAGAGATGGCTTCAGAGGTTAAGAACACTGACTGTCAGGACCCAGAGGTCCTGAGTTCAATTCCTAGCAACCACATGGTGGCTCACAACCATCTGTAGTGGGGTCCAATGCCCTCTTGTGGTGTGTCTGAAGAGAACGACAGTGTACTCATATACATAAAATAAATAAATATATCTTAAAAAAAAAAAAGAAAATATTTTTTCAATAAAAGAATGAGTTAGTGAATTAAAACCAGAGAAGACATCTAGCCTGTAACTTTTTCTGTCTTAGTTTTGGATTTCTGGGAAACAGATTATGAAACCATTGATAATCCTAATCTCACAGGGTAGCGATGGCAGTTTGGTGGAGCTCATTATGCCCTGCTTAAGGCTGCATCTTCCCTCAATGCATTGTTTTTACTGAGTTGCTGTAGGAGCAGTGTTCTTAACCTTCTAGCTGTTTTGAAAAGTGTGATTATATCTTCTGCCAGGATGTTGGCATCTACTTATTCTTCTGCATTGATCTCATCTGCCTACTGGACCCTGTTCAGTTTTATTCATGAGGAAATGTGACAAAGGTTTAAGAAGTTGGGCTTGAGTGGGTAGAGTACTGGTCTTCTCAGTCTTGTCCTTCAAAACAAAAGACTTCAGTAACAAAGAGGAAGATAATACATATGAGAATATGTTCATCAATTCATGTCATAAATTCTGAATGTTTACTAGATCCCAGATACTATTAGATGCACAAGATGTCAAGGAAATAAGATTTTAAAAAGTAGCTATAACAGAATGAGTGAGTTTATTAAGCAAGCAAAAGATAAAAGAATGAACAATGGGCAGCAAATTTGTAATAAGACATAATAAAATCTTATGTATTAAAACATTCAGAGATGACTGGAGTGCCTCAGTTGAGAACACAAACAAAAGGTCCCATCGTCAGTCTGGAGCTCACAGACATTCAGCAGGAGATTGACAGGGGAGCCTCCTGAAGCAGTCAGTGTGTGCTCCTGCTTGAGAGCCCTGAGCAGAGCAGAGTGCTCCTTGCCTGAGGCTTCTAAGTAAAAGAGCAAATGATAGCAAATAACACCATCAAATTGGGGCTTGCAGTCCTCCAGCAGAAGTTGTCTGGAGAAGCTGAGCAGCCAGCTGTAGCTCCCACTGAGAGAGTCCAGGTACAGGGTCCACTTCTGTCCTTTCTATGGATGACCTTCTAATTCCTATTCCTATTGTAGGCATTTGTATATTGTGCTATAAACAATAATAGCCTTGGTTGGAGATAGTCTGCCACTTACTAGTTCTTATTAAGGATACAGTATTTTATTTTGGTTTGTTTTGTTTTAGTTAAATTATTTTTTTAAACATTTTATGTGGAGGGGCAGGGGGTGGTTGGAGGAGAACTTGTGAAAGTCAGTTTTCTTCCATCACTTGTGTTCCTTGGTTTGATCTCAAGTCACCAGGTCATGTAGCAAGCACCTTTTACCTACTGAGCCATCTTACCAGTCCAAAGACAATGTTTTTAACTCTCTTAGCAGCTTGCTGTTTTTCTGTTTGCTAGAGTTTGTGAGCCTGTCTGCCTAGGACAGGGAGTTTCAAGGAGACCAGCCAGGGCCTCCTCACCCTCAGTGTTCCCTCCCCTCCCCTCCCCACTTTTCTTCTCCTCTCTTTTCCTTTTTTGAGACATAATTTTTCTGTATAGTCTTAGTTGGTCTGGAACTCACTTTATAGACCAGACTGGCCTTGAACTCACAGAGATCCACCTGCGTGCTGGGATTAAAGACATTCTCCATCATATTCCTCCCCGGAATCTTTAACAAGCATAAATAGAGTATTTACCAATCAATACAATGTATATTACAGAAGCTGCTCTCTCTCTCTCTCTCTCTCTCTCTCTCTCCCCCCCCCTCTCTCTCCCACTTCCCTCCCTCCCTCCCTCATCCCCCCAAATCTGAGAGGAATTTTTGTTCAATTCTTGTTGTTTAAGCCTGGTATTCCTAGGCTTATTTTCTTGCCTCAGCCTCAGGAGTAGGTGCATTATGATTTTGATCCTTGACCCTTGGTTCCCAAGCATTTATGATGTTTGCTTTCTGTTTTAAATTTTAGTCTTAGGAATGTTGTTAGAAGCCACTGTTTGAAACTTTTTATACTCTGGATTCTCTTTTGAAGGGATCAAAGCACAAAGAGACCTGTTGGGTTTGTTCCTTCTTGGCGTCATATTCCAAAGTCTCACAGCAGTAGCATTCTGGAGGTAGACTCTACAGCTCCCATGACCGGCTGGACAAAGACTCAACCTCTCTCAGGTAAACAGGATTTGGGAAACTGGATTTGACCACCAGTTCTATTTGGGAATTAACTTTATTGAGCATACTTAAACTAGTAGACAGTTGTTTGAGAATTCTAACAAAATGTAATGTGTGTGCTAGAGAGCTAGCTCAGTTAGTTAGTGCTTGTTAAACACCATGAAGACCTGAGTTCAATTGCCAGCATGCTGTAGAGGCATATTCATGGAGCACACTGGGTAGTCAGCCAGCCAGAGCTGAATCAGCAAGTCCCAGGTCCTACTGAGAGAACATGTCTCAAAAAGA
Organism: Mastomys coucha; assembly: GCF_008632895.1. Lineage (NCBI taxonomy): Eukaryota > Metazoa > Chordata > Mammalia > Rodentia > Muridae > Mastomys > Mastomys coucha. The sequence goes on along the minus strand of NW_022196915.1, from coordinate 7,322,021 downwards.
AAAGTGAATGTACTAAGGATAGTAGTCAAGTTTGACCACATCTACCAATGAGTACACACACCCATACAGGCATGCCCACCCCCGAGTGTAAGCGTGGAGGCTGTTCAGCTTCTTTCTTTCTGTTTCTCTAGTTTTTGTTTTCTTGGCTTGTCTGAATGTTTTAACATTGGAAAGAATTTTGTGGAAATGAGGAGGAACAGTAATATAGTGCATGATGGTAAAAATGGTTCCATTCTTTTTTTTTGCTATTTGTTTTTTGTTTTTTGTATTTTTGAGACAGGGTTTCTCTGTGTAGCCCTGGCTGTCCTGGAACTCACTCTGTAGACCAGGCTGGCCTCGAACTCAGAAATCTGCCTGCCTCTGCCTCCCAAGTGCTGGGATTAAAGGCGTGCGCCACCACCGCCCGGCGGTTCCATTCTTTAGAAGAATAAGTCCTAGGGCTTTCCTTTGTATAGGCAACCTCTTGAGAAATGAATTCCTCAGTGATTTGTATTGTGAACTGTGATACAACAGAGACATGTGGGCAAAATTAGGAATTAGCAATTCAAGTTTACCCTTGCCTATGTGTCATAGTCTCATTTACCAGTTGATTGATAGTTACTGAATGGTCCTGATAGTTAGATGGAAAGGCATATGCACAAACAGTAATAAGAAGGTGTGAACTTGCTTTCTCCATCTGTGGAGACTGAGAGTTTTGCTGGGTATAGTAGTCTAGGCTGATAGCTGTGATCTCTTGGGGTCTTTAAGACCTCTGCCCAGACCTTTCTAGCTTTCAGAGTCTCAGATGAGAAATCAGATATAATTCTGATAGGTCTGCCTTTATATGCTACATGACCTTTTTCCCTTGCTGCTTTTATAATTCTTTCTTTGTTCTGTATATTTTCTGTTTTGATTATTATCTGGCAGGGGGATTTTCATTTCTAATCTAATCTTTTTGGTAAGCTTCATGTACCTTTTATAGGCATTTCTTTCTTTAGGTTAGGGAAATTTTCTTCTAGGATTTTGTTGAAGATGTCTTCTGGGCCTTTGAGCTGGGAGTCCTCTCCTCCTCCTGTTCCCAGGATGTGCCTCATCCTGCAGAGACTTGATGTGTGGGGGTAGGGGTGCTGTGTTAGTGGGACTTGATGTGTGGGGGTAGGGGTGCTGTGTTAGTGAGACTTGATGTGTGGGGGTAGGGGTGCTGTGTTAGTGGGACCTGATGTGTGGGGGTAGGGGTGCTATGTTAGTGGGACCTGATAAGTGGGGTTAGGGGTGCTGTGTTAGTGGGGGACCTTTGAGAAGGTGAAGGTGGAATGCAGGTAGGATATGCGTGAGGTAGTACTGGGAGGAGAGGAAGGACTGATATTGGGTTGTAACGTGAGTACATACATACGTATATTGAAGGCATGTTGCTTGGTATGTGTACTGACACTTGCTAGGCAGAGAAATGTATAGAAGCAGGTATGCTTGAAATATTGGTTAACTTAAAGTAAAGGACTGGCAGAAAATATGCCTGCTTCCTAATGAAATTATATACTGTCTTATTGTTTACATTTTAATTTATTTTATGTAGAGTAAAATTACTTTAAGAAACTTGTGAATGTGGATGAACTGACTACCCCTTATATTCTCTTCAGAAAGGTGGCACCTTTTCAGGATAATAAAAATTGAGTCTCATGGTTTGCCCTGTTAGTCCACAGTTGTGGATTAGCTGGACAGAATAGAATCTTCTAATCTCAGCAGGCAAAAGATATTTAGCAAAATGATGACAACACTTTTTTAGTCACATATACACATGTACTCACACGTGAGGAAGTGTGTGTGTGTCTTCGTGTGCTTGTGCACACGCCCCCCACCCACTAAACCAAAAGATAAAAGAAACCCAGCTTTAGAAAGAAATTTGCTCCAACAATTCAATAACTGTCTTTTACCTCCTGAAACTGAATGAGCCAGTGTTAACACCACACACATACACACACACATACACACACACACACACTCATAATATAAAACTGTTAAAATTGAAGTTACACTAGGCATACTATTCTATCCCTCACACTTTTATTTGATTTATCATGTATATCATTCTCAATCTATTTAGATTCATCAATGAACTAGAATTTTTACTATGGATATTTTACAAACTGATTTAAACAGATGGTGGAAATTAAGAGAGAGAGAAAAATGACTAATTTTTTTTTTTAGTACCAGGAATTGAACCCAGGATTTTGGGGGCTCATGTATGTTAGGCAAGTGTGCTGTCACTGAGCTATATCCCAGCATCTTTTTTTGCTGTTGTTTTGGTTTCTGAGACAGGCTCTTTTTTTTATAGCCTGTACTGGCCTGAAACTGAATATTATAGCTCAGTCAGGCCTTGAACTGATGTCAGTTGCTTTGTTTCCGCTTCTCAAGTGCTGACATCACAGGTATTAGTACCACATCCAGATACTTTCTGAGCCAAGGTCTCATGAGGTTGTCTAGGCTGGCTTTGAATTTATTCTATAAATTGTGTAGGCTTTTTATCCTCTTCCACCCCCATCTGGAGTAGCTGGATCATGGGCCTGTGTCAACAGTCCCAGCAGGATTTATCCTACTTGACTTGAAGACAACTCTGCCATTTGCCATTTGTGTTAGCTTTCTTTTCTTCTAAAAAGGATAACCCATGTCCCTTTTACCGTATCACTTGAGAGAAATAAATGAAGTAATATATGTAAAAATGCTTTTAAAATTGTTCTTAGTATATTGAAAATGCTTAAGAAGGGGTTGGTGAGATGGCTCAGCGGGTAAGAGCACTGACTGCTCTTCTAAAGGTCCTGAGTTCAAATCCCAGCAACCACATGGTGGCTCACAACCACCTGTTATGAGATCTGACACCCTCTTCTGGTGTGTCTGAAGACAGCTATAGTGTACTTATGTATAATAATAAATAAATAAAAGAAAAAGAAAGAAAATGCTTAAGGAATATTAGGAGTTACACTGTTGCCATTCATGCAATATTGAAAATATACATGTTGTAAACATCATCATTATTCATGGCCTGTGTTGCTCTCTCTCTGAATCTAATAAAGAAAAAGTATCCAAAACATGACTGGAAAGCAAGAGTTCCAAAGGGAAAATGGCATAATGACTATAAGGTTAACAGATAATTCACCTTGATTCTGGAAGTGTTGTAATTTATCTTCTTTGCTTCTATCTCAGATGGGGAGATCACCTCTAAAAGTGAGTTGGATGAACTACAGGAAGAAGTGGCCAGGCGGGCCCAGGAACAGGAACTGCGAAAGAAACGGGAGAAGGAATTAGAAGCTGCTAAAGGGTTTAATCCTCATCCCAGCCGATACATGGACTTGGATGAACTGCAGAATCAGGGTAATTGTGAGAATTAGGCTGTAGATAATGGGGACAGAGAGAAAAGGCAAAGTATAAGATCCACACTTGGAAATCTACTATTTACCAACATTTGATTTTATCTCAGTTCAACTACTGTAATGAGAGCTAAGTTTTGAATTGAGAAACTTATTGATTAGAGATAGCACTACTAGGAACATTCACTAAAAGCCTGAAGGTTAGTGGCTAGAGAGATGTCTTGGTGGTTAAGAGCACTCACTGATCTTCTTCTAGAGGACCTGGATTTGATTCTCAGCACCCACATAGTGGCTCACAACCATTTGCAACTCCAGTCTCAGGGCATCAAATGCCCTCTTCTGGCATCCACAGGCACCAAAACCACATGAGGTACACAGACATATATGTAGGCAAAATACCTGTAATACACAAAATTTTTTAAAAAAATTTAAAGCCCCAAGGTTTGAGACAGCACATTATTGAATTACTCAGGGAAAAATGTTCGTATAACATCTAGAAAATATATAAGTAAAACAAGTCTTAATTGTAAGAGCCCCAAAGCTTCTCCTAATGTAGTGCTGGAGCCTGAGCTTGAGGCAGTGCGGACACAGCGGGGCTCTCTCTGAGCTGTATTCCCAGCTGTAATTTGCTAGTTTTGTTTCTGTTTTTGGTTTTAGGGTTGGGGTTGTTTTCTAGATGGGGTTCTCTCTTTGTCCTCCAGGCGGGCCTTGTACTCAGATCTTCCTGCCTTAGCCTCCCAAGTAACTGGGGTGGCAGCTTCTACCACCATACCCATCCATAATTAATTTTTGATCCTATGACAGCTCATTCCTAAATAAATCTTAGATAATATACATAGACTTAAACACCCCCAAATGGCTCATAGTGGTTACTTACCCCAATCAAAAGCACAAAAACAAATTAGTTTTAGATTGCCATTACTGCCAAGAGACTAGTCTTCAAAATAGGAGTTTAACAGCTTGAGGTAATCTTCTTTATATAGGCTTTGAAACATTTACCTAAGTTTTACTTTCTCTAAAATGAATTTATTGCTCTTATTACTCAGAATCTGCTGATCAAACAGCATGAAGTCTAGGATTTAGTGCCCTTGGACTGGCTGCTTTTTCTCAGCTCTTTCCATACTTAAAGGAGCTTTTTTGGACTAAGTAGTCTCAATTGAGGACAGCTTTTCTTCTAACCTTACTGTGGTCTTTTCTTTTCTTTTCTTTCTTTTTGTGATATTGGGGACTGAACGCAGGGCCTCATACTTGCCAAGTCTCTATGGCCGAGTCCATCATCTGCCCCCTAGTTTCTTTTGATTCATAACAATTTTCGTCTTCTATTTCTCATATTATTTGTTATGCTTATTTCAAAATGAGTTTTAAAGCCTGGTGTGGTAGCATGGACCTTTAATTTCAGCACATAGGAGGCAAGGCAGGGCAAAATCTCTGAGTTCATGGCTAGTCTGGTCTACAGAATTAGTTCCAGTACAGCCACCGAAGAGAAACCCTGTCTCAAAACCAAACCAAACCAACCAACTAGTCAAACAAACAAAACCAAAAAGAAAAGGGCTTTAAAATTTCAATTCCTCTTAGCTGTTTCTATATTCAGTAATTAATTTTTCATTTTGAACTCAAGTCTTAATAGTTTGATGTTCCAATTTTATATTGTTCTATGTTTGTATGTTTGTATGTGTACAGATGCACATGTATGTTCGAGTGCATGTGGAAGGCAGAGGACAACCTTAGATGTTGTCTACCTTTTTTCTTCATTCCCTGGAATATGTTCTTTATTCTGGAATCTAACTGAGTAAGCCCGTCTGGTTGGCTAGTGAGCCTCAAGGACATACCTGTCTCTGCCTCCCCAGTGCTGGGTTACAAATGGACACTCCTACCTGGCTTGATTCCATGTGATCTCATGCTTGAAAGACAAATGCTTTATCTCCTCAGCTTCCTCCTCATCTCCTCATCTTTTTTTTTTTTTACCTCCACCCCCCCCTTTTTTTTTTGAGACCAGGTTTCATCACTTTTGAGCCTTGGCTGGCCCAGAGTGCTCTTTGTAGATCAGTTGTCCTCACATGTGTAGTGAGATGATAGGTATGTGCCACCATTCCTAGTTTAAAGTTTACATTTCTACTGAAAGAGGGATCTTGTCATCTTTGACCTTGTCTTTCCCATCCTCTCTTAGTTACACCATGCATTAGAGTTGAACAGGAATCCTGCTCATTGTGTTTCATTATCAGTTTTTGATAACTTCTGATATAGCCTCATCAAAGAGAGCACAGCCTGGAATGCAGAGATTCTAGATGATAAAAATTTAAATCTGCTATACTGATTCAGTAACTATAATTTGCCTAGATCTTTGTAAAGTTGAGAACTTTTACATGTCTGAACCTCAGAAGTGCTGGGATTACATGTGTGTACTCCATGCCTGGCCCTTCTTTTCCCTCAAGCTACCACCTCTAATTGTAAAGATGTTTAGGCCCAGTTGATTACAATCATAATGAAAGAACTTTGGGTCCAGGGCTGAGGGAAATCAGAGATGTAGAGATGAGATAGAAATTGACTGCCAAGGTTTTCAGAACCAACCTACTTTCCACTGTCTTTGCTTTCTAAAAGCTAACTGCTGTAGAAATTGAATTGTTATGCTTCTGACAAAGCTTTTCTTACCATGTCCATCTTTAGGTGAGTTGAGGATAGGGCAAGGGTGACATGATGAAGAAAAATGACTCAGATTTTTTTATCCCAGTATAGTTTATTTTATTTCTTTTCTGTTATTTTGAGTTTTTGAGATACAATCTCATTATGTAACCATGAAATATCTGGCTTCTAACTTGCTATGTAGATCAGGGATCTTCCTGCCTCTAGAGTACTGGGGATAACAGGCATGTGCCATCATACCTGGCTTGATATTTCATTCTTCCAGCCCCTGTGAGCATGTGAAGGCTCAATGTCAATTCCAAATGTAGGTGAAGTAATATTATAACTTCCTACCAGCTTATGGTTAGAGATGACTAGAAGTGTCTTCACTGTATGTCTTAGTCCTTTCATCTGTCACTGTTCTTGGACTCCTCTTTTATATCTCCTTTGACCTACATGCATTTTGGGAATAGAGAGAAATACTCTTAAGTTGTTATTTGAGAGGTGGGTTTTTAGAGATGGATACTTTTGGTGAGTGGGGCATGATAAGAGTAAAAACATTTCATTGCTAAAGAAAGGTCAGTCCATGCTACAGTAGATTTATTGAAGTAGAAACAGTAGACCACCTCAAGCCCAAGAAGTGTACTCACCCAGCAGAGTGGTGAAGAGGGAACTGAAGCTATAGAAGAAGCGGCACGGGTGATGTTCTGCAGAATAGTAAAGCCATGCTGTGGTTACAGCAGTAAGTCTAGGGTGTCTGACGGTTGACAGGGTGTGTCCTGATATTTTGTGGAGGCAGTTCAGTTCTAGACACAAGAGTCCTGTTGCTACTATGGACAATACTTTGTTCTTTCCTTGAGAAGAGGTATTAGAGTTGGGATAGTAGTATGGCATTCATACTAGGCCCCTGCCCCACCTTTTCCTGGCCTTGGTTAGATCTCAGTTAAGGCAAAAGTGAATGCCTTGGTTGTTCTAAAGACTTCTTAATAGCCATGGACAGGTAGACCAGGGGCTTAACAACAAGGATCTGTGTGTCCCAAAGAGAAGAAACAGTATGTCGGAGAAGTTGGAATTAACTATAATAAAAATGAAAGTGCTGGCCCTTTCAGGGAGGAGTGACGTCTTTGAAAGGTCCTTGCAAGAGGCAAATTCAATATTTGAAGAGTCGCTGCATCTGGAACAAAAGGGAGACTGTGCTGCAGCTCTGGCTCTCTGTAACGAAGCTATCTGTAAGTAACTCATCTGCTATGGCTATGGCGTTTCCTGACTAACTCCACAATAGGTACTAGTGTTGTCACGCAGATGGCCATAGGGACAGTTTTTAATGTCTCTTGTGTTCCCAAGGGGAGGCCAATTAGCAATCTTTCCCCTTTAGATTTCAAAATGTACCTGGTGGTGTCACTGTGGTCTGTGGACATTACTGGAACAACCTCAACAGGAAACCACAGATGGATTTTAGCCCAAATAAAGTTAGACTTCAGATATAAGGTTAGCCTACTCTTTCTCTAGTCCCTGACTAATGAGTAGGCAAAATGGCTCTGACTCCTTAGGTAGTAACTTTTCATTGTAATATTCTATTCTTTTTGTCCTTCCCTGCCTTTCTGGTATGCAGTACCATACTGTAACAGCAAGGGGCTCAGGCTAAGAATTGGTACCTGACTCTTAAATATGACTCCATGAAGCTGTGCTCTGTAGAGACAGGCGCAGGTTTGGACCTTATTTTTTTTGCCATTGGCCATCAGAAAGGGGGAGCTGGGAGCAGAATATGGAGACCAGAGTCAAACAGGTCAGTGAAAAGATGAGAGCAACCTTCATGTGCTAGTTTATCTTCCTGCTCCTTTTAAGTTTTGTTTTATTTTCTTTAGTGTTTTGTTTGTTTAAATTTTAATTAACTTTTTTGGCCTCCGTGGCTTTCATGAATGTTTTCCTAGAGCCAGAGCTGGTTCTGCGCTCTTGACAGCGCATGCACAGTCCATGCTTTGCATTCCTGCTGTGTGTTTTATTTTACTGCCTATCTTTGCTTGGTTTTAGTTTAGTTTTTGTTCTTTTATTTTTGTTTGTATTTTGTGTTGTTTCTGCTATATTTTCTTTTGCATTTTAGCTAAACTAAGACTTACCCTGCATGATGCCAGCTCTAGCACGCACAGCAGAGCCCTAGTCGATAAGAAGTTGCAAATCAGTATTCGAAAAGCACGAAGCCTTCAGGATCGCATGCAGCAACAACCATCATCGCAGCAGCCGGTGCAGCCCTCAGCCTCTCTCCCATCACAGGGGGGCACCCTCCCTCAGCCGACAAGGTAGTGCTCGAGAACCACGTTAGCTTATGGACATCAGGGGAGGCAGTGACCATGGGTACTCCATAGCAAGAACTCTTCTCTTCTTCACTACCAGGGAAAAGAGAAAAATATACGACTAAGGTTTTCTTCTCTAAGGTCATACACACAAAAGCTCATTGCACAGATGGTCCTTTGCTTAATAATTCCTAGAAAGATGCAAAAAAGTACAAAATAACAAGCTATTCAAATTTCCTGGATTTGTGTAGTAGCAACATGATTGTTATAGTTGCGTTTATTATGTTCTTATACATGGAATCTGATTGTACCTTTCATGTTGTTGTAGTAACCGTTTAATTTGGGATTTCAATGTTTCCCATCTCACAGAGAAAAGAACCAGTTTTTCTTGCTTTGATTAAGCCATAGGGAAGAGACACAAAGATTTTCTTTGTTTGCTTCTCTAAGGTCAGGACAAGGAGAAAGTCCCAAGAAGTACTGGTATAGTTCCCACATTTTAGGGGTATAAATATAACTATAATAAAAGTAGATAACTTTTTCTGTGTGTGTGTGTGTGTATGTTTTGCTGGGAATAAAACCCAGGAACTTGTATATACTATACTACTAGGCCAGCGTTCTACTAGTAAGCTACACATTCTCTGCCTCGGTTGTTGGTCTTTTAACTATTAGCTCCATTATGTTTGTTATAATTTTTGAACATTTGCCTGGGTTCAGGTCAGAGCCAAGCACTTTCTGTTTTATTTATTATGATTACCTGATGAGATAGTAGCTGTTATTTAGCATACTTTCTAAATATGGGACCTTGTAGAGAGGATAGTTACTTAACTAATAAGTGGTAGAAGTATAGAAATCAGATACAGATCTGTTTACTGTCAATGTTGTATCCTTCCCTCCCTCCCTCCCCTACCTTCCCCTACCCTCTTTTCTATCTTCAAGAAGGAGTCTGTTAGAGCCTAGGCTAACTAGGGTCTGGAATACCTTGAACTCCTGATCTTTCTTTTTTGCCTCTGGAGTGCTAGTATTACAGGCCTGTTTAACACTGTTCAGGTTTATTCAGTTCTGTGGGTTGAACCCAAGGCATCCTGCATGTTGGGCCAGCACTCTACCAATTGATTGAAGTATCACATTCATGTTACAAGAGTAACTGGGTGACTAAACCCACAGATATTTGGGATATACAGATTCATATTATCTAAAGTGTCTTGAGACCAGGAGTAAGTCTGTCTGTCTGTCTGTCTCTGTCTGTCTGTCTCTGTCTTTCTACCTCTCTCTTATCCATCAGTCTCTGCCTTTTTCTGTCTCTGTCTATCTGCTTCTCTCTGTCTCTGTCTTTCTTTCTCTCTCCCCTTCCCTTCCTCCCTTCTACTTCTTCCCCTCTGTCGTTTTCTCTTTCTTTTTTGAGATAGCGTTGCTTAACTGGCCTGGGACTTGTTAGGTAGACTGTGTAGACCTCACATTTACTACAGTCTCCCTGCCTTTGGTTCCTAAATGCTGGGATTAGAGGTTTGCACTTCCCTACCCAGCTCAGATTTCATTTTTTTTTCTTCTTTCAGATTTTGAAACACTAGATGGGTTGATCACCCTTAGCCCTGAAATCTGAAGCCTGAGATGTTTCAGGGTCCAATCTTATTTCATTATTGTGCCCATTCTTTAAACAGTTGGGGTTCAAAACACTCCAATTATGGATTTTCAGTTTCTTAATCCTTATCTGAAACTCTGAAGGTTGAAGTTTCCTCTAAGGATGCATTTTTTTCATCATAAATATAAAACTGTGAGAATTATGCATTATGTCCTGATTCTCCCTCCTCAGTGTTAAGAGGGCCCTGTTCTGTCACTGTGAGGAGACATTTGAGTGAAGAATGCAGTGATAGTTGATGTCCATGTACCCAGGAATCCAAATGGCCTCATCTTCTTCGTTTTGTTGACTGAGCTACCCCATCATATCATCACACCCCTGGGTAGACCTTCTCTCTTTGTGTAGCACCCAGGACTTTTGTTGTATAGTACGAGTGGCTTTTAAACTTTCCCTTGTGTGGAAGAAGCAACTTTTATCTTTTGTTTGTTTGTTCTTTGAGACAGGGTCTTTCTGTGTAGCCCTGGCTATCCTGAAACTCACTCTGTAGATCAGGCTGGCCTCAAACTCGGAGATCCACCTGCCTCTGCCTCCTGAGTTCTGGAATTAAATGAGTGTGCTACCACTACCTGGCAATTTTTATCTTTTTTAGTTTGCAAGTAGAATGTGATTGGAATGAGACTTTTCAGGTAGTAAAGAATATTGGCAAACACTGGACTTAACAACACATATACAAAATCTGGTGTTACTTTCTTTTCTTTTGTGAACCTGTAAACTATTGGCTTTGTTTGTGTTTGTCTTTCTTATTCTGTTCATCATATCTGTGAATAGCTAGAAGTGGAATGGAATGAATAGGTTTTTTTTTTTTTTTGGAAGATTTATTATTAGTCAAGGCATGGTGTGACTGTTTCTCTCCATTTGTTTCAGTGAACAGCCTATCACGCTCCAAGTATTGTTAAGCCAGGAGGCACAGCTGGACCCCTGCAAGGATACAGAGCTTGGGGCCACTTCCTCTTTCTTCCACTCACCTGCTTCCTGCCCTGAGTTACACTCATCACTCATCCCAGGGTCACCTGTTTCATCTGTTTCACAGCACAGTCCCCCTAGGAGATCTTCCTTGAAGCTTCTGACGTCTTTTGAGGTGGACAGCGTCAATCACCCTGCATTCCACAGGCAGGATTTACCTAAAGCATCAGGTAGAACTGAGATGAATTCTCAACATGAGTGCCTGCCATTAGATGCCCTTGAAGATAGGCTCCAAGACCCCAGGGAGGATAATAGCTGTTGCAGCAAATTCCCACCACAAGAAGGAAGAGACATAGCTCAAGATCAGCTGTTCGAAGGCAAAAAGAATCCTGTTGATATATCCATGGGGATGCCTTGGTCACATTCAACAGGAGAAGCCACTTCTGAGAGAGTTATACATAGCCTAAATAGTTCTTCAGCTTCAGCAGTTCAGCCTAGTATTCCCCCTTACAGTGCCTGTCACCCCATCATGTCTGCTGCTTCTTCACCTGTGCTTCATGCTACTCACCCCATGCAGAAATTTAACCAACACCTCCAAGCCCAAAGTCTCCAAACTTCATTGGCTTCAAAAGTGGTCAAAGGCAGTGAGGAGCCCTACAGGCCAGAGTTCACTAGTACAAAAGGACTTGTCCGCTCATTGGCAGAGCAGTTCCAGAAGATTCAGAATACTTCCACAAGAGATGTTATAGGTTCCCAGGATCGAAGTTTGCCAAATGGTCTAAGGAAGAGCTCTTCTCCTCCTCACTTTATGCCTCCATTATCCCAGGGTCCAGGAAAAGGACACTGTCACTGGGTAAAACAACCTCCTCCTTCTCCAGATGACAGGGAAAGACTGCCCTGCTGGGAAGAACCTGCCGGTCATCCTGCTCTTTCTATGGACTCTGGGCTTCCTAATGGTGAAACCTCGAGGAGAGGACAGCCCAGGTTGGCTGAGCCAGATATATACCAAGGAAAGCTACCCCAAGTAACAGATATTAGGCCCAAGGAGCTGGGTAGTAGTGTCAACTTGGGGACTTCTTTGCCTTTGGATTCTTGGGTAAATGTCACAAGGCTCTGTGATTCTCAGGTTAAACACAGCGCCCCTGGGCCAGGAGTCAAGTCCTCTTCCCATGATTCCCATACACGTGTAACCAACCCAGAAAGAAATCATATCCTTTTGCATCCACACTGGAACCAAGACACAGAGCAGGAGACCTCTGAACTGGAGTCTCTCTACCAAGCCAGCCTTCAAGCCTCGTCTCATACTGGCTATTCTGATTGGAGGTCACAGGATGTGGCCTGGCAGCCACTTAGCCTAGCAGGTAAAAATAACCAGTGGTGGGGACATGTAAAAACTGAAAACCAGAGAACAAGATCAAAAATGGGGGTAGTGTTCTGTACAGTGTCGTTAGCTTACTAAGAGGCAATGAAACCTTTAGCTTTCCTCATAGAGCCTTCAGGACAAGGGCTTGGCATTTGTTTTTTCTTGGTCAGAATTGAATTTGGGTCAGAATTCTCACCGGGAGAGCAATTCCCTCCTTGTAAGGAAATGACTCTGTAAGTCTTGGCTGGTGGGTTCTACAGAATATAAGGCAAAAACTGCTCCACAGGTCGTTGTGAGCTACACGGTATGAGGAAGGCTGAGAAGAATCTTCTTCTGTGTCTTAGAATTAGGCTTCAGGCTCATCTGCAACAAGGATAGCCACACGGAAGCAAGTCACTGTGGCATTGCCAGTTTTACCAAGCTAGCAACATCAAGACCTTCCCTGGCTCTTCCAGGGACTGCTGTGTATGTTTCCTGGATATTAAGTAGACTCAAGCGTTGATATTAAGATATTTCTGATATGTATTCTAGTATAGACTTTATAATAATATTTATTAAGTACTCTTTAGGTATACAAGACAGGTTAATATAGAAAGATTTTAATGAATGAGGAGAAGCAGGAATATATTTCACTCTGCATTCTTGTAATGTGAGAGAAAAAATATGCAAATATTAAGTTCAAATTAAGTATTTTACAAATAATAGTATCATGCTGTTGAGGTGGGTTAGTGGGTAAAGGCACTTTCTGTACAAGTCTATTGACTTGAACTCAACTCGCATGATCTACATAAAGGTGGAAGCAGGCTAGAGAGATGGCTGTTTCGAGATTGTCTCTCCATGGTATTGAACTCATTATGTAGCCCAAGCTATCCTTAGATCTATGGGAATCCTCTTGCCTCAGTTTCCCAGAGTATTAGAACTCAAGGCAAATATTAAACTAGCTTACCACAACCAGTTTTCTTTTAACGTTATGGGTATTTTGCTTACATGAATGTATACATACCATGTGCATTCCTTGTACCTGCAGACCAGGACAGGACATGGGACCCCCTGGAACTCGAGTCATAGATGCTTGTAAGCCATCATGTGCGTGCTGGGAATCAAACCCAGGTTTTCTACAAGAGCAGCCAATGCTATTAACTACCCACCACAGCCAGTTTTAAAGTGTTTCTGTCACCTTCCAAAGAACTGTGATCCAGCAGCAGTCCTATGCCTCTTGTGCTTTACCCTTCTCCCTTACTCCAAGGAAACACAAGTGTTTCCTATATACCCTGATCTGTTCTGGACATTTCATATGAATGAAATTAAGTAGTGTTTGGGCTTCTATGACATGATTAGTTTTTACATATTCCTGAAGAATTATATAAACTCTGCTTTTGTTCTATATTTTAAATTTTTTAGTACTTTCAGGTTGTATAGAAATCATTTTATCCATGTTTAACTAAAATATTAAAGTAGCTTTTGTTAAGAAAATTTCAGGCCAGATGTGGTGTTCTATGTAATCCTAGCACTTGGAAAGCAGAGGGAGACAGATCCTTTTGTGTTCCAGGCCAGTCTGGTGTACATAATGGGTTTCAAGTCAGCCACACTCACATAGTAAGACTACATTTCGGGCTGGTGAGATGGCTCAGCAGGGAAGAGCACCCACCGACTGCTCTTCGGAAGGTCATGAGTTCAAATCCCAGCAACCACATGGTGGCTCACAACCACACATAATGAGATCTGATGCCCTCGTCTGGTGTGTCTGAAGACAGCTACCGTGTACTTACATATAATAAATAAATAAATCTTTAAAAAAAAAAAAAAGACTACATTTCAACAAGCAAGAAAAGAAAAATTTTAATGTATTAAAAAGAGCAAAGATGAATGTTATAGTTAACCCCAAGGTGCCTAGTACCAGTTTCCATGATGATTAACTTGGCACTTCATCAACAAAAGGCCAGTTTTTTGGTTTTTTTTTTGGTTTTTCGAGACAGGGTTTCTCTGTATAGTCCTGGCTGTCCTGGATCCTGGAACTCACTCTGTAGACCAGGCTGGAAAAGGCCAGTTTTGATGTGGCTATAACACCTCCACACATACTTTTCCTTCTTCATAAAATTTTAATTTTTTCCATAAGAATATTATTATAAACTAAAATGTGCCTAGTGACATTGTGGTCATTGTAACAGGATTGTATGATGCATTGCTTACAAATTCATGCTTTGATAGTTAAAACCCTGTGTAGATACACAAATGTTGGTGGTTCTGCTCCAGTTACCTCCAGTGTTCAGTGCAGTAACATGCTGTACAAGTTGGTAACCTGAGATAAGCTATACTTATGTGGACTTACTTGTTTCTTTTAAAACACATATTAGGCAGTATGTTGTTTCTTTCTTTTTAAAAACACGTGTAGTATGGATTGAGAGATGGCTCAGTGGATAAAATCATTGACTGTTCCTTGAGAGGACCCAGGTTCAATTTCCAGCACCCACAAGGTGGCTCATAAAAAAACCATTTGTTTTTTTTTTGTTTGTTTGTTTTGTTTTCTTTTTTCTTTCTTTCTTTCTTTTTTTTTTTTTTTTTTTTTTTTTTTTTTTTTTTTGAGACAGGGTTTTTCTATGTATCCCTGGCTGTCCTGGAACTTACTCTGTAGACCAGGCTGGCCTCGAACTCAGAAATCCGCCTGCCTCTGCCTCCCAAGTGCCGGGATTAAAGGCGTGCGCCACCACTGCCTGGCAGCTCACAGCCATTTGTAACTCCAGTTCCAGGGCATCTAATGCATTCTGTTCTCTGCAGGTGCCAGGTACATGTGTGGTGTACAGATATAAATACAGGCAAAACACCCATATCCATGAAAAAAATTAGAAAGTGGTTGAGTTTGTTCAGTCTAAAGATTTAAGAGGCAAACATAAAAAATCAGAAAAAAAAAAAAGCTTTAAGACTTGGATTTGACAATAATTTCTTAGATGTGACACTGAGAAAACAGGTACTAGATGGAAAACGATAAACTACTACATCAATGTTAAAAATGTTTGTGATCAAAGGATATTATTGACCTATAGGTATGCATCAGTGGTAGAACATATAGCATTAGCATGCATGAGGCTAGGTTTAGTCACCAAGATCATAGAAAAATAAAATTAAGAAAGGATATTATATAGGACTGTAGAGATGTCTTAATGACTTAGAGCACTGGCTGCTTTTACATAGAACTTGGGTTCAATTCCTAACATCACATGGGAGCTTACAACCATCTGTAACTTCAGTTCCAGAAGATTTAATGCCCTCTTTTGGCTTTTGTAGCTACTGCATGCAAGTGCTTCACAGGTATATGTAGACATAACACACATACACTTAATGAAACAATAAAAAGATAAACTAAAATATTTATTTAGTGTGTATGTATATATGTGTGTGTCTCAGCATGGGTGCCTTGTTCAATGGACTGCCTGCAGCAGTCAGCATGTGTGTCTGTGCCCCACATGTGTGCAGTACCTGTGGAGGGCAGAAGAGGGAGTCATTCCCTAGAACAGGACTTATAGATGGTTGTGAATTACGAGTTCGTGCTGGGAATTAAACCCAGGTCTTCAGTGCTCTTAACTACTAAGCTATTTATTAAAAAAGTGTTGATGCAGCCTCATATAGCTCAGACTGGCCTTGAAGTCCTTTATCCTTCTGCCTCTACCTAACAAGTACTGAGATTGCAGTTGTATGCCACCACATTGGGCTACAATTTAAAATTATTTATTTGTTGGACAGCCTTTTAAAGTAAAAATTCCTCCCAGTCAGTGGTGGCACACACCTTTAATCCCAGCATTTGGGAGCTAAAACAGGTAGATCTCCAAATTCAAAGCCAGCCTGGTCCATAGAGCAAGTTCCAGGACAGCCAGGGCTATACAGAGAAACCCTGTTTCAAAAAAATCAAACCAAACCAACTAACCAAACAAACAAACACCAAGGTATGGCTCAAGAAGTTGGTGTTTTACGTGTTTACATGTATATTCCCCCTTCCCACCCACTGAGGATTGAACCCCCAATGCTTCAAGTGTAATACACTAAACTATATGGGTATAATTTTTAAAGTTCTCAGATCAATCAGTACTATTATGAGAAAAAATGCATTAAGTAACAGGAAATGTTTAAAATAACTAGTCTAAGTACTTAAGCGCTTTCTCTCTCTCTCTCTCTGTGAGATACACATATATTAAAGTATCATATCCAGACATGCATATGCATATGTATGCAAATGTAGACATACATAGACATACATACATGCATGCATATATACATACACACATACATATGCACTAAATATGTAGGTCAAGGGCAGGTACATTTTCATAAGATATGTGAGACTTCACATACCCAGTTTAAAGCAGTATTGATGGTTGATTTTAATTTAATTGATTGAGAAAAGCTAGGGGTAAGTAGGGATAACACAATAGTACACATGCTAAATATTCCTGAAGTGATCCTGCTCAGAGAGATAGAGAGTGTGTGGGAGGGCATCAGAAGCTAATAAAATACTGTGCTTAACCTTGAAAGACTTGAGTTTCAATTCTGGTTAAAACACCATCTGAATCAGATTCTGGAACTTATTTCTCTATTACATCAAAGGAAGAAGGTTTGATTTACAATAATTGATCATTTAAATTCTGAACACACTAAAGATTTCATTTCCTTTCTTACCACACTGTGTTAGAGAAGATCACTCTGCAAGATAGTTTCCTTGATAGATTACAAGTATCGGGCCTGATTCTGAAAACAAAGCTCATTTTATATATTCATAAAATATTTAATATATATTCATATATTTCATATATATTCTATATATTCATAAAAGAGAAATGTTGATGGATGATGATATCTAGCTGACTGTCCTTACAGCTCCTTTCCTGGAAATGTCTTCAGTAGTTTTGATTTTTGTGACCTATAGGAATTTATCCATATTCTGAAATTTGGTGTTTATAAGATTCAAGGAGGGTTGGTGAGATGGCTCAGTGGGGAAGAGCACCGACTGCTCTTCGGAAGGTCATGAGTTCAAATCCCAGCAACCACATGGTGGCTCACAACCACCCGTAATGAGATCTGATGCCCTCTTCTGGTGTGTCTGAAGACAGCTACAGTGTACTTACATATAATAAATAAATAAATCTTTAAAAAAAAAAAGATTCAAGGAGCATACTTCTCCACTGAATTCAGAGATATATATTAATTACTTAATGAGAGAACTCCATGTTTATTCTTCCAGGCTCAGATTCTAGAGGAAAGGAGGCTTCAAATGTTTTTATGTTTTTCTCCTTAGGCTCTGCAGATGGCATGGGGAGGAAACTGCACTCAGCCCCTGGTCTAGATCTCTCAAAGACTCCAACGGCAGAAATGGAGCATGTTCTTTATGAACCAAGCACAGTGCCTGTCTCTCAGGTATCAGCTTTCAGTGTTAAGGTGCTGGACTCAGGTGGTGTGCTGGAGAGGAAGGCATGCAAAGAGGCTGGGTCAACAGGACAGGTAACATGAGGCTTCGAGCAGAGGGAGAGGAGGTTATCACCCTGTGACCCACCAACCGCCTTTGCAATCGAACTTACTTGTTAATTATAGTTCTGACCACTTTCCCATATCCCTGAGCACAGGGGCTAGAGGAAAACCACAAGTCTGATGTTTTGCATCTGGCTGTGTGTGTCTGTGTGTTTGAAGGTGAGTTGCTTGCTCCAGGGCAACCATGAAGCAGTGCAACAGTGGCAGGAAGGGTACAGGCAGCATGCCTTTTAAAGGCACAGTTTGTGTGATTTGTTGTCTTCAGTTTGTAGAGACCTCTTAGTAGCCCAGTTGCTAATGTGTTCATGACTGAACTCCAGTGAAGTCAGCACCCTGATGACCAGTCACTGCTCAGTGATTGGGTCACCAGTGATTGATCAAGTTTTCACAATGTCAGCATTATGAGAGGAAACTTCGTATCAGACCATAACAAGAGTTATGGAAGCCTTGAGAAAATCTGAGAAGCAATGCTGTCTCACATTCTCTCCAGCTCAGTGCATAGCTGAGCACACTCCAGGAAGTTTTAAATTAAGAGTGAAATGTGTGAGCAAAAAAGAAAAATGATTAAAAACCCTCCTTTTTGAGACTTTTTATTTTCTTTTTCTTTTTTTCTGTGTTTTGGTTTCTTCTGAGACAAGGTTTTACTATGTACATTTCCCTGGCAGTTTTCTGATTCACTCTGTAGACCATGCTGGCCTTGAATTTATGGTGTTATCCTGTCATTACCTTCAGTCTTTGGGGATTACTGTCACTATCACACCCAAGGAGTAGAGATCAATCAACAGACTCAAATACTATATTGTTGGCTAGGTTTATAGATAGCCTACTTTTCTGAGAATTTTATATACTTTTCTAAAATAAATTGAATTTTTATTACTATAAAGGTCAGAATACAAAGCATCCTGCTATGAAACTTGTCTACCAGATTAGATGGATAAAAATGTAAAAACAGGTTTTATTTTCTTTGCTTTATTATTATTGTTATTATTTTTATTATTTACAGGGTCTCATGTACTCTGGCTATTAGAACTCACTATGTAGACCAGGCTGGACTCCACAGAGAACTGCCAGCCTCTGCCTCCAGAGTGCTGGGTTGAGGAGCATGTACCACTGTACCAAGCTTACTTTTTATTTGCTGGGCAACCCTTCTGTCACCTAACTATATACACTAAACCCCTTAAAATGGGTTATAAATACACGGTACAAGTAAAAGGTTCAAAAGGATATATATATATATCTCCATCCAAATTCCCTCCCCAAAAGAACTCTAGGGTTACTGAGTGTAAGTTCCTAAGTGCACATTTCCTCTTCTTTTTCCTTTTTCTTTTTCTTCTTTCTCCTGTTTCTACTCTTCCTTCTCCTCTTCCTCATCTTATTTGGGAAAAGGTAGTTTCCCTGGCATAGCATTTGTTCTCACATATTTTCAGTGTATTTAATTGAAATATTATTTTCCCAACAGAGTTGGCTTCTGTCTAGTGTATCGTGCAATTATTTATTGATTTAGTTATGCTTTCCTTTTTTTTTAAGATTTATTTATTATTGTAAATAATTACACTGTAGTTGTCTTCAGACACACTAGAAGAGGGCGTCAGATCTCATTACGGGTGGTTGTGAGCCACCATATGGTTGCTGGGATTTGAACTCAGGACCTTTGGAAGAGCAGTCAGTGCTCTTACCCACTGAGCCATCTCACCAGCCCCCTAGTTACGCCTTTCAAACAGTGTCCTGAATGAGTGATCCTGTTTCTGGTTTCATGGAGCATTTAGTCTACTGCAGGGACAGATAAACACACAAACAGTTTTATAAGGTGATTAAATACTAGCTGCTATGAGACCAGCATAGAAGAGGTAAAGTGAAATACCTGGAAAAGGTTCATGAGAAAGAACAATGAGTCTGCCAGGCACCTGGAACTGGAAGCACATGTTCACTAGATTAAAAGAGAATAATTGGTATGACAAGACTAGAAACCATAGCAGTGTTGACAGTGATAGGAAGGATAAGCAGGATAAGCAGGAGTCAGATCATGAATTATAGAGGATTCTGTAGGTCACACAGGAGTTTGAGAGCATAGAGAGAAGTAAATATACTGGAGAGTCAGGAAGTAAAGGTAAGATTGGTGCCTGCCTCCTGCCTGCCTGCCCACAGGGCAAAGAGGAACCAAGAATGATATTCATGTCCTGTGGGTTGGTAATTATGTTTGGGAGAGTTAAATATACTTAAATGTGGGTATATTATTCAGTACTGGAAATAGCTGGTTAGGTCTGAATATGAGACACAAGGGTTAGAGTATCGGATTGGGATTCCTTGCCCCTGAAAAGAGGGAAAAAGATAGGAAATGAGCCAGTACATACTTATGAAGAGCATCATATTTAAGGTGGTCCTTTTTTTCTGAAGAGGCTTAAAACAATACAGAAAGGTGGCAAGAGCTCAAAGGGAAAGTTGTAGTGTATTCCACTAGAAATCCTTTCTCTGTGACACTTCCCTAGCTATTCTGAACATAGCTGATGATATAACACACATTCTGCCCTTGAATTGCTTGCAGCCTATTAAATGAAACTTAACTAGACTGGCATATAGATTAATGTATTATTTACTAAGTACTTGTATTGTTTCAGATGTTAGGGATATTGAAATTAAATGTAATCTACTACAGAAAGACAATCATCAATAAACAAATGATATAACCCAAGATGTTGATAATTATGATAATGAAGAATAAAATAAATCAAGGAAATAAGGAGCTAAAGAGGTGATGTGTTTCTTTAGGGCCTCTTTTGGTTAGGATAGTAAGAGGTAGTGAGAGAAATTAACATTTAATCAAAGATTCCAGTGCTAAGAAGTTTAGGGGCATGGCACAATATTACTGGTAACAGAAAAGCAAGTGTAAAGGCCTTATATAGAATGAGTTGGTGTGCTTGTGAAACATCTAGGTGAGATGATGCTTATCTATAATATTTATAGTTTTGAGGTTGAAGTTGGAGGGTTTTTGTTTGTTTTGTTTTGTTTTTATACCTTTTTAGTGGCTAGGTGGTGCAGCGCACACCTTGAATCCCAGCAATCCAGAGGCAGAGGCAGGTGGATCTGTGAGTTCAAGGCTAGCCTGGTCGACAGAGTAGTTCCAGGACAGCCAGAGTTATACAGAGAAACACTGTCTCAAAAAAAAATAAGACAAAACCAAATGAAATTAGATACTGGGGTTACAGACAGCTGTGAACTGCCATGTGGGCATGGGGAATTGAACCCAGGTCCTCTGGGAGAGAGGCCAGTGCTCCTAATAACTGAGTCATCTTTCCAGCTCCATGAGCCATCTTTCCAGCCCTGAGGCTGGAGTATTTTAAGTTTGAGCCAGCCTGGGTTATATAACAATATGCTGTCTCCAAAATAGTAATTATAATAAGCAAATAAGAAAAAAAAAAAGTGTGTGTTAAGAACACAGAGACAATAGAGGATTAAATGAGAAAGATCAGCTATGCTGTCACATGGGACCTTATGATATAGTTAAGCAAGTAGCAGGAGATGGGAAGGTCAGATTAAGGCTTCTGCAATGGTCCAGGCAAATTTAAATATGGAATCCATATGTAGAAATATCTCTTTGACCATGGTGAATGGGAAATAGGAAGTTAAGGGCAAACCCAATATTTATGTCTAAGTAACTTAAGAAAATGTGGTACTAGGAGGAGGAGTTTGGAAAACTTTATTAAATTTTGAATGTTTTAACATTTTTAATAATAAATGAAATATTTGTGGGTCTTTACCACAAAAGTGAGTGGCACCATGGCAGAACATAAGCAACTGGGAGTAGGAATGTGACCTCCAGAAGAGGCAGCCGTGGACTAGAGCTGCGGCAGGGCAGAGCAGAGTCCAGTTCTGTACCTCAGCAAGTAGTTTAGTGCCCAGTATGGATTCTCTGCAGCCTCCTCATCTGCTTAAATACCTACCTGCCTCTCCTCTTGTCTCCTTTCCTGTCCTTTGTCTCCTTTTTTGGGGGGTGGGGTGGGGAGGATGGAACCCCATTGAACCTACATTGAATTAAATCCACAACCCCTACTTGGTTCATGCTTGTGGTTTCTTTTCTTCCCCTTTTTTGTTTCTTGTTTTGAGGTATGGTATTGCTTGTGTAGCCCAGACTGGCTTTGAACTCACTATGTGGGTGAAGCTAGCTTTAAACTCAAAGCAGTCCTGCTCACTCTCCTGAGCACTGTTGATTATAGGTGTGCATATATCAAATGTTCAGCTCTCAGCTCCTATTTCTAAGTTTCTATTTCAATCTCTTTAATTGTACAGTTAGCATTAAAATGTTTGCTAAAGATCCAAATGGTGGACCTAGGAAGGTAGAAGTTGTGAGGAAAGTGGTAGAAGGAGAGGCCTTAGGAGTTTCCTAGGAAGGCCCTCATGTCATGAGTGCAGTGATGTGAGCCCCTGTCTGGAAAAGGTGTGTTGTACTCTGGTTCCTTCCATTCCCTCCTGCTTGCCTCAGTGTGTTTATCCAACCACATCCTGCCATGTTAACTCTCATCTTTGTGTTTTTGTTTTTGTTTTTGTTTGTCTTGTCTCATTATAAGGATTCATCAAACGTGAGGAAAAAGACTTTGGAAACCGGACACCATTGTTCCAGCTCCTCTTCCCTCCCTGTCATCCATGATCCTCCTGTATTTCTCCTTGATCCTAAACTCTACCCTCCCCAACCACAGTTCCTGTCCCCAGATGTCCTGATGCCCAGCATGGCAGGGGAACCCTATAGACCCCCAGGTAACACCCCCAAACTAATATTATCTGCTAATATGTGATTCTTTTTCAGGCTCAAATCAGTATACCTCCTGGGAAACTGGGGTGTCCCAAGGTGGAATGGAATAGAAGACATGAATTACTGTTTTAAGATCAAGCACTAATCTTTCATGAAGTATGACTGAATAATTTTTTTAAATACCTTGTTTCACTCATGAGTGTGAACCAACCTTTTTCAGTCCTGAAGGAAAAAACTTTGAAGTGATGAAGTGTAGTTAATAACTATTCTTTGGAATTCCCCAAATTGAAAGTGCCATATCTTTTAGCTAGTTTTCTCCCCTGTTGTTTATTAAGTCTCAGCTGAGGGATGACATAGGAGGACAGAAGTGAATGGAAGACTGGGAAGACACTATCTTGAGAACACATGTCACTGACCTCCATGGAAGATGTTCTTTTTTTAATCCTTATGGGTTTAACTTACATTTTAACTCTCTGGTTTTCAATGTGAAAGAGGACATACTACTTGGTACTTAATGGATGTTGGACAAAGGTTCTTTAAAACATTATATAGTGGACAGGGCAGTCCCTTCTATCCTCAGTAAAGAATTATCAACCCACCATGTCACAAGTTCCATAGTGAAAGAAATGTATAGAAAATGATTTTCTTTCTATATTGTGTATGAGGTAAGTGTGGTATGAACAAAAGCAGAGATCTCAGAAATTGAACAAGGATTTAAGTAGAGGCCATCTGACAGCAGTCAAGGTGCCATGTTAAGATAAGCCAAGTGGCCAGGCAGTGGTGGTGCATGTCTTTAATTCCAGCACCTGGGAGACAGGCAGGCAGAGGCCAGCCTGGTCTACAGAGTGAGTTCCAGGACAGCCAGAGCTACACAGAAAAACCCTGTCTCCAAAAAAAAAAAAAAAAAAAAAAAAAAAAAAAAAAAAAAAAAAAAAAAAAAGACAGAGACAAGCCAAACAATACAGGCAAGGGTGGTCTACATCTTTAATTCCAGCACTCAGAAGACAGAGGCAGATTTTTATGAGTTAGAGGCCAGCCTGGTCTACAAAGTAAGTTCCAGGACAGCAAAGACTATACAGAGAAAAAACCCTGTCTTAAACTGTCCTCCCCCCATGAATAAAATAAAAATCTTAAAAAAAGGAAAGCTAAGTGGAGATTTTAGTATAAATCCTATAGGAGCTTGCAAGGGAAATTGTAAATAGATTTGTACATGTGTGTACATGAATGTGTGTGTTAGAGAAGGATCGTACTAGAAGTAGTTATGGCAGTATCCAGGAGACTGTTGCATTTCCCCCGAGACAGAAGAGATTGATTTCGACATGATATTTAGGAGTCTTTCGGGTTAAGGGCATGCCTTAATGGTAGAGGGTTTGCCTAGCATGCATAGGTCCTAGGTTCAATCCCCAGTACTGGGGAAAAAATTAAAATCTATGTATTAATTAAACCTAGGCCTCTTTTTTTCCTTCTGTATGTATTCTTAGAGGAATAAAGGGTTGGGAAGTAGATTTATTTTCTAAAGATGCTCAGTGTTTGGGTTTCTTTTCTCTTCTCAGGAATTTCGAGGAGTGTCCAACAGTTTCTGGCTATGTGTGACAGGGATGAAACTCCCCAAGGGGTCAAGTACACAGGAAGGACTTTGAACTACCGAAGTCTACCTCATCGTTCCAGAACTGATGCTTCCTGGGGATCAGGGTCAGAGACCAACCAGCACATTGGGGCCAGAGTCCTAACTATGCCAACATGCAAGCCTCAGCTAACCTACACTGCCACACTACCAGAAAGACACCAGGGCCTTCAGGTTTCACATGCTCAGTCCTGGGGGAATCTTTTCCACTCACCCTCCCATCCTTCTGCTGTTCACCCAGGGTCCCCACCATCCAGCAATCTTCATGTACCCCTTAGGTCAGCTTGGAATTCGGGTCCTGGTCTGGGGTCCCGAGCACCTGGTCCACGAAGAATAGATATGCCCCCAGATGATGACTGGAGACAGAGCAGTTATCCCTCCCAGTATAGACATAGGAGGACAGGAGAGGAAAGAATTATGTTCGTTCTATCAAATGCCGCTGGAAGAGAGCAGAACAGGGTGAGATTTTTACAGCACAGCAAGTGGTAAGGATTACCCTAACCTGACCTGGAGTCACACATTTATCTATAAAACTGTATGGTGGTACAGTGATATCTTGTATCCTGCCAGTTATGCTAGTTTAATCTCAACATAGACTTGGCCGTTTCAGTCCAGGCATCATATGCCTGTAATCCCAATAGTTGGGAGGTAGAGGCTGGAGAATCAGCATTTCAAGGCCAGAGACTCTGGGGTAAAACGAGACTGTGGGTTTTCTTTGTTGTTGTTTTGTTTTAAAGAACAGAACCACCACAACAAAGAACACATTGATTTTTCCTAAGGGTGTTTACTTCTTTGAGAGGGAATATTTGAAATTCCAGCTTTAGAGTTGGGGATGTAGCTCAATTGGTAGAGTGTTTTCCTAACATGCACATCACCCATGATTTTATCCTTAGAAGTGTGTGAAACTGGGCATGGTAGTGCACAACTGTCATCCTAGCACTTGAGAGATGGAGGGAGGAGGATCAGAAGTTCAGGTTCATCCTTGACTACATAGCAAGTTCTAGGCTAACCTGGACTACTTTATTTCTGGTTCTTTTAGTCCCCATCTCCATCAGAGCACTCATCTCCTGGTCCTACTATATTCCCAACTTACACTCTGTCCATATTACCTAACTCTCTTTCTTCCCTATCTCCTATCAGTGGAGAAGGGGTATTTATCCCTATAGTCAGGATTCTGGCCATGTCCTTAAGGGAAGCCCTACTGCCCAGGTATGGCCTGTCAGCCTTCCTTGTGACTCAATCTTTAGGCCTAGAATGTGGAGCTGCCAATCTAATATTTGCCCTTCTGAACAGATGGAGTTGGGCACACTAACACATCCTCCTGCCCCCAGCAGCGGAGCCATTGCTGCCACTTGCTCAGTCACGTTGTAAACTCTCAAGAGTCAGCTGAACTATTTTAGGGCAAAACATAGCATACTGTTTTTGTAAAGTATTTTTCATTAATAAATCTATAAGATAGTTGTATTTAATCTCTTGTCCTTTACTTTTGTATGTACTTGCTCTTTTCTTCAGGGGTGGGGGGGGTTCAACATTTATATGAAATGGCTTTGACCAAGTAAAAGTGAATAGCCAAAAAGGCGTTTACAAATTCATACTGTTGGAGTCAGCATATCCTTAAACCAGAATCTTTCCCTTTGTTATGGCTGCCAGTGTGGTAAGTACCGTTCTCCTGCCTATGACAGTGTATTCCATGTGCCATTCCTGCCCTTGTTCTCTGGGCATTCAAACCACTTTAGCAGACTCACTCCCAGTATAGTACCAGTCTTGGTGCATCACAGGTGTGTGATGTGCCTCCTATCCCTTGCTGTCTTCCTAGTGTCCTTTCCCCTTAAAGTCAGAATATCTCTGTGATAATAAGATCTATCTTCACCCATGACACACTCCCAAAAGTCTCTTACCTTTAAAAAGTAATTTGTAGTGGTAAAAACTAAAAGTGTAGAGGGATGATTCAATGGCTAAGAGAACAGGCTGTTCATGCATTGGACCCAGGTTCAGTTTCCAGTACAACATTTGGTAGCTCTAGTTCCAGGGAATATAACTCAGTCTTCTGCCCTCCACGGGGACTGAACACATGTCGTGCACAGACATTCATGCAGGCAAAACACATCAACACACAAGAAAATGATTTTGTAGGTTCCCTTTGCAAAGAGTGTCTGTTGGGTTTTCCCTCCTTATTTATTCCAGATCTTGGTCTCACTGATGAACACAAAGAAACAACAGATGCTGAGAATGTTGTTCTTCTGCCTTCCTAATCATTGAGGACAGATGCTGAGCGCATGTGTTACTGAGTAATAGGATACAGAGGACTTTTTTGTTTCATCCTGTTTGGATGCTATAACACAGACACATGGGCCTTAGTAGATATGTTGGCCCCTGACCCTTCCAACACTGCTCCTGTCATACACACTCTTCTAACCTTCTGTAAGAACTCCAGTGACTGTGCATAAGTATGAGGAGGACACATGAAGGCTAGAGTAAGTTGTAGCTGTCAGTTCTCTTCTTCTACCTTATGTGCCCTGTGGTTCCATCATTGGGTTTGGAGGCATATGCCTTCATTATCTGAGCCATCTTATAACAACTAATAGTTATTCATGGAACAGTCTGTTCTTGTTTCTTGACCTCATGGATGCTGGTCAGCTTGGATGTTTCTGTAAGTTACCCAAACCCAAATTCCATATATATTCTAAGATAAGGAACTAATTTAAGTTTTAGTAGAGGTCAGACTAGAGGGAATCTAGCCCTTCTTCCCATTGACTTCTTCTGCCATGTGGATTCATCCTAAGGAGCCTAGGTCACCAGCCTTGGCTGCAAGCACCTTTATCCATTGAACCATCTCTGGCTTCAAATCTGTATTTGCCCAGTGAATTAAGAGAGAGGCTATGCCTTTTCAGGTGAACCTTACAGGGTCTCCGACTATCTCTTGGTGTCATTGCCTATTTCCCTTGACTCATTTTGGGTCTTAAATCATGGTACTTAGACTTTTTCAGCTGAATTTATGTGCCTTTGGACTCTTCCAAACTCTCAAAGCAAGGGTTACAATTCTATGGCAACCTCTTACACCCCCATTTTGTTGAGACAGTCTCACTTTGTTGTCCTAAGTGGTTAGACCTAGCTAGACTTGAACTCACAGAGTTCTGCCTTCCTCTGCCTCCTGAGGTCTGGCATTAAAGGAAAAATTCCATTTTAAATGATAATGCCACTCTATAGAGTCACCGATGCTTCTTTCATTTTTGTCTCTAGTCATACTATTATCACTCAGATTTTGTAGATAAATTGTCATATATTTGTCTAGTAGTGGGAAATTCTGAGATAAAATTATATCTCTTCATTTTCCTGGGCTCCAAAGCGGCCAAAAAAATGTCCATTTTTTCTTTGCACTTAACCAACAACCCCTAAGTCTAGTCTGCAACCTCTCTTTACTGGTTTGTCTTTCTGCATGTAAGGAATTTTCACCTGATCCCTTGGACTGCTCCCTTTTCTGTAGCAGCTTCGGTAATTTTGCTCAAGTCCCTGGAGCGTGTCCCGCCCCCGCCCCCGCACGCGCGGTGCATGACGGTCTTAGCCCCTCTGAAGGGAAAGAGGGTCCGCCATGTTCCCCGGCGGCCCCGCCGCTTGGCTCTGGTAGCCGCCGCCCCCGCCCCCAACCCCGCCCGGCCCGGCACCTAGCCGAGCACCGGGCCCAGCATGGCCGCCCCGGAGCCGGCCCGGGCCGCGCCGCCCCCTCCCCCGCCCCCGCCGCCCCCTCTCGGGGCCGACCGCGTCGTCAAAGGTGAGAGGTACCCGAAGCCCTGGGGGCCTGGCGTGAGGCGCGGTGTGAGGGCGGGCGGGAGTCCGTCCCCTCTGGAGCGGGCCCGGCGGGGCGGGCGAGTGACTGGCTGCCTCCCTTGGGGAGTGGCCCCTGGGCGGGTCCCCGCTGGGCCGGGCCGGACCGGGTCGGGCCGAGGCGGTGGCTGCTACTCGGTCTCTCGCTCGCCCTGCATGCAGGCCGGGGCGGGCGTTCTGCGCCGGGTGTTGCTAGCGCGGAGTTAGGGCCGCCCGCCGCAGGGAGCCCCTTTCTTTCCTGCTTTGTCTGTTACCGGCGCAGCGCCTGCGTCGAGCTTCCGGCTCCTCGACAGCTGCACTCCCGGCTTGCCCGGGCGCACCGAGGGGCCCCGGGTTCCCTTAGCCGCACGCCGTCGGACTCGCCGGCCCGGGGTCTGGCCCACGCCTGCTCCCGGGTGACAACGCCTAGCTAGCGCCAGCCGCAGGGGGTTTGCACTCGGCCCTCAGAGGCCACCTCGCACGGAATTTGGGAAAACCGTATGGGACTGGACTAGGGTGAAGGATCCAGGCGTGACCTAGGAACCCAGACGTAGCTGCAGGGCAGGGGAGAAAGCTATGTTACAGACAGGAGGAAAAAAAAAGAAAAAGAAGTCCCGTGTATAGGAAGTGGTAGTTATTTTAAACGCCGTCCACACTTAACAGAAAGGGTTTTACAAGTCGCCTCTAAACACACGGCATACTCTTTAGAAGAAAAAGTGAAATTCTTTTGAGCTAGGAGTTAACAGACGTTTGTGTACAGATAAACAGATTTACTTAAATTGAGAGGCAGTTGAGAGTTCCTTAAAAGTTCAAATTCTCAGAGAGAGCCCATCTACCACACTAATACTATGAATATTAGTAAGAACTGAAGTTATTTTTCTTTAGTGTGTAGTCAATAAGCAGAAATTGCAAAATGGAGATTTCGTTATTTAGATTGTTTATTTTTAAAGTTATTTTAATTTTCAAATTCAGTGTCTGAATTATAGACTGGCGCAGTGTTTAAATACTGCTAGCTTTGTTTTGAATTGTGACCATGGTTTGCCATTAAAATACTTTAAAACAAGAAACTCTTTTCTCGTGTGTGTGTGTGTGTGTGTGTGTGTGTGTGTGTGTGTGTGTGTGTGTACACGCGCGCGCGCGCGCGTGTGCGTGCGCTCGCTTTTGAATGTGCTTTGGTTTTTCGAGATAGGGCTTCTTTGTGTAGCCCTGGCTGTCCTGGAACTGTCCTAGCCTGTAGACCAGGCTGGCCAGGCTGGCCTGGAACTCGGAGATATGCTGGCCTCTGCCTCTTGAGAGTTTGGGGATTAAAGGTGTGTGCCACTACTGCCCACCTGTGTGTTTTCTGTTTTCAGTTTGCACGTTAGGTTCATATGACATATATTTGAAACTAGGTTTATGTGGTTGGGTTAGGCATTAGAATGAACTAAATAGGTCTGGCGAGATGGCTCAGAGGTTAAGAGCACTGACTGCTCTTCCAGAGGTCCTGAATTCAGTTCCTAGCAGCCACATGGTAGCTCACAACCATCTGTAATGGGACCTTATGCCTCTTCTGGTGTGTCTGGAGACAGTGACAGTGTACTCCTATACATTAAATAAATATAAAAACAATACAATGGACTAATAGTTGATGAGCTTCTTGTACTGGGATTTTTTTTTTCCTTTAAGGAAAGAGACAGGATCAGGCGTTGATCCTATCAATTTCTGTAATTTTATAGGTGGGGGTTGAAACAGAGACCATTGCCTGCCTCTTCATTTTCTTTTCTTTCTTTCTTTCTTTCTTTCTTTCTTTCTTTCTTTCTTTCTTTCTCTCTTCTTCTTCTTCTTCTTCTTCTTCTTCTTCTTCTTCTTCTTCTTCTTCTTCTTCTTCTTCTCCTTCTCCTCCTCCTCCTCCTCCTCCTCCTCCTCCTCCTCCTCCTCCTTCTTCTCCTTCTTCTTTTTCTTTTTTTGGTTTTTCGAGACAGGGTTTCTCTGTATATCCCTGGCTGTCCTGGAACTCTGTAGACCAGGCTGGCCTTGAACTCAGAAATCTACCTGCCTCTGCCTCCCAAGTGCTGGGATTAAAGGTGTACATCTAAATATATCCATGACCATGAAATAGAGTTGCTACTAAATTTTTAGTAGCAGGCTCATCGCATTTAAGAATGAAACACCCATAGTATTAAAATCTTTCAAACTTACATATGTATTTTCTAAGAGTGACTATTAACAAAACATTCTATATTCTCTTAAAAACCTACATGTCTGTGGACTTAAAATGGCTAAGCAGTTAAGAGCCTTTACTGCCTGCACTTCCAAAGGATCTGAGTTGGGTTTCCAACACCCATATGGCTAAGAGCCTTCTGTAACTCCAATTACACAAGATATAACACCCTCTTCTGGCTTCATGGGACACTATACATATGTGATACATATGGTAACATGGATGCCTAAAACATCTATATACATAAAAAAATCAATCAAAAAAAATACATGTCCATAAATAAAGGTCTTTGGAATAGAAGCGTTTAGCCTAAAATTTAAAGACAAGAAAGAAAAAGTTCCGAAGAAGAAAACACTACTTGTACTCAATACTAATGGCAGTTTCCCCAATCATCTGATGAAGCTGCATATATGCAAAGCTAGAAAAGTATCATGGACTTATGAAACCTGAGCTTTACTTATGTGTTGTTGTTTTACTTATTTATCTTTTAAGACAAGGTGCATTATGTAGCTCTGGCTAGCCTGAAACTTGCTATGTAGACCAGACTGGCCTCAAAATTAACTTCCTGCCTCTGCCTCAGGAGTGGTAGGATGAAAGGCATGTGCCACCAGGCAGTATGCCCTTGAATTTATCACCTGGTTTCATTTCACTTAGTGCAAGGAGTACATGCTACCAACAATTTTCTTATATATTCAAGATTACCCTCCAATTTTTTAGGTTTTATTAATCATAAATTATCACATTTCCAGATTGAACCAAAATGTTGAAAGAGCATATTTTGTTTTAGACTGATTTTATTTTTTTTATAGCCAGGCATATTTATTTAGCTTATAAGTCAGAGTTCTTTTTGCCATTCTATTTCCAGTACCTTAGTTTTATTAGAATTAAGCAATTCATCACATATTTGCAAATGATTCATAATACTCATACACATGCTGATTTCAGTGTTGCTCACAGATGTTTTTATTTCACATTTTAAAAGCAGTTTGAATGTTAGTTTCGTTTACAAGTGTCTTATAGGCTTATGTTTAAAGATAACTCCTTAAAATAATTTTCCTTTTTACCCCTGTTAAAATTTTAACCATACTAAGATAAATTTTTAGTACCATGTGTTCTGGAGAAAACAAAGGGACAGAGACTATAACGTGTGTTTGAAAGAAAAGAGAAAGGGCTATGGTAGCAAGTTAGAAAGAAAATGTCAAGGAAATACAGCTGCTCAGGAGAGAGCTGAAAGCCAGAGCTATTGAATGAATAAGCAAAAATTGTAAGGGAAAATTTGTTGAAAAGAACCGTGAAGTAGTAAATGAGGTTGTGTTTTAGTGTCAATCATATGACTTCATTTCATCATAAAAATGTTAATTTATATTTAGAAATTTATATTTGAAATGATCAAGCTGATTGTCTTTGTATATATAATTTATTTTAGGACATGAAAGTTATAAAATGGTAATGGGACAGTGGTGAAGTACTCCTTTGATCTCAACATTTGAGATGCAGAGGCAAGGTGGATCTCTTGAGTTTTCAGCCAGCCTGGTCTACAGAGTGAGTTCCAGGACAGACATGACAACACAGAAACTCTGTCTCAGAAACCAACCAACCAAACAAACAAACAGAAAAAAATATAAAATAGTAACTATTAGATTCCTGCAGTATGCTTCTTACCTTGTAGGGAACAGTGGCAGAATAAGAATTAAAGTCTTGGGCTGGAGAGATGGCTCAGTGGTTAAGAGCACTGACTGCTCTTGCAAAGGTCCTGAGTTCAAATCCCAGCAACCATATGGTGGCTTACAACCATCTGTAATGAGATCTGATGCCCTCTTCTGGGGTGTCTGAAGACAGCTACAGTGTACTTACATATAATAAAGAATTAAAGTCTTTTTTTTTTTTGAGACAGGGTTTCTCTGTGTAGCTTTGGCTGTCCTGGAACTCACTCTGTAGACCAGGGTGGCCTCAAACTCAGAAATCCACCTGCCTCTGCCTCCCAAGTGCTGGGAATAAAAGCATGCACCACCACTGCCCGGCAAGAATTAAAGTCTTAATTGTTAGGAAAAGTTATGAAAAATTGTTAGGAAAAGTTAGGAAAAGTCATGAAAAGTTAACAGATTTCATTGAATATGAATGTGGTTGTAATTAATGTGATTATTGCAGAACTAGGAAGTTGTCTCAGTTCAAATGATGTAGTAATGTCTGGTCTAAGACAGGATTTCACTCTGTGGCTTTCAATGACCAGGTTGGCCTTGAAGCCAGATCATCTGCCTGTCTTTGCCTCCCTAGTGCTAGGATTAAAAGTGAGTGCCACCACACCCATTTTTTTTATTATATATAGATGTGTGTATATATATATATATATGCATATATATATAAATAAGAGCTTTTTTTTTTTTTTTTTTTTTTTTTTTTAGGAGAAAAGAAACCTTGAATGTCTAGGATTGAAATAAGAAGGTAGGGTCCTTTACATGTGCAACATTTACTGTGTACATACTTTGTACCAGGCATTTTACTAGGAATTGGAGTAACTTAGTTGGTAGTGTGCTTGCCTAGTGTGCAGGAAGCCCTGAGTTTCATCTGTAGTACCACATAAACCAGGTATAGTGATACATCTCAGTATTTAGGAAGTTGAATCAGAAGTATCAGGAGTTCAAGGATATCTTGTTTGAGTTTGAAGTTAGCCTGTGATACATGAGATTCCATTTTAAAATAAAAGGTAAGTTACAGTTTTAACTGATATATGAGGCTTTAGAAATAAAAGTTAAGATACATTCTTAACATGAGAAGTATGGTGGTCACACTGTGAATAAATATGAGTTAGAAACAAAGTGCTATTAGAATAATAAGGGAGCTGGGCGGTGGTGGCACAGGCCTTTTTAGTCCCAGCACTTGGGAGGCAGAGGCAGATGGATTTCTGAGTTCGAGGCCAGTCTGGTCTACAGAATGAGTTCTAGGACAGCCAGGGCTACACAGAGAAACCCTGTCTCGAAAAACAAACAAACAAAAAGAATAATAAGGGAAATGACAATCTCAATTTAAAAGAAAACATCACTGAGATTAATGTTTACAAGTACCCTTAAAAGATGAGTAGGAATGGAATAGAGAAAACAAACAGAAGGGTATAGAGTTTGAAAAAGAAAGAAAGAAAGAAAGAAAGAAAGAAAGAAAGAAAGAAAGAAAGAAAGAAAGAAATGTTTGGTAGTTTATATGTAAGGATCTTGGAAAGGAATGGCAGATAAAGTTGAAAAGGAACCTTTTATGTTCCAAGTTAAAAAGCTGAAATTTTAGCTTGCTATAGCAGGCTAGCTTGTGGATGATTAAGAATGCAAGCCGTAGATAGAATTAGACTTCCTGGCTTTGAAAACTAGCTCTGCCACTGAATAAACCTCAGGTAGACAAATTCTTAACATTCTAAGTCTTAGTTTCCTCATCAAAGGTAGAGTTAATACGGTCTTTTTTTATAGAGTTTGTAGAATATTAATGAGAATAGTGCATGTAAAATGTGTACTATAGTGCCTAGCCAGGCATGTGGCTTGTTGTGAATCACTCACTGTTTTTGATGATTTTTAAGTAGAATAGTGATCTGTTAACATTTTGAAAGCTAACTGATGAAATTTTATGTAACAATTATTAAAGGAGGCAGAAGCTTTACTTAGGTTTAGTTATGTTAGTAGAGGAGTTCAAGAGAGGGATGGCCAAAACATCAATTAAGGGAAAGAAAAAATGTGTCTGATTATGCTTAATAATAGTAAGAGGTAGATACATATTGGATAAATGATGGGGAATGGGAATGAAACAGATCAACAACACTGTCTGAGGGATAGTAAGACTAAATGTGCTTTAAGGAAATTCAGTTGAACAGTTATAGTGGAAGTACAGATTGGAATTACTTGTAAAAGACTGAGACTGGTCAGACTTCATTGGAAAGGACCTTAAAGATTCAGGATACTGAAAAATATCTCACTCAGTGAAGTGCCTGTGGAAATAAAAGCACTTTGTGTGTAAGCTTGATGGCCCAGGTTTGAATCTAGAACCCATAGTGAAAGGAGAGAACTGTTTTTTTCTTTTATTCAGTAAGAAACTATTTCCAGTCATATAGTATACACATTTAATCCCAGCATTTGGGAGGGAGATACAGGAGTGCTCTTAAGCCTGAACTAAATAGGAGAGACTACTTAAACAAGGAAAACTTAAACAAAAATAAAACTACCTAAAATTTTGAGCCTGGAAATTAGCTGTGCTTTGTTTTATTGCTGAATAGTAGAATTAAAGTTTTCTAATAGAAATTAGAAGAATTGAAGTAATGTTGACACAATGCAGTTAAAAGAAAATTCAGAGGGCTGGAGAGATGACTCAGTGGTTAAGAGCACTGACTGCTCTTCCAAAGGTCCTGAGTTCAAATCCCAGCAACCACATGGTGGCTCACAACCATCCGTAATGAGATCTGGTGTCCTCTTCTGGTGTCTGAAGACAGCTACAGTGTACTTACATATAATAATAAATCTTTTAAAAAAAGAAAAAGAAAATTCAGTAGTGCAGATGTAAAAAAAAAACTGCAAGAATTTGAATAGTCAAAAAGACTTGGAGTCATTATAGAAGCCACTCAATGATTAATAGCCTTTATCATGCAAAGAAACTGAGTTCCTTTCGCTGCACTTACAGCCTTAAGTCTGATGGCGTAACAACCACCTGTAACTCCAGTTGCAGTGATTGTGAAGCCCTCTTTTAGCTTCATGTGGTGCAGTGCACATACACATACTCAGGATCATATTTATTTTTATAAAATAAGAATATGGCTAGAGAGATGGCTCGGTGGTTAAGAATACTTGTTACTTGTTGCTTTTGGAGAAGACTCTCAGTTCTCGGCACCAATTTTGTGGTTAACAACCATCTATAACTCCAGTTCCAGGAATCTTGATACTCTTTTCTGATCTCCATGGGCACAGGCATGCATACAGCAGAATTACATAATGCAGGTAAAATACTCGTACATCTATAATAAATCTAAAAACATTTAAAAATATAGAAGTAATAAATCTAAAAAAGCCTAAAATCCATAAAGGGTTAAAAAATACAGAATTTTTTTTTTAAAAATCTGGGTGGTGGGCAATAGTATACCATAATAAAAATAGCAGTGAAGGAAACAATTTGAGGATGGGATATAATAACCACAATTGAAGAGACCCATCAAATACTTTGAAATTTTAAGAACAGTGCTATTTTATTTCCTGAATCTTTCTTTAGATCATGTAGCTACCGTAGATTGATGAAAAGCCTATTTGGTTTGGTTTAGTTTGGTTTATGGTTTTTGAGATAGATTTTTTTTTTTTGTTTTTTTGAGATAGACTCTTATTGAGCTTAGACTGGCCTTGAATTCTTGGTCCTCCTGAGTACTGGCAAAACAGGTATACAACTGAGGAGCCTTTTAATTATCCCTTAGGTCACATGAAACTTGTCATTGTGTTGTTATAAAGATGTGATACTGGAGCATCATTTAGACCTAGTTTGAACCATGGCTCTGCACTTTAAGAAGCTAATTAACAACTCTGAATATATTACCTCATTGATGAAATGGAGATGATATCTGTATGATCACACAAGACATCTCTGAAAACCCGTGGAACTGTGTATTGGAAAGTACTTTACAGTCTAAATCATTATAAATACATTGTCATTGCTATATAAATTGGTCTTAAGATTTATGAGTATTTTAGAAACTATTACATAGTAATAATTGAATAAACTATATTATATATCATTTGAGACATAGAAATGGAAGAGTTAGCTTCTTTCAAGGTACTCATAAGCTGGTAAGGAAGACAGGCATTTAATGATGCAGTTGGTACATGCTATAACATAAGCATGCATCATGCCCTATGTTATTTGGTCCAAAAATAAAGGATACTGTTAATGTAGGGTGGGAATATCATAAAAATTTCTAAGAGTGAAATATTAAATGATATTTAAAGACAAGGGTTAACTGGGTATGATGGTTCATTCATGAAATCCTGTTATCCCAGGGTATGGGAGGGCTAAGGGTGGAGATTGTGGAAGTCCAAGCTCAACATGGTTATAATGAATTCTAGATGAGTCTGAGCTACAGTGTGAGACCTTGTCTCAATTCCTCCGGCATAAGGTGAGAGTATATATCCAAAACAGTATGACATGCAAAGTAAATCATCTTATTGGTCCACCCATATCTATTCCTCTATCCATCTATCATCTTATCTATTGCACAGATTATCACTATGGTTGGCTTGGATCTTCCTATGTACACCAGGCTGGCCTCAAACTCATAGAAATCTACCTACCTCTGCCTCCTGAGCACTACTCCCTGCACTACCATGCAGAGAGTTTGTTTGTTTGCTTGTTTATGTTTTCTCAAATGGCTATTGAATTTATTTCCTTCATTAATAATGGTCCTGGATGCAGAGTTTTAAATAAGTAAATTAGTGTCTGCAATATGTTCAGAATAGTAAAAGATCAGGATAAAATAAAGGTGTGTATTTGGTCATGAAGGACCTTTATACCATGATAAAAG
The DNA here is from genome assembly GCF_008632895.1 of Mastomys coucha. Lineage (NCBI taxonomy): Eukaryota > Metazoa > Chordata > Mammalia > Rodentia > Muridae > Mastomys > Mastomys coucha. The sequence continues at coordinate 7,285,456 of NW_022196915.1, read as the reverse complement.
AATTTATGTTTTAGGGATGGATAGATACTAGCACAGTGGGTAAGAACACTTCCTGCTCTTACAGAGCACCTGGATTCAGTTCCCAGCACCTTCATGGTGGCTCACAGCCGTTCATAACTCTAATTCCAAGTGATTAGATGCCCTATTTTGACTTCTGAGGATACCAGTCACACATGTGTACACAGACAGACAGACACTCATACCCATAAAATAAATCTAAATTTAAAAACAATTGGAATTTTATATAGTAAAGCCAATCTGATATAGAATATTGATGTTTGTATTTTACAAAGAGTATTCTGTAGGTTTGGGCAAGTGGCTCAGTAATTAGAATGCTTGAGGACCTGAATTCTGTCTCCAGAACCCAAGTAAAAAGTTCTGGTTGTGGCAATACTTGCTAGTAATTCCAGTACTTGGGAGGTTGAAACCGGTCTCCAGATCTCTCCTGCCTATCAGCATAACCTAGCCTACTTGTTGGGTCCCAAGCCTCTGAGAGACCCCATCTCAAAAAACAAAACAAAGAAAACCCAACAACAACCAAAAGAAACCCAAGTGTATGATGCCCAGATTTGTCCTCTGGTCTAGATACATGCTCATAAAGAATATCTTGTAATGAGCAAAGTGGGAAAGATTGTAGTGGTTGGGCATGAGGGACGTAAGTATTTATTCAGTGTCTCTGGTGACTAAAGAGATCTATTTTCCATGTAGGGTGAGGAAGAAAGTCCTGTCTAGGATAATTTGCAGATTACTGTTTTGGTAATCGTTTAGATGGAAAGACATGCTTTCATTTTTTGGCAAGTTAAGTTTACAAACTCTGTAGGCCACAAAGAGATAGTTTAATGCAGATCTGGAGTGTAAGGATAGGATCTGAACTGAAGCATTTAGAATTACATATTTGTGATCTTAGCAGCACTTAGGAGGTTAAAGCACTAGAATTTCAAGTTCATGCCCAGCATGGACTATCTATATACTGGAAGCTATCATGTTGAGTAAGATTACTAACTCTGAGAATAGTATAAGAGGAGGCTCAAAGGCAGGACTCATAAGACCACCACTGACCTTTAAGGTTCAAGGGAAAAAAAAAAGAGGGTTGGGACTATAGCTTAATTGATAAAATGGTTGCTTAGTATTCATAGAGCCATGCTAGGTCTTCCAACACTGTATAAACCAGGCAAGATGTTGCACATCTGTGATTGCAATATTTGGGAGGTGGAGGCTAGATAATCAGGAGTTCAGTGCCACCCTTGGCTACATAGTGAGTTTAAAGTCAGCCTGGGCCTGCATTAAACAAACAGATAAGTAAAAGTTGAATATGCTGGCATACATCTTTAATTGTACCACTCTGGAGGCAGAGGCAGGTGGATCTCTGAAGTCAAGGCCAGCTTCGTCTATGCAAAGTTCAAAGCAGCATGCATGGTTTTTTTTGTTGTTGTTGTTTTTGTTTTTTAAGATTTATTTTATGTGTATGAGTACACTGTAGCTGTACAGATTATTGTGAGCTATCGTGTGTGTGGCTGCTGCTGATCTCAGGACCTCTGCTGGCCCCACTCACTCCAGCATAATTTTACTGCAGCTGTCTTCAGACACACTAGAAGAGGGTGTATGATCTCATTACGGGTGGTTGTGAGCCACCTTGTGGTTATTGGGATCCGAACTCAGGACCTTCGGAAGAGCAGTCAGTGCTCTTACCCGCTGAGCCATCTTGCCAGTCCTTTGTTTTTGTTTTTGTTTTTTGAGACAGGGTTTCTCTGTGTAGCCCTGGCTGTCCAGGAACTCACTCTGTAGACCAGGCTGGTCTCGAACTCAGAAATCTGAGTTCTGGCCTCTGCCTCCCAAGTGCAGGGTTTAAAGGCGTGCACCGCCACTGCCCACTGCCTGACGAGACTGTTGTGTTTTATAAAAAAAGACAGAGGCCAGGATATGTTTTGTAGAGCCCAGGTATGACAAGGTGAGAGGGCTGCCTCAGCAGGCCCATGCTGAGCACCCCTTTCCCCTGAGGTACCAGCCATGCAACAGGTTTAGTATAGAATAGAGTTTATTTAGGGCATGAGAAAAGGAGTTTGGAAGGGAGTAGAGACAGACAGACAGGTAGACAAAGACTAGAGGGCATCCATCATGTGGAAAGAGAGAGGGAAGGGTAGAAAGGGTCAGGGAGAGAAGGGGGCTGGTGGTGCATACAGCCCCTTTTATAGCAAGTCAGGCATACCTGGTTATTGCCAGGTAACTGTGCAGCAGAGCCTAGAAGGAATGATAATAGAGCCCCTATCACAAACAAAACAGAATGGGAATAAGTGCATGAAATAAACCAGTGAGATACTGAGTTAAAGGTAAAATGCAAAGCCAGGTAAGTTGTTTAGAGAACCCAAGAAAGGAGAATTAATTTCATGGTAGGAAATGGCATAAAAGTCAGTTAATGAGAAGTTTGGGTTGCCTAGAAGTACCAGGGACTAGCTAAATTGGGGACTATGGATTTGTAACATTACTGGGTGATTTTAATAATTTTACACTTGCCACAAAAATGTATAAGCTAAGTTATTTGAAAATTGGGATTTTTGCCTGCCAAGCAGTGTGGAAAGACAGAAGGGCAAAACATTTAGAATGCTTTAAAAGTGGATGGATGATGGAGTGGCTTCATTGTAAGAATTAAAGGTGGGCTGGTGAGATGGCTCAGTGAGTAAGAGCACTGACTGCTCTTCCAAAGGTCCTGAGTTCAAATCCCAGCAACCACATGGTGGCTCACAACCATCCCTAATGAGATCTGATTCCTTCTTCTGGTGCGTCTGAAGACAGCTACAGTGTACTTATTTATAGTAATAAATAAATCTTTAAAAAAAAAAAGAATTAAAGGTAACAAAAAAGAGTTGATAAGAAAGGACTCTGCAGGTTCTTTTTAAAAAAAGTATTTATTTGTGTGTTGTGCTAAAGATTAATTTTTATTTGTTTGATTGTTGTGCTCAAGCTCACAAATATGCATGTGTGCAGGGGTTAGGAGAGTAAATCAGATCTGGAGCTTGTGTCACAGGTATTTATGAGCCACCTGATGTAGGTGCCAGGAACCGAACTCCAGTTTGTTTCATTTTGCAGTGCTCCCCCTGGAATGGGGGACATGGTAAATGATGAGAAAGTAGTCTACCATTGAGCTATCTAAGCCCACATCTCCAGGTTCTTAATATAGACTCAAACTGCAGATGAAGAAAAGGGAGTGAAACCAGAACATAAAGAGATTTGACCATTTAGGGATTACAGTTCAGGAGGTGGAGCAATAATCATGGAGTGTTCAAGTAATTGTGGAGTGTTTAAACCTCTAGGTTCTTTGGTTTTAGGTTGGTCATGCATTTGGGTATTGACAGTGAAGGAATTTAGAAGGGATATGAGCTTAGGATGACAGAAAACAGCTTAAATTTAGTAGGTGGCAGAGACATGAGTCAATTAGAAGATAATATTTGCAAAGGAAGACTTTTTTTTGTTCTCCAGTGTAGTGATAATGTTGAAAATTATAATGGAGGGGTAAAAAAGTTTGAGTTATAGACCATGGAAAAGCAAGCAGGATCCACTTTGAAAACAGTCTTTTCCATTAGGAGAAGCAAGATTTAATTAAGCTAGAGAGACAAGTATTTTGTGGAGATAGTTTGTGTATGTAATGGGAGAAGGTAGTTTTGTGTTTGCTATTTTAATTTATAAAAGAAGTTCTAGAATTCTCAATAAAAATGTTTGGAAGAGGAGAACACTAGAAGAAAATGTCATGAAGAAAAGGACAATAGATAATAGATAATAGAAGCATAATAATCAGTGGTAGTGGTAATAGTAGGAAACATAGATAGGGTTGACTGACCACAGGAGAAAAATTGCTACATGTGCTTTAGAATTGGAGGCCTCAAAGGGCTAAGGTTTTGCAGGTCTTGCTTAGAATGAGGAGCAATATTAATTTCTAAGATTCTTTGCTTATTGATGACACAGTAAGATTTCTGGTTTTCATCCCTGATCAATCCACATCTTCAGTTTAGTTCTTAAAATATTTTAATATTTTGTTTTGTGCTTTTTGACATACTTTAATTTTTTAAAAAATTTTATTTTCATTGGTATTTTTCCTCCACATATATCTGTATGAGGGTATCAGATCCCCTGGAACTGAAATTACAGACAGTTGTGAACTGCCATGTGGGTGCTGAGATTTGAACTTGGGTTCTTTGGAAGAGCAGCCAATGTTTTTAACTGCTGAGCCATCTCTCTAGCCCCCCTCCACCCATATATATTATATGGATGACCTGGAGCTTGCTCTGTAGACCAGACTAGTATTGAGCTCACAGAAGCCCTCCTGGCTCTGCCTCCTGAGTGCTAGGATTAAAGGCATGTTTTGCTTTGTTTTGTTCTACTTTGTTGTTGTTGTTGTTGTTTTAAATTAAATTAATTTAACTTATTTACTTTACAATCTAGTATCAGCCTTTCCTCTCCTCCTAGTACCCCATTATGTAATTTCACACCCCCCTAAGAAGGGGAAGTTGTCCTCTGGATGTCAACACCTTCCCACCTCCCATCCCACCCTGCACATCCAGTTGCTGCAGGACTAGGCACATCCTCTCCCACTGAGACTAGACAAGGCTGTCCATTTGGGGGTGTGAGATCTACAGGCAGGCAGGTAGGCAGCAGTTGTTTAGGGGACTGTATGAAGACCAAGCTGCTCATTTGCTACATGTGTGCAGTAGGCTTACTTAGGTCTAGCCTGTGCTTGTTCTGTGGTTGGTGATTCAGTCTCTGGGAGCCCCAAGGGTCCAGGTTAATTAACTTTATTGATCTTCCTGTGGAGTCCCTGTATTTTTCAGGTTCCTCAATCTTTTTTCCCAACTCCTCAAGCTTCATCTACTGTTTGGATGTGAGTCTCTGCATATCTTTCTATTGGCTGTTGGGTGGAACCTCTCAGGATAGTTATTCTAGATTTCTCTATGCAGGCATTTCATTGTGCAAACATTTCAGTATGCAATATGTCAGGTTGGTTCTTGCCGGTAGAATGGGTCTCAATTTGGGACAGTCATTGTTTGGCCATTCCCTCAGACTCTGCTCTTTGTCCCTGCACATCTTGTAGTCAAGACACATTTTGGATCAGAGGCTTTGTGGGTGGGTTGCCATCCTTATCCTTTCACTGGGAATCCTGCCTGGCTACAGGAAGTAGTCACATCAATATCCATATTCCCCACTGCTAGGAATCTTAGCTGTTCTGCTTTTTTTGTTTGTTTGGGTTTTGTTCTGTTGGGGGTTTTTTTGTTTGTTTTTTTGGGGGGGAGGGGTTGTTTTGTTTTTTTTTCCAGACATGGTTTCTCTGTGTAGCCCTGGCTGTCCTGGAACTCATTCTGTAGACCAGGCTGGCCTCAAACTCAAAAATCTGCCTGCCTCTGCCTCCCAAGTGCTGGGATTAAAGGCGTGCACCACCATTGCCTGGCTTCTACTTTGCTTTTAAGACAGGGTTTTGCTGCATAGTCCTGACTGGCCTGAAACTATGTTGAATCAATTTGGTCTTGAATTCATGACAATTCTTCCGCTTCAGCCTCCCAATATCTAGAATTACAGCCATCTCAGCTAAGGCTATTAGTTATTTTACATTTTATTTATATGATGTATGTAAGTACATGTGCATATAGTGCAGGTGGATGTGTGGGTATAGCCAGACCACCTCAAGTTTCATTCCTCCTTTTGAGCTGTAGCTTAGTTCTTAGTTTTTTATAACACGTATATATTTTGTGTGTACATGCTTGCATGCACATGCCACTGTGAGTATGTGGGTGGATTGTCAGAGAACAACTCTTCTGTTCATGTGAACTTCTGGGATCAAACTCAAGGTAATCAGGCCTTTTTTTTTTTTCCCTTTTTAAACACTGAGCCATCTCTCCTTGTTGCTTTTTGAGACAGGGTCTCTCACTGGGGTCTGATGTTTAGAGTAGGCTTGCTGGCTAGTCAGCAACTCCAGGGATCTACCACCTGTCTTTGCCTCTTTAGCACTGAAATTACAAGTGACTGCAACCATACCAGGCTTTTTTATGTAGGTGCTAGTGGTCAAACTCAGGTTGTCATGTACTTTCACAACTGAACGATTTTTCTAGTTCCTCAAACTTTTAGTATAAAATTCTCTTTTGCTTTATATTATTTAATAAGCTTAAATGTAAATTTATAGAATATACTTACTAGGTTCATGTATTATGTTTACCTATGTATATGACCTCGAAAATGTGCCTTTATACCATCAAAAATGGATAGGCCTGGTGAGGCAGGTATAGTAGAACATACCTATAATTAATTCTAGAACTTAGAGGCAGAGACAGGAGGATCACTTCAGTCTTGAAGCCAGTCTAGTTTACGTATGGAATTTTAGCCCAGCCAGGCTACCTACCTAAGGTGAATGAAGACTCATCTCAAAAACTTGGTGGTGTGGTGGTGGTAGTAGTGGAGGAGGGATGACAGACAAGAAAACCAAAAGGACAAAGACTGTCCTTTCCATTCCATTTGTAAATGCTATTTAATTGTACAGTTGGTTGATTACTTATGGAAATCATAAATACATACTTAAGGAATGGAAAAAGTTAACTACTTCAATAGTAAGATTTATGGCACTTCTTAGGTAAAGTTAATAGTGAGAGGGCTTTATGAATATTTAAAAACTGCTGTATCATATAATTTAGATTGAAGTAAAAATGATTTGCTTTTGAAGTATTATATAACTCCAATAGGAAGGATGCATTAATATTAATGCATTGATATTAAAGATATATACAAAGACAGGGTGAAAATAGTTTGTGAATAATGAGTAGATGAAAAAAGCAGTATTGCTGTTATATGTTCTTTTAAGTATATGTGGGCAGTAAAATAAGCTAAATTATATATATAGGTAAGCATTTGACTTTGGTTTTATCTATATCCCTAAAAGATTATATTAAAATTGATCAGAAAACATTGTTTTTATGTTTGTATTAAGAACATGGAAGATGGACTGGCAAAAGATATCAGCAGGTAAAGGCACTTGCTGCCCTGGCAACCTGAATTTGGTTCTGGAACCCGCGCTTAGATGGAAGTAAAAAACCAACCTCACAAAATTGTCCTCTGACTTCACACATCATGTAGACTAGTGGTTTTCAACCTTCCTATTATTGTGACCCTTTAATACAATTTGTCATGATGTAGTGACCCCCAATCATAAAATTATCTTCATTACTACTTCATAACTGTATTTGCTACTGTTAATGAATCATAATGCAAATACCTTGTGTTTTTCAGTGGTCTTGGGTGACACTGTGAACAGGGTGACAAATACTGATACAGACACATATATACACATACTATAATAATTATTTTAGAAATAACATGGAAGATTTTCTTACTTGCATTTTATTTCTTATTCAGGTATATGCAGTTATATATGTGTGTATATATATATATGTACATATACATATATTTGTTTACTTTTTTGTTTTGTTTTTTTGAGACAGGGTTTCTTTGTGTAGAACTAGTTGTCTTAGAACTAGCTCTATAGACCAGACTGGCCTTAAACTCATAGCATTTAAGCCTCTGCACCATGGGCATAATCTATAATCAAAGAGTTCTGACTGAAATTGTTTTATAGTAAAGAAAAAAGCTTTGGTTACCTTGATTTTTTTTTTCAAATAATTCAATTCTCTAACCATTTTCAACAAAGAACATGTTATTATATATAGCTTGTTATTCCCCACCCTCCCAGTATTAGGGATTGAATTTAAGGAATGCCTTGCATTTGTGAGGAAGGTACTCTACCACTGAGCTATAGTCTAGATCCTACAGGGATCAGCTAGCTAGTTTCCTTTATTTATATTTACTTACTTATTTGCTTGCTTATATATATGTGTATATGTGTTACATTTATTGTTTGAGGCAAGCTCCCAATAGCCTAGGCTGAACCCAGATTTGCTAGGTTATAGACCTATATAGCTCAATAGAAAGAACTGTAGAAGTTGGGTTCAGGGGAACATCAAATATTTTAGCACCTAGGAGGCAGAGGCAAGTGATTTCCATGAGTTCATGACCAACCTGGTGTACATAGTAAATTCCAGGAGAGCCAGGACTACATAGTGAGACTTTATTATTATTATTATTGGTTATTTTATTTATTAACATTTCAAATGTTATCCCCCTTCCTGATTTCCCCTCTGCAAACCCCCTCTCCCCTACTTCTATCAGGGTGCTCTCCCACCCACCTACCCAATCCCACCTCAACACCCTAGTGTGAGACTCTTAAGAAATACTTTTTTTTCCTTTCGTGTGTGTGTGTGTGTGTGTGTGTGTGTGTGTCTGCGCACGTGCACAAGAACACATAACATGTAGGATGGCCTGGGTTTCATCTCAAAATTACAAAGAGTAATTTGATTATTCCTTTAGAAAATTTTTGTTTAAATTAACACTTGTATCCATTAAATGAAGAAGAAGAAAAAACCTGCTGGTGCTTTTCAAATCTATTTTTTAAAAAATTTATTCAGTTTATGGAAATCTAATTATTAGTGTCTGTGTTAATATATTGTTCCTTATTTTATATTCATTTTAAAAAACGCAGCTGTTCCCTTCCCCCCAACTCACCGGCTGACATCTGAGGAAGTGTTTGATATGGATGGGGTACCTAGGGTTGACGTTCTGAAGAACCACCTGGTAAAAGAAGGTCGGGTAGATGAAGAAATTGCACTAAGAATTATCAATGAGGGTGCTGCCATACTTCGGCGGGAGAAAACCATGATAGAAGTAGAGGCTCCAATTACAGGTAAACTTACTTTTGTTTTGGATATTATTAAACCAGTATTTAGTTGATTGGAGAGAAAGCTGTTTCCCTTTGAGTCACATAGTGACTGATTAATACTGTATGGACATTGTCTTGATTTTACAAATTTCTGTATTTATACAAAACTAGTCTAGTATGCTTTTATGAAGGTTTCATCAGTTGTATTGGCCATACTTCAGTTTGATTCAGCACTTACTTTGCTCTTAATTACTAATGGCAAATGGTATTAGATACCTACGGTGATCATTTGAAGGTCATTGAAAAGTACTGACTTAAAATGGGGGTTTATTGCCAGTGTTATAATCTTGTCATTCTTAGATTCTAAAAGAGGAGACTTACAAATTTAGATGAAAAATTCATTACTGACACAAATCTTGTTACTTCTGTTACATCTTGTTTTAGATCTTGAGCATATGAGCATTTGATTAGATATAATTCCTATGATGAATCTTCATAGGCCACTCCAGATATTTCTTGATAGCGTTTATACTATCTCATGTTACAGCAGTTAGAGTGTAAGTGATATTTGTTAATTTAGAGGCTTTTTTTCATATCTAATAATCTTCTTGTTTCAGTGTGTGGTGACATCCATGGCCAATTTTTTGATCTGATGAAACTTTTTGAAGTAGGAGGATCACCTGCTAATACACGATACCTTTTTCTTGGTGATTATGTGGACAGAGGTTATTTTAGTATAGAGGTAATAATCATATACTGTCATTTGATTTGCTATTGTTAACATAGATTATTTCTATTAGTTTCTAGTATAGTAAGTTTCTAAAAATACTTGTATTGGGTTTTTTTAATACCTCTGTATATTCTGAAATATGTAGGAAAAGCTATTACTTATTCCTTTTTCAGACCATCCAATTAGTTTTCTTTGTGTCATTTCCTATAGTTGTAATTGTTTTTCTCCTAGTGGAAATGAGCAGTCCGAGATCTTTATTTTCTTGTTATTTCATGGCCTATGAGCTAATGATGGTCATTTTCTTTCTTTACCTTCCTCGTCACTAAGGGCATTAAACCATGAGAAACATGATATTTTCTTTAAGTGAATTATTTTATGATTATTTTATTGCTTAAACCCTAGATCTATATCATTATGATGGTATTAAGACCTAAGAATATCTGAAACTTAATATTTTTAAACTTAAGAGGCATTAAAATGACCTATTGTTTGTCCCTTGATTCAGTGATTTTTTTTTTGTTGTTGTTGTTGTTCCTTTCCTTTTTTAATTGTATGAAGTATGAAAAATATGGAATGGCCTGTATTTTCTAACATGTATCTCTTCTTTCTTTAAATGAAAAATGGGACCATATGAAAACATTTTTCTTTATCTGGTCTTCACATATCTATACACTGTAATGTCTTTATAAACTTGTAAATACAAATCTAGAGTCATTTTAATAGCTGCACTATCTTCCATTGAATAAACAAGCAATAACTTGTTAAACACTTAAGGTTCCCAAGTCTTTTTTCTCATTACAAAGATGCCTTATTGAGACATTGTAGTCCTACATTTTTGTGTATTTACCCTATTTATAGAACAGATTTGTAGCTAGACTTGCTTAGTCAAAGCTCTGTCTATAATTTATGTTACACATTTAATATATTCCAACCAGGTTTAAGCATTAACAGATACTGGTTAATTTAGTCCTCACAACATTGTGATGAGGTAAGTACTGTTATTTTATCCATTCAGTACACAAGGAACCTAAGGATTGAAGTTAAAGTAACTTGGCCAAAGTTACATAGTAAGTGGCACATCAAGCAGTCTGACCCTAAGCTTCTGCTTTTATCATATGTCCTAATGGGTATTGAGGTCTTCTTGTCTAGCAAACTTTGGTTCTACTTAGTGTCATATGTATCCACTTCTAAGGATTTCTCAGTGTACTGTTCTTCTCAGTAAGGACTTTGGGAATGTGTTCATTCCTTCCCTTAGGAATTTTATTATCCTAATTTGTTGTTCTTCCCATTCATAATTTCATTATTAAAGCTTTTAATCTTTTCTGAATTACCTCAAGGTTTTAAGGAAAATTAGAAAATGGTCTTTCCTAACAAAGAATTTAGTGTAATTGACAAAATCAGAAGGTAAAACTTAGTTGTTACTGAGCACATGGGTGTATATGTACTCATCTAAAATTATTTTGTAGCTTAGTTAATAATAGATTTACTATTACAAAAAGAAGATAAAGTATCAGAAACAAGTACAGTTTAGTTTTAGTAGATATTGGTTTTATTACTTTTTTAAATATAAAATTAAGGACTAAATAGTTATGCCTGTCAATGGACTTAGTTAAAATAATTTTTCTTTTTGTATTATATAAACATTATATAAACATTCATTTCTATATGAAATAGTCCCTTTTCTTAAAATAATAAAATATTAGTCTTTTATATTAAATCTAGAAAAATCCATGTATACAAAATGCTGTATGTTTTTATATTATATTGCATTTTCTTTGAATTGAATTAGATCAGTGTTTCTCAGCCTTAATGTTGTGACCCTTTAATACGGTTCTTCATGTTGTGATGATGCCCAACAATAAAACTATTTTTGTTGCTACTTTGTAACTATAATTTTGCTACTGTTATAAATCACAATGCAAATATCTGTGTTTTCTGATGTGAAAGGGTTGTTTGACCCCCAAAGCGGCACGACCCTCAGGTTGAGAACCACTGGATTAGATCATAAATACCTGCCTTATGTAAGGAATCATTTGCAAACAACAAAGCAACATGAAACCATGAAAAATGGCCCTTGTTTTAGGTAGTGTGGAACACTGCTTAAGATGAGAGATGAAAGGATCAAACTCGTTTCTATCTTATAGGAGCTTTATGACTTTGGATAGGTTACTTAGCTTACTGTTTTAGTTTCTTTATATATAAAGTAGAAGTAATTGATAATTGTTTTTTGGCCTTTTGGCTAAGATAAAGTGACAATGCTAGTAGATATTTCATAGTTTGAGGAATAAAAGAAACACTTTTTGATAGTGAAAAATTGTAAGGCATTTTGGTGCTCAGCATATTATAAGTACTCTATAGATATTAGCCTCCATTTTTTGCATTATTATCTTTACTAATATATTTAAGGAAATAAGCCATTTTGTTAGGCTATATTAAGCAGTCTGTAAATGTAAAGTGATTAAGTAGATTAATATATTGATTCAGCAAGTATTCATTTCTCTTCTGTTTGTTAGATAACTTTTCTAGGAGAGTCAAAAGTCTGATTTCATGAAGCTTCTATTAAGGAATAAAGAGCAATAATAGAGAGTAATAGAATTTGTAAGGATAATATAGTTAGAAGAAAAGAAGCAAAGATCAACTTAGTTAAATATAAGGAAAGTTCACTGGAAACATTTTTTTTTTCAGTGTGTCTTGTATTTATGGGTCTTGAAGATTCTATACCCAAGCACATTATTTCTTCTGAGAGGCAACCATGAATGCAGACACCTTACTGAATATTTTACCTTTAAGCAGGAATGTAAGTACTTTTAGGGGAAATATTTCTAGTTCCTTAGTGTTCCTTTGGGATGGTGTGGGTAGTAAGAGATATGAAGACTTTACAGTTCAATACTTAAAAACACATTCCGTAACCACCAATGTACACTTTTGAGAAAAAAAATTGTTAAGGTCTTTCAAGTGTATTTTCTGTTAAATTTTATATGTGTAGCTATGAGTAGTTTGTGTTTTTTAAAAGTGATGTAATAATTTTATATATTTGTAAAGCATGTATAGTTTTTCTTTCTTTTTTTTAAAATTATTTTTAAAATTTATTTATTTATTACATGTAAGTACACTGTAGCTGTCTTCAGACATTCCAGAAGAGGGAGTCAGTCATCTTGTTATGGATAGTTGTGAGCCACCATGTGGTTGCTGGGATTCGAACTCAGGACCTTCTGAAGAACAATCGGTGCTCTTAACCTCTGAGCCATCTCACCAGCCCGCATGTATAGTTTTAATGTTAAAATTATTTTTCCTAGTAGGGAAAACCAAGGCCAAAGGGGTGGTGGTGGTATTATTGTTCCATAACAGATTTTTAAAAAAGGCCAGGCAGTGGTGGTGCATGTCTTTTATCCCAGCACTTGGGAGGCCAGGGCTATACAGAGAAACCCTGTCTCAAAAACAACGACAAAAAAAACCCAACCAAACAAAAAAAGATTTATTTTTACTTTATGCATATGAATATTTTTGCCTGAATGTATATGCACCTCATGTATACATGGAGGTCAGAAGATTACCCTGGAACTTGAGTTACAGATAGTTTTGAGCTGTCTTGTGGGTACTTGGAATTGAACTCTGGTTCTCTGCAAGAACAGTGTTCTTAATCTCTGAGCTATTTCTCCAGTCCTTCATTGCATTTTTTGTTTGTATGTTTGTTTTTGTTTTTCAAGACAGGGTTTCTCTGTGTAGCCCTGGCTGTCCTAGAACTTACTCTGTAGACCAGGCTGGACTTGAACTCAGAAATCAGCCTGCCTCTGCCTCCCAAGTGCTGGGATTAAAGGCGAGCTTTACCACTGCCCCCATTGCAAGATTTTATGTCTCAGTTTTGAGGCATTCTAAAAAATATAAATTATTTATCTTTCATTATTATAGACCATTTCAAAAATACTATTAATTTGAACTCAGTTTTTTTTTTCCTTTAAATTTACTTTTGTTATTTTAAACTATGTATGTACAGGTGTGTGTTTTGTTTTGTTTTGTTTTGTTTTTGAGACAGGGTTTCTCTGTGTAGCCCTGGCTATCCTGGAACTCACTCTGTAGACCAGGCTGCCTTGGAACTCAGAAATCCACCTGCCTCTGCCTCCCAAGTGCTGGGATTAAAGGCATGCACCACCACTGCCCGGCAAACTTGGGCTTATTTAATTAATATCTGCAACCATATTCAGTCTTTGAATTAAGTTCTAAAAATAAGAATTTAATTCCATGGTGTTAGAGGGACCCCTTGCAAATACAAAAAAAAAAAAATCTGTAGATGCGTAAGTCACATAAAAATTGGTAATATTTGTTTATAATGTGCATGGCCTCTCAAATACCTTAGAATAGTTCTAGACTATCTTTAATATGTCATAAATGCTATGAAAATGACTAAAGTTATTGTTTAGTAAATATTGACAAGGGAACAAATAAGTCTATGTGTTTATTATAAAGGCATTTTTTTTCTGAATAATTTTGAGCAGAGGTTGGCTTAGTTGACATGTAAAAGAACTTGTAATACATAGAACTGATTATAATTTTAGAACTGATGAGGCATGGTGACACGTATTTAATCTTCACTCTTAGGAGAAAGAGGTAGGTGATCTCTATGTGTTTGAGGCCAGCCTCATCTATATACTGAGTTCTAGGGCTACATACTGAGACCCTGTCTAGAAAAGGAAAAAGATTGAGTAGGGGACATAAAGTCAAAGAAGAAACAGCATAGAATATTACAGATACAATCATCTAATTTCAAGAATGATGCAGTCAAACATAAGATGAAATATGGATAATACATGTTTGATCTAAGATCAAATCAAAATTTTTATTAAACCACATTACTAAACAATTGGGTCTGTCAGTTGTCTATAACTAAGATACCCTGGTTGCTAGTTGTATAGGAATTTTTCTTTCTTTAGAGTATTTATCGTTATGTATATGGGTATGTGTCTGTGTAGGAGTTGGTGAGTGTTAGTGCCAGATGCATCTGTAACTTTTGGACCAGTTATAGGCGGTTGTGAGATGTCTGATATAGGTGCTGAGACTCAAAAATGCAGTCCTTTGGAAGAACACAAAGTACTCTTAATTGCTGAGCCATTTCTCTAGCCCCAGGATTTTTCTTATATTTGATTGTTACTAAAAATTATGGTTTAGTCATCCTCCCTACCTTTATGCATGTGCATATTTTCTTTCCCACATTTAGACCCGGGAAGAAGAGACCATAGGACCTCCTTAGTATTAGGTCTCATCAGCCATGTGCTTACCCTGTGGGTAAGATAAACCTCTATCTTGAAGTCAGAAATAGGGAAAAAAAGAACTTAGGTCTTCTTGTTTTTCTTAGATGACTATAAAATATCAATCAAAGATGTCACTTAGAACAATTAGGAATTTAATTAGTTTTAGGAATGAGCAGTTACTTTTTCTTTTTTTAAGATTTATTTATTTTATTTTGCTTAAGTACACTGTAGCTGTCTTCAGACACACCAGAAGAGGGCATCAGATCCCACTATAGATGGTTGTGAGCCACCATGTGGTTGCTGGGAATTGAACTCAGGACCTCTGCAAGAGCAGTGTTCTTAACTGCTGAACCATCTCTCCAGCCTACGTTGTGCCTTCAAAGTAAATGATAGTTTGATTTGATAGGGTTTTGTCTTTCATGTGTTTCTGTATTGGCTTCCTGCTTCACTGCTCATTTTAGGTCTTCAAGTGTGTGAACTTTGAATTTTGTTGTAATAATGTGGTGGTCTGTAATAATAGTTTTATGATTAGTATTTGAATTAAGTTAGTGTTAAATGCTTAATCTCAAAGTAGTTTTAATTTTTCTTTATTAGGCCTATGGAAGTTCAAAGTTGAACTGTTTTTAGAGACTTCATTTACTTATTTATTATAATGTTTTATGACTGTCTACTACGTAATCCAAAATGAATTTAGAGCAAATATTTATCTATGTGAGACTGGTAACTTTGTGGATTTCTATTGAATCTTGGGATGGAGAACCTTTTAAAGAGATCTGTGTACGTAATTCTTTGTGATGTTGTATTTCTGTGAATTTTAACAATTACATAGTAGTGCCTATTACTGTATTTGTGATACAGAAGTTTTCTTGTGCCATAAATTCATTTTTGCTGTGTTTTTAGGTTTTGGGTTTTGTTTTTGTTTTTGTTTTGCTTTTTTACCCATTCTCAACTTAGGACTGATGACTATCACTCTGGTGTTTTCTGTGTTTCCTTGCTTTAGCTACAGTATTCAGTTTAGAAGATTCCCTATAACAATTGAAACTAGCTATTCAAAACTCACTAAAAAAGAAAAGTATAAAATATTATAAAGAGAATAGGAAAAATCCAGTATTAGTGTATGTTTAAAGAATAACTAGGCCTGTGAGATAACTCTACAGGTAAGGACACTTGCCACCAAGCCTGATAATCTTTGTTTGATAGTCCAAACCCATGTTGTAGAAAGAGAATTGAAACTTGCAAATTATTCTTTAATTTTCATATATGCCATATACTTGTATACACACACGTACATATATATATATAAATAAAACTAAATAAAATGTAAAAACATTTAAAATAGCTAAGAGTTTTCAAATACTAATATTTTTCTTTTTCTAGGTAAAATTAAATATTCGGAAAGAGTCTATGAGGCTTGTATGGAGGCTTTTGACAGCTTGCCCCTTGCTGCACTTTTAAATCAACAATTTCTTTGTGTTCATGGTGGACTTTCACCAGAAATACACACACTGGATGATATTAGGAGAGTGAGTATACCCAGCTTCTGAAGTTGGTTCCTGTTAACAATATTTTTGATTAGAGAGTCTTTAAAAGCATCAAATTTATTTTTACTGATGAGATTAGATAATGATAAAAATTTATATACTGGTTAATAGATTGATTCAAGGAAATAGCTCTTGACCATTTAGAACAAGGTAGTACAAACTATACTTAAAGTTGGGATCACTTTCTTATGTACCTTTTGTCTTTACTTGAGAAGTTATTTCTTTATGTCTTTTATTTCACAGTTAGATAGATTTAAAGAGCCACCTGCATTTGGACCAATGTGTGACTTGCTATGGTCTGATCCTTCTGAAGACTTTGGAAATGAAAAATCACAAGAACATTTTAGTCATAATACAGTTCGAGGATGTTCTTATTTTTATAAGTAAGGAAAACCATCCAAGATTAATCACATTTTTGTTATATAACAAGTTTATGCTTCATATGAAAAGAATTATTTTACTTAATTTACTCTTTTCCCCTACAGCTATCCAGCAGTGTGTGAATTTTTGCAAAACAATAATTTGTTATCGATTATTAGAGCTCATGAAGCTCAAGATGCAGGGTAAGAATTCTGTTTCCCTAGCCCAAAATTACA
Organism: Mastomys coucha; assembly: GCF_008632895.1. NCBI lineage: Eukaryota > Metazoa > Chordata > Mammalia > Rodentia > Muridae > Mastomys > Mastomys coucha. Next base: position 7,268,600 of record NW_022196915.1, on the reverse strand, counting down.
CTTAAATACAAATCAGATTTAGTAATCATGATTGATGCTTTACGATGCATATTAAGCTATTTGTTTTGCAGCTATAGAATGTACAGAAAAAGTCAAACTACAGGGTTTCCTTCATTAATAACAATTTTTTCGGCACCTAATTACTTAGATGTCTACAATAATAAAGGTAAGATGTTGTTGATTAAAAAAACTGTATAGACAACTTAGCCTTTTAATTTTCTTTAAAAATAATATGGGGCATTGTTTGAAACTGTAAAAATCTTATAAAAAATCTAAGATATAAGGGAGGGGAGAGAAAAAGAAATAAAACTCAAAATGTGCATTCAAGTTGTATGCAGCCTACTCTATAACTTGTTCCTCATAAAGCTCTTTCTAAAAGTGCTGAGTTAAGCACAGCCAAGATGATTTGGAGTCAAGTACTGTCACTAATGAGTTTCCTAAGCTCCTCTCTTAAATCTTCCTGTATAAGTGAATGTTTTCATGTCTGGGTAGCACCGTTGCTCTCACCATTTCATTTGCAACGTCTGCTTGTTTACTTGTTTGTTTTATGTTCACCAACACAGGTTTTCTTCGTGTTTTTTTCCCTTCTTTTTTTCAGTACTTTTAAATAACTTCTGCAAGATTTGAAGGTTTTTGTTTTTGTTTTTGCTTTTTTAAATAATCCCCTTTGGTCTACTTTTAGAGATACCCTTCTCTTTTATTTGCTTTTAACCTTTTCCTTATACCCTTCTTTACCTCCTTTTCTAGGCATCTATTTCTCCCCTCCCCTTTCACCTAATTTGATCTGACTATAAAGATTGGATTTAATTTTATTCTGAACATAATTTACTGATTGAAAATGCTTCAGGTTCGTAATCTAGTTAAATATGTTCCAGGGACATGGAAGATGAGATGGGCTTTACGTAGTTCACATCTTCAGAGGAGGAAATTAAGAGGCTGGCTTCTATTCTGTCTCGACATGTCTAGAATTCAGTTGAAATCATAGAATAGCTTCAGGGTCAGACTAGATTAGCTGTGCCAGGAGAAAAAAACAGAAGGTTAAAGATGTTAAAAAATACATTTAGAAATATAATGAGGTCATTGCTAAATGTGGGTCATGGTTTGAAAGAGTTTTTGATGATGGTAGATGAGAGTTAAAAGATTCAAATATTAGTCTGGGATCAAACAGCATACTAGATAATTTTCATATAGAATATGCTATAAAAATATATAAATACTCAATGAACTATGGCTTAATTTTTTCTTCTTTTTTTTTTTCCCCCTTGGTTTTTCAAGACAGTTTCTCTGTATAGCCCTGTCTGTCCTAGAACTCTCTCAGTAGACCAGGCTGGCCTCAAACTCAGAAATCCTCCTGCCTCTGCCTCCCAAGTGCTGGGATTAAAGGCATGCACCACCACTGCCTGGCTTATTTTTAATTTTTAAAACTGAAACTCAAACCACTAAATGCTCTATCAGAATCAAATGTCTCAGTAGATCTGATTTGTACATAAATGATGTTAAAGATTAGAGAGTTTATATCGAATGGGCATATTTTGATGTTTCATTCTTACACAAAAGGCAATTTGCTTTTTTTATTTTCTCCTTATAAAATAAAAAGTCTGACAGGTTGGTATCAGCCCGTTATTTCTGAGACTATTCTTAAGATGTTTTTGTTTAACATGTGAGTTGTTGTATAAGGGGAAAAAACCCATATTTGTGAGTTAGTAAATGGTAACACAGAGCAGGATTGCTTTTCGTTCTGTGCTAACTAGAATTTCAAATGTTGGATTTAGGGTCTCCATTTCAGTGCTTTTTGTTAAAGTAAAAGGGAGAGGAGGATAATCTACCTGATCATAAGGTGAACAGGCCTTTGTGGCCATACTTCCCTGAGATCCAGAGCACTAGGCAAATGAGTCATGAACTGAAATCTCAGAACTGTGAGCCAGAGTAAACCTTTATTTTTATGTTGAAAAAAATCACATATTTATCAAATATTTTATACTTTTTTAATTGTTTCATGTGGAACACATTCTCTGATCTTTAACTTTTAGAAGATAGACAGGGTGGATGTTTTCATTTCATCTTATAAATGAACAGATTAGTAAATGGTAATGAGTTGCATAGCCAATATATGCTGTACTTAAGTCTTGATTATATCCCTTCTAATTCTATGTTCTGTAAAGTAGTATAACCAGTACCTGAAACTTAGGTAGGTAATGGTCATCTCACTATATTGGGACATTAGAAAGATATCTAAGATTGAAGTGAATATGTGTTCTGGTATTGTTTAGTTATACTGTTATTCTCTTCTGGTTATTTTAATAAATTATTTTTTCCTAAGTGAAGTAAAATACTCCTTTGAAATAGTTCATCTGATTTCATATACTAAGTGTAAGAAACACATTTATACACTCAAATAATTTCTAAATTGGTGAGTTTTTTTATTTGTTGGCTCTATTGAATTTAGCTGTTTTTATTAAATTACTTACAGTTAAAAGGATCTTCTTTAATGTTTCAACTTTGTGAACTTAAAAAACTAGAAAATTGCCCATTGCCGTTCTGTATTTTCTATAAAAATTGATATTCACAACTTTGCATTTAGTAACAATATGTGTTCATCATTGGATTATAAAGTAAATACAAGCATTCTGTAAGGAATCTGAAAGTTTTATTAATAATTATTAAACATTTTATATTTTTACATATTTTAAACTGAGCCTGGTGTCACATGTCTTTACTCTCAGCATGCAGGAGGCCTAGGCAAGTGAATCTCTGAGTTAGAGGCTGACCTAGTCTACATATTGAGTTCCAGGCCAGCCAGGGCTAAGTAAGACCCAGTCTACAAGAGAAATATAATGTGTGTCATTGCAAAAAGAATTCATTCCTGTTTCCCACTATCTAATTTGGATCCTACTTGTCTCTCTATCTCCCTCCTCATAAACAGTTACTGTGTTTTATGTATTTGATGCTCTTCAGGCTCAAGATAGTTTGTTATACTGATGTTCAACTTATCTTGCAGCTGCTGTACTAAAGTATGAAAATAATGTGATGAACATTCGACAGTTTAATTGTTCTCCACATCCTTACTGGTTGCCCAATTTTATGGATGTCTTTACATGGTCTTTACCATTTGTTGGAGAAAAAGGTATGAGTTTTGTTTTTGTTTTTTTGTTTTGTGTTTTTACAAAATAACAATTTCTTTTAGATTTACTCCAGTTTACTATCACAGATACGTACTTGCTAGAGGAAATTGAAACCTGGTTCCACTGTGCTTACAGCTATACTTGTGTCTGTGGGTGTGGATATGACAGCATCAAAGATATTTTGGTTCAATGTTTACAGCCCCCATGAGTGAGGATGTCTGGGGGACTGGGAGAGGATTTATAAATAGCCTGATGTTGTCTTCAGCTGTTGGATTTTCTTTCATTTTGAGTTAAGTATAATCTTTTATGGAGGGTTAGCCTTGCTTTGGAATGGACACTTCTGTATTCTAATACCATTTGTGGAGATTTCACAGCAGTTTATGGGAGAATTTAGTAGCTGCTATTTTGGCAGTATTCTCAGTGGAGTAGAGAATTCCAGGTTCTTCTCACCTAAACAATTCCCCTATTGCAAAAAATAAGCCTTTTTTTTTTTTAAAGAAATGATGCTTTCTGACAAATGTTGAGAAATAACTATTAGAAATTTTACCTTTGAGAAGTAATGATTGGGCTTTTAAAGATATAATAAAAGCTATTTAAGAATTTTTTTTCCTAGTTGTATAGAATTCTTAGGATTTTGTAGCCCTTTTCACAGTAGTGTTTATTCTTTTTTTCTTCCTCCCTTTTTTCTTTCTTTCTTTCTAAACAAAGCAGTGCATTAAATTGTGTCAAATTGACAGCGTGAGAATACAGATAGACTTATAAAACAGTTTATTCTATATCCCCTCTTTTTTCACAACTCTTCCATGTAGGGCAATTTTGTGTTCTAAAATTCAGAGTTAATAATTACATTGTATATGTTATGTTAGAGTTTCAGTAAACCTTCATTTAGGTCTTTACTCTTCATTTACTCAGTAGGTCTGATGTTAAGTTTATATGGAGATAGAATTACCTGTGTTAGCATTTGAGAAGAGGACTAGTTAAGGGCTTAGGTGAAAGGGATGCATTACACTTACAACCTTCTATCTTTAGGATATGAGAAATAGTTCAGTCATAGCATCATCAAGCTAAAGGGAATTTAAGAATTCATTTTGGTCACTGTGTTGTTTCTAGGCTAGATTGCAGCTCAGTTACTTTTAATTGAGGGTAGAGTATGGGGATCAGAATAAAGCAAAGAGGAAAGGGATTAATTTGTACATTCTAATTTAGTTATCTTAAACCTCCCTGTACTATTTCATAATATTTAATGTTTCTGTTATGAGTGTTTAAACAAGTAGAGATCACAGCTTATAAATATATTTATTAATTTATATTGTCTACTTGTTGAGAGATCAAAAAATTTAAGCTGACTTCTATTTGTCTGCTACAAATGAAGAGAGGATGGAGAGTGGTAGACTACTGTTGATATTCCTACATTTGATTGCTACCAGATGACCTTTAGTTCCTTTCTATTAAACTTTTTTAAAATTCCATTTTGTGTGTGTGTATGCATATGTGTGTGTGTGCACTTGTGTCATGCACACATGAGGAGGCCAAAGGAAAATGTGTGAGAGTCAGTTTTCTTCTACCATGTTGGTCTCTGGGATAGAACTTGGGTCACCAGGCTTGGCATCAAGCATCCTGACCCACAGAGCCATCTTGCCAGACTTTGGTAGTTCTTTTGCTGTTTCTAATGTATCATATAATTTTGTAAGGTTTGGAAATGTCAAGCTGTGTGTGACAGAACATTCTTATAAGCATAGCAGGTGGTGGAAGAGGGTAGAGTCGGTAAGGAGTTTGAGGTCAGCTTGGGTTACATACAATACTCTGTTTCTTGGACCTGGATAGATGTCTCATTAGTTAAAAGCATGAACTGTTTTTTCAGAGGATCCAAAGTAATTTCCCAGCACCTGTGTCAGGTGGCTTACATCTACTTGTAGCTGGAACTCCAGGGAAGAACCAACACCTTTGGCTTCCAATAATACCCTGTCTCCAGCAAACAAACAACAATCTCTTGTAAAGTGTGGAAATACTATAATTTTATGAACATTTTTTCCTGTGGATGTCCAGTAAAGTATAAAAAAGTATATCTCAGAAGGTTGGTAGTGTCAGTAAGATGTTTCCAGCTGCCAGAAGCACTTGCCAGGAAAACCTGACCTCTGAGATTAATCCCCCAAACCCACAGTGGGGAGAATCAATACCCCCAAAGTTTCCCCCTGACTTCCACATAAGTGCCAAGGCTGTGGCACGTAGGTGCCTCCTACATGTATCATATACACAGTAATAGTGAAATTAAGTTTTTTTTTTAAAGATTTATTTTTTTTTATTTATATGAGTATACTGCAGCTGTCTTCAGATACACACTAGAAGAGGGCATCGGATCCCATTACAGATGGTTGTGAACCACCATGTTGTTGCTGGGAATTGAACTCAGGATCTCTCGAAGAGCAGTCAGTGCTCTTAACTGCTGAGCCATCTCTCCAGCCCTGAAATTAAGTTTTTTAAAACTTAAAAAAGAAAATAGAAGCTTAGTAAAGCTGGGCATATGAGGCTTGTTACTGTGATGCCTGCACTGAGGAGCCTGAGCATGCAAATTTAAGGCCACATTGTGCACTTCATGTCATCAAGGGCTACAAGACTGAGACTCATGGCAATTCTCTTGTCTTCAGCCTCCAAAGTATAGGATGATAGTTTTGACTCATCTCCTCTGTTTTCAGAACTGCTTTGCTATTTCATTGAAAAAAAAAATGGAGCTTGATATAGCCTACACTTTTTTTTTGAAGTAAATTCAATTTTTATTCTTCTTTACAATACATGGATATGTGGATAAATTTTTCTTTTAAGAGCTTGCAACCCTGAGGCAATGTCTGTGGGTACATAATGTATAATGCAATAGCGAATGGACTCTGAATGTGCAAGGACAATGGACTTGGGAACATAATTGAACATCGTGACACTGCACACAGCTATGCTTTATCTAGTCTCTTTAACCCAACTATCCCAACTGTCTCATGATCTGCACACTGGACATCCTGACTCTACCTATACTTTGTCATATATCATTAGCCTACACTTTTTTTTTTGTTCGTTTGGTTGGTTGTTTTCTCCACAACAAAGGTCCTCTGTGTAGCTTTCACTGTCCTGGAACCAGCTCTGTATACTTGGCTGGTCTTGAACTGAAGAGATCTGTTAGAGTTAGGTTTTGTCTGTATACCTCATGCTATTTACGTCCCTGAATTCATAGGCCTCTTGCCTCATTCTCCCCAGATAACTGATGTGTGTGCATGCCATCCATCCTCATTTGGTGGTCGTTTTTTTAAATGTTTTTAGGCCACTTCACAAATTTAGAAGTCAACATTGTCCAGGAGGACTTGCTAATCTCTGTGGTATTACAGTTTTAGTGTATGTACTGCCAAAGCCAGCATTAGTGGTCACTCTTATCTCTTCCTCTTACCACTCATAGTCAGCTTTAAGCAACTGCTAATGTATGGTCTCAATGGATTTGCCTGTTACAGACATTCCATATAAATGGAGTTGTACAATATGTAGTAGCTTGTTTTATTTGTATATTTCTTTCTAACATCCCCCATTTCTATTTTGGTTTTGTGTGCATGTTCATCTGTAAACTGATACAAATATGTGTAGGTCCCAATGTATGCACAGATATGTGGAAGCCATAGGACAAACTTTGGTGTTATTCATCCTCGGGTGTCTTCTACATTTGAAATAGTGTCTTTCATTGACCTGGGGAGCAGCAAAAAATTTGGCTGGTTCCATCTTTCAGCTCTGGGATTACAAGTCCATAGCATCATGCCCACCTTGATTCATTTATTTATTGAGAAAAGGTCTTACTCCGTAGCTGTCTTGGAACTCACGTGGACCAAGCTAGTCTTAAACACAGAGAGATCGTTTGCCTTTGTTGCCTGGGTTCTGAGATTAAAGGCAGGTGGCACCACTTCTGGTGTTTCTAGCTTTTTATGTGGGTAGTGGGCATTGAATTCATCCCTGCACAGAAAACTAAAGATTAAGCTCTCTCCCTTGTCCTGTTTTTGGTTTCTGTTTTTGAGACTAGGTCTTACTATGCTGCTCGGGCTTGGCTGAAACTTGTGATCCTTGTGCCTTAGCCTTATAAATTTGATTATAGGCCAGTGTGCCATCACTCCTGGCTTGTGTAACATTTTAAAGATCTATCCACATTGAAGACTGAATCTGGACTTCATTCCTTTCTATGACTGAATAGTACTATATTGTGTTTTGTGGATATACTACCTTTTGTTTATTCATAACTATATTTCATATTATATGTGCATAATATATATGTGTATATATTCTAGATATAAATCTCTTATTAGATAAATGATTTGCAAATGTTTTCCCCCATTCTTTGGGTTGGCATTTTACTTTGATGATAGTAGTTTTAGTTTTTTGGTTTGTTTATTTATATTTTAATTTTTATTTATTCACTTTACATCCCACTCACTGCCTCCCTACTGGTCACCCTTTCCCATAGTCCTTCCTCCCTCCCCTCCTCTTCTTCTCTGAGAGGGTGGAAGCCCCTCCTGTGTATCCCCCAGCCCTGGCACATCAAGTCTGCGCAGGGCTAGTTGCATCCTCTTAGGCCAGACAAGGCAGCCCAGCTAGAAGAATATGTCTCACAGTCAGGCAGTGGGGTGGGTGTCTGTGTGTGTATGTGTGTGTGTGTGTGTGTGTGTGTGTGTGTGTGTGTGTGTGTGTGTGTGTGTGTGTGTGTGTGTGTGTGTATGTCAGGGTCCTAGGTCCAGCTGTGTATGTTCTTTGCTTGGTGGTTCAGTCTCTTAAGTACCCCAAGGGTCCAGATTTGTTGACTCTGTTGGTCTTCCTGTGGAGTTCCTATATCCTTTGGGGCCCACAGTCCTTCCCCCAACTCTGCCATAAGAGTCCCCAAGCTCCGTCCACTGTTTGGCTGTGGGTCTCTGCATCTGTCTCAGTCAGCTGCTGAGAGGAGCCTCTCAGAGGACAGCCATGCTAAAATTCTCTCTGCAAGCATACAGAGTATCATTAATAGTATTAGAGATTTGTGCTTGACCATGGGATGGGTCTCAAGTTGGGTTGCTTGTTTGTTGGCCATTCCCTAGACTCTGTCCCATCTCCTGTCTCTGCATTTCTCATAGACAGGATAAATTTGGGGTCGAAAGTTCTGTGCTGGTTTGATAGTAGTTTTGGAAACAGAATTTTTACTTTGTCTTTGAAACGGGATCTTCTTATATTGCCCAAGCTAGAGCCAGACCTGAGAGGAAGCAGTTCTGCTTCAGTGTTATGAGTACAGCATTGGCACATGCTTCTGTTGCTTGCTTCAGAGGTTTGTGATTTTGATGAAATTTCATCTAATTCCTAAGAATTAATTACCTAATTTATAAATATTTACCTCCATTTTTTTCTAAGTATTTTATAGTTTTAGCCCTTTGTTACATACTGAGTTAGTTTTCATATTAGTGTATTATGCGCAGGGATGGTGTCTGACTTGTTCCTTTTCAGTAGATATGCAATTTTGAAAGCCATTCTGTGTCTACTGAATTATTTTGGCACCCACGTTAAAAAACAAAAATCAACTGACATTAACTAAACTTTTATTTCTAGACCTTATTTACCTATGAGACCATTTTATAGTTTTTGTAATTTTGTCATAAAATGGAAAACTGAAGTCTGGTTTATAATTCCTCTCAGGTGTTATTTATTGAAACTCCTATATTTCTTAGCAGATTTTTTTGTGTGTCTTTTAATCCTAGTTTCTCTGAGTTCTTATCTGTTAAATTGCTTTCATTTTAAAGTTTTTTAGTTTTTAAAATTTCATCATTCTTGCTATCACGAGGTATCATATTGAATTATTGCTGTGTGTGTGTATATATATATATATATATATATATATATATATATATATATATATAGGCAATTGTATGGTTGGCATCTAACATATTCTCTTTTCTTTTTGAATAGTGACAGAAATGTTGGTAAATGTTCTGAGTATTTGCTCTGATGATGAACTAATGACAGAAGGCGAAGACCAGTTTGATGGTATGAATACTCATCTTATTATTTCTATTACTAGGTGATACCTCTTTAACTCCTGAGTCTTAGTATACTATGTATCAAAAAAAAATTTTTATTGCTTTCCCATGGCTGTCTATTTGATAAGTGAGAATTTACCACCCCCCCACACCTCAGCACACACACAGACACACATTTTAAGTGTTGAGAATAATTTAGGTATTTTTTTTTTAGCGACATGGGACTTTTAGGAAAAGGGAAGTTTGGAAGAAAGAACAGTAACAAGAAAATGGAGAGTTGTTCTTGATGAATACAGATATTACTTTTTTTGAAGAGGGCATTTAGTATACAGTGTTTGTGATTCATCAGAAACATCTCTGTGAACTCCTACTATTTATTGTATTCACTTTTTTATCAATGTAGGTTGTTCTCACCATGGTGTACTTATGTTCTAAAACACCCCCTGCTGACTTGTTAAAGATTTTGGAAGTTTGTTTTTCTTTTTCTATAGAAACAAGGTTATGTGTTGTTGTTAGCTGTAAATGTAAGCCAACAAACTTGTGTGTCTTTATACATATTTATAGTATGTATAAAGGAATACCATTAAAAATTATTGGGTTTTATGTTTTGAAATTTTTACTTAAAAATTTAAAGCTACTTAAATTTTAACAGAGTAAATATAAAGATAAAATAGCTTAAAAACTGAAAAACTATTATATTCCTTATTCTCTGTGTGTGCTTTTTGTAGTGTACTAAATTTATACGGTAGTGAACATTGAGATTTTTCATTATGCTAATTATTTTCTACATATTAATAAGATTTAATAAGGAGATATATTACCTCCTTTCTATTCCCCCCTATACACCCACCCCTTTCTTTTTTATTTTTTTATTTTTATTTTTTATTTTTGAAACAGCGACTTAATATATATCAGGCTGGCCTCAAAACTCACCCCGTAGTTAATGACCTAGAACTCCTAATCTTCTACTTTCTAATCACTGAGGCATGTGCCATCTTCCTTGGCTATTGTGTTCTCTTATTACTGTACTTTTATTAATAACTTAAAAGCAAATTTATGTTAGTTTTTTGGGAGGGGTGGAATAAGAAACATTTTTTCTCCTGAGTTTCTATTTTAAAATATTTTATCATACATAGCTTATTTTTCCCTTAAAAATGTAAGTAATTGTAATTTCTATATCACTGTATCACTAGGTTCAGATTCTAATTCCTCATGAGTGGCTCTGAGGCATCAGACAAATCATTTACACTTTGGACTTATGCTTCCCTCATCAATTTGAATATAATAATAACTATTCATGTTATAGGTATTGAGTTAATATTAAGATGATAATTGAAATAAGTCTTGGTATATGCCTTGTATGTTTTTCAGTTTCTTAAGTTTTCTGGCAATTTGTTACATTTGCTGAAATTTTCAGTGAGTGTTTTCATTGGTTTATATTAACTATATGTGTATGAAATTTTGAAAATAATGTTTAGCTTTCAAACTAAAGATTTCTTATATAATTAGTACATTTTCTGAAATTTACTCTACTAAATTTATAATTACTTCAGTTAGAATTAATTTTTTGACACTTACAAAGTTAAATTGAAACTAGTATTTTTTTTGTAATTCTCACTACTACTCAATTGCTATATTTAACATCTTCTTTGTCTATATTCAGGAATTCATTATTGTTTTAAAGGTTTGTTTTATATCTAGTAAGATGGGTAGACTTTTTCATATAGTAATTTAACTTGTGCTTTTATATTTAACTTCTAAAAATAAGTCCTTTCCATCAGGCTGGTAGTATTTCCTAACTTTTACCATTATATACTTTTCCATTTTGTTATTAGTGTTGCCAATATCATATTAAGTAGGAGTAGTAATAGGTTAGTTTCTTGTAGTAAAAAGAAAAAAGGTTTTATAGTTAAGGCTAACTTAGTACTTATTTTGAGTACCTATAATTTATATGAAGATAATATAATCAATATTTAAAATTTTAACAAGTAATATACAAAAGGTTTTATTAACTGTTCAAAACAAACTGGGAAAAGAACACATAATTTATCGGTTGCCTAAAGCATAGAAGTATTAGAATATATATTCCTTTTAAAGAGCTTGTATTTATCTTAATGTTTTCCATCATAAGATATAATTATGCCAGTTTACTTATTTGTTATATTATTCTTGCATTCCAAGGATGAATTAAATTTATTATTAAAGAGGCAGTAGTACTTGAAAAAGACTACCATTGTTTAGTAGTATCTTTCACTTTCACTCATAGCTATGTAAGCACCCAACTTCTTTGAATCTTCTCATTTATAAATTGGAGAGAACAGAAAAGATGACAATTTATTCTCAAGTAACTTGTACAGTTTTCTGCACCATTTATGACATTGTTTCTATGGGAAAATACACTGAGTTTTCTTTTGTATTCTAAAAGTAGATCTCCCATCATTGTCAGCATAACAAATGCATTTATTCCTCCTTCTTTCATCCTTTCACTAGCCAAGTATTAATATCAGAAATTCTGAAGAAGATTTAAAATTTTGAGTCCAGGAGTTTATATAGGGGAATGGGAATGGTTTGGGACAGAAAGCGTTGAAAGAATGGAGGAGAGTAGAGAGTGTTAGGTTGGACACTAAAGTTCAACATAGGATCTAGAAAAGAACTACCGGAAGCCCTCCTGTCCGCATGTTTCATCCCCTTTATCCCGTCCTTCTTTGTTACTCCTTTCACCATGATGGCATGACTTCTCTCTCTCTTTTTCTTTTCTTGCACCTCAGTTAAGCCAGCTTAGGGATATGGGAAAATTTTTGATTTTAGAAAGAAAACTTGGTAGATTTGGAGTTTGCTACAGAGGTCAAATAAGGGTTCAGTTTTTCTGTAGAAAAAGGTAGAAAGTAGGATTAGAGATTTTCCAGTAATAGGAAAGCAAAGAGTATGTTTTATAGGGTTACTTTTGAGATCTGTTAAAGTGGATTAAGACTCTTATTGATGGTTCTTTGGTACTCTACATTGTTTGTTTAATGCATGTATGGACTGTTTGTTTTTTTTTTTTCCCAGAAGATAATTCTGCATAAACATTGCATAAAACGTGTAGCATCCTTTATAGAGCTGTTAATTGTGAACACATTTTTGAACATTCATTTCTATGATTTTAGAATGCATACATTTCTTTTAGATGCTTTTGTCTTCAGTTTTGGTAAAAGAAATGCATAATCTATGTGTTACAGTATCACTAAGTTAAACTCTAGTTCCTATAGTATAATCATGTATCTTAGCAATTAGAATGTAAGATCTGGAAAACTCAGACTACCTTTATTGCTTACTCTTAAAGCTATTTACTTGGTTTCAAGCAATCTGTCACAATTTTTACAAAAAGATGTTGCTTAGTTTCCCAGATTGGATTGTAACAAACAGCACATTGTTAAATTTGAATATATGCAAACATTCCACAATTTATATTCAAGAAATCATGTCATCTTGTCATGGAATGTGGGAGACTCAACTTTTTTTTACTGGGAGTGGTTGAGGCTTTTCACTGAGAAAAGTTACCTACATTTCCTGTATATGCTACAGATTTTGCATATGTTGGTATCCTTAAAGAACCACATGAATTTGTATCTGATTTGTGTCATTGCTTTTCACTTAACATACTTCATGGATGGCATATTTCCTTAGGGTTATGGCTATAAGTGTGTGGTTGTTAGCACAGTCTTTTATTGGTCTTATGTGTTTTCATGTTTTTTTCCTGTCCCTAATTATGTCTATTTTCATCAAAAATTACAATCACTCTGTTCATAATTTCTTTCTGAACACATATCCTTTAAGAAATCTTTGCTTTAGAATTCTACGCTATAGCATCTGTCTTTTATTCACCAAATTCTACAGTACTACATTTTTCAAAATTTCAAATATGAGGGCCTTCATTTTTCTCCCTTTCTTTCTACATTCATCCTTCAGTACCACTGCCAAGTTAAATTTCTATCTTTTTATTTGTCTCAACCACCTTTTCTCCATCATTCACTTCCTTTTTTCTGGACTCTCCATCTGAAGAACGGCTCATATATGGCAATAAAAAAGGTACAGACCAGACAGAGTAACATTGTTTTGAAATATGACTTTATAAGTTACTTCATGTCCGTGTAAGTTGGCATATTCATTAATCTTTTGAGTCTTTTTGGGCCTTGTGCAAATTTAGCCTGACATATGAGTTAGTATTTGATGTTTTAGAAGTCATATTCCAAGACATCTGTCTTTCTGTGCATGGAAATAGTTTTCCCTCTTTTCATTCCTCTTGTTTTAAAATTTCATTCTTTTGCTTATTTGTAATGTTTTGTCCTTTTTCCTGCATGATTAGGGGTGTTTGATTGTCTTATTCCCCAAAGTACTTTTAAAGTGGACATTTACTTTAATATGATGCATGATGTGTTTATAGACTGATTTTTAAATCCTGATTTGTACAGTGTGTTTATATTTCTTAAAATTTTTAATTTGAATTCAGTATAGTTTTCATATCATTTGGTTTTACAAATATAAATTAAGGCTGAAAAGATAAACATATATTGCTATAGCCATCCTTGTTAACCTACTACTCCATACACAAATCAAACTATTTTAAAATTTCTGCAATTTTAAAAATAAAATCTGTATTAATTTATTAGAAGAAAATCAGACTTTCTATCCTTGGAGGAGTTATTTAGTAAACTCAGAGGTTTGGTTTTTTGTTTTTGTTTTCCTTTTCTCTTCTTTTGTTTTTGTTTTGTTTTGTTTTGTTTTTTGTCTATAAAATAAGGAAATATACCCAGTGTGTCTTCAGATTCTGATATTCTTTGATACTTAACCTTTTTAGTTAATCTGAAGAACACGTCTTTGATGCTGTAATGACTGCATAGTTTTGGGCGTGGAGCTTCAGTGCTCTCTATATAATCCTTTAGAGAATAACAAATAAGGTAACTGGAGCCCTGCTCTCTAAATACATGCTCTTTTCATCCTTGAACTTGGGCTTTTTTTTCCCCTGTTTTCATTTTAATTAAGTCTAGTCATCATCTTAGTTTTGAATCATATGTATTTGTAGTCTGTTTGAATTTTAAATGAAATGTTGTCACCTACAAGACTTCTGATTGTTCAGACCTCTGCATACCTAAGGTTTATTTTGCTCTAGCATCTTGGCCTTTCCTTGACCTTCTCCTCAACAAGTGCTTCCGTATGCGTGTTTTCATCATGTTGAAGCACAGGTGTAAGGAAACACACTCTGGTCCAGAGTGACTCTAGTTGCTATATATGTGGTAACAAGACTGACATTATTGTTCTTGCTGGAGACCAAAGGAAGGAAGAATGATCCTTTGAGTCTGTCCAGCCAAGGAGCCAGTTCCTTTGTTGTATTCTTTAGCCAGCTTTTCGGGGGAGTCTTCTCTTAGTATTTATCTCATATTTGCCTATGGTTATTAAAGCTTGATTTTAGAGGACAGCTAGTCCTTGAAGTTAAGAGATATTTATTGTTTCTAAAATACTGCTTGTGGTCCCTACTTTGTGATCACCTTTGTAATTATTGTTATCTTCGTACATTTTTTGTAGATTAAGGAAACTTATTCTTTTATAATATGACATTTCTAGTGTGCATGTTAAACACTTTTGTGATGAACAGAAGCCTTCCATTTGTCTTAGTCTGCATGCCATAGGCTCCCATTAAAATTTAAAACTATAAGATTGTTTCTATTTTTTTGTAATACACATAGGGCTCAAGTCTTTCCTACCTCTACCCCATTTTACTTCTCTCCTGATTAGTCAGTCATGTAAGGTAATTAACGTTTGTGTATTGTTCTTATCAGTCCTCAATTTTTGACTAGTGTTGGGCTAATAATCATTGAGGGACTGAGAAACTTTCTGACATGAGTTCATCTCATCTCCTCCATGTGAACTGGTAGCAGGAGTCCTGGTATTGATTTAGATGAGTCTGGAATAGGTTAGAAGATTAATAAAATAATGCTTGAGTGCCCTAAACTTGAGCCTTTTTTTCTATTTATTCCATTGAAAGTAGGTTCAGCTGCAGCCCGGAAAGAAATCATAAGAAACAAGATCCGAGCAATTGGCAAGATGGCAAGAGTCTTCTCTGTTCTCAGGTACTGATACATTTTTCTGATTGTTTGCAGAAACTATTTCATTGTATTTTATGAGCATTGTTCTGGTTGATACTAAAAGCAACTGGCTTTCTTTTATATTGAAACTAGTTGTAGGGTTGTATACTGTTAAAGGGAATAGAAATTCATTTGAAGTGATGTTTTGTTTGCTTGCTTTTGTTTTGTTTTGTGGTGCTAGTATCAAACCCAGGACCTAAAACATACTAAACACAGTCTGCCACTGGAATTTAATCTTGTGATGAAACCACCGAATTTATACCTTGAAAATTAGACCAGGAAAGATTCCTGGTGAATTTTCTCATCCATATAATCCTATATTTGTTTTATGAGAGTACAACTTAGCTTTCTTGGGGTTAAAATTTAGGAAGACGATGTTTCAGGAAAACAATATATGCTTCAATTATGTCTCCCCTCCTAAATGAAACATTTAGAATATGGGAAAATAAGTATCTTGGAATTAGAAAATATGTTCATAACAATGAATGTAATAAATTATATACATGGACTATGTCTGGGCCATAGCTCCTCTTTTAAAGTAAATACTTATTGATAGATTTTTGTTTTGTTCCTTTTTGCTTTTTGAAATTTTGGGGATCAAGCCCAGTGCACTGTGCATACTAGGCAAATGTACCTCTGAGCTACTAATCCTTCTTACACTTGTTAAATTTCTCTGCTATAGGGAGGAGAGTGAAAGTGTGCTGACACTCAAGGGCCTGACTCCCACAGGGATGTTGCCTAGTGGAGTGTTGGCTGGAGGACGCCAGACCTTGCAAAGTGGTAATGATGTTATGCAACTTGCTGTGCCTCAGATGGACTGGGGCACACCTCACTCTTTTGCTAACAATACACATAATGCATGCAGGGAACTCCTTCTGCTTTTTAGTTCCTGTCTTAGCAGCTGACATACGCAGGGTATTATATGATAGGCATCTGATTAGTGTCTGGCCAGGGCATAATATTGATAGAGCGAGTTGTCTTTTAACAATCAGTTCCCCAGCTTTTCATAAAGTGATATGGGAACAGCTCATGTCATAATTCTGAAATATTTATTCATTTGTTTAATGCACCCTTTTCTTTTAAAAGCCTCAATCAAGAATGTGAATCAGGGATATATATATATATACATAACTAAAATGGAAATGTAATTCCAAGTTTCTTACTTTTAAATTTTACATAATTGTATTAGATTATTGCTTATATTTTCAAGTATTTATTTTTTGAGTTAAAAATCTGCTTAGGCCCCAAACTTCCTTAAAGCACTCATTTGCCAAAAGATTTATGCCAAGCTTTGTACCCTGGTAAATGATTAGAGTTTGTTTTCTGTGGTGTTTGTCAAATGTTCTATGTATAATTGACTGTCTGTAACATGCTGTTTCCTTCCTCTGCAGATATAGCTGCTTTCCTAAATCTGTCTGTCTTTCTTTAGGATAGCTGTATGTCTGTAAATATATGTTCAATTAAATTACTCTATCAGACGCTTGTCTGTCTTTTGATGTAGAAGCAGCTTTGTAGCACCTTGATTTTAGGTTTGCTGCATTTGTTGCTGCATTTGGTTCATTCTGAATATGAATGTAACATTACGTATTAAGCTATTGTTATGAAGGGTTGAATTTAAATCATGTAAGTCAAAATTGAAAGGGTGTTATTAAGTGTGCCTTTATTTTGCATGAAAATAAAAAAATTATACGTAAAGCATTCCTGTAATCTGGCTCATTGAATATTTTATGTTTCTTTTAAAAAGCTAACTTTATTGTTTTAAGCATCTGGGTAAACTTTGAAAGCCCATTACAGATTGAATAGAAAACAGAGGTGTGAATATTGCAGCCAATACACAGTAGCACACAGTCTTAATTTTTTTCCCTTATGGATAGAATACAAAATTTGTGATATGGAAAAAACTATACATAAAAGCAACTTTGACAGGCCATTGTTTTATTAAAATGGCAGTGATAGATCTGTTGTTTTTACTACAGTTTCTGATTGGTGTTATAATTAGTAAATTTTTAAAGTGGGGGGAAAAAAGGAATTTAAGTATTGGAATAAATTTCAAACTCACTTGTGATGTTATTTCACTCAGTTCCAAAACAAATCCTTTTTAATTAAAGTAATTTTTGGTAGACATAATTTTTAGTTCGTGTTATTTTATCATGTGTTGTTACCACTGGTGCAAACAAGAAGTACAGCTAGTACAGCAGTGGCGTTCATTTTGAATAGAAACTACATATAACTTCAGATTTCTATGATGAATGAGGTTTTTTTGTTTTGATTTGTTTTGTTTTGTTTTTTAAGTTTTTGTCACAGTTCTAGAGGTCTAAAAATATAGAACCTTGAACACTACTGAACGACTGGACTATATCCCATCCCTAGATCTCTTTTCTCTTACTTTTGGATTTAAAAGAAAGCTCCTTGTAATTTTCTTTGCCTTGAATTTTCTATTACAAATATTTTTAAATGTCGAAGAAAATTACATGAATGTAAATTAAAATATACTCTAAACTTTAAATATTCAGTAAAAATTTAAAAATTGTTACTAGTAAAGATCATTTTAATAAGGGAAAATACACCCTTTGTTTAGAAAAGAAAAAAACAAAAGATACCATATTTAAATAAATATACTTAACATCTCTCAGTTATCCTTGGATATATTATTAGTTTTATATTGTATCCATGGCAAACAGTGCTTTCAGATTTCACACTTAGCACCTGCTAATTACATGCTTTGTTGACAGCTTGGTACTTCTATTTATTCTTAATTTGCATGCAGCCTGAAGCTCATTCCTTCAACTTGGAAACCACCCTCAACTGCAGGGAAGGTTTGGGAGACAGCAGCTTTGCTGAAGGGACTGTCTGTTCCCAGCATAGAGTGAGTTACTGGAAGGAGCTGAGCGTGAGGGGTCTAATTTGGGAAACTGGACAGCTCCCTAGTTTTGCTAGGGACGGCTCTTGATGTTATGGTTTAAGCATTTGATTTAAGTTATTTCCCTAGCATATAGAAACCACATCTTTGAGATGTGTTATTAAAAGATTAATACTTTAAATATCTATAGATAACAAACTCTGATGTTAATGTATATGACTAAGAGGTAATATAAAAATGAATTTAACTCTTAAACTTCAAGCCTATTTTCAGATTATAGAAGGTACCTTTTCCATATCTTAAATTTTTTTTTTTTTTTTTTGGTTTAGTTTTGTTTTTTAAGACAGGGTCTCACGATAATAGCCTTGGCTGGCATAGAGTTCATAGACCAGACTGCCCTCAAACTTATACAGGTTCTCCAGCCTCTGCCTATGCCTGCTGGGATTAAATGCACAAGCACCACCATGCCCAGCTTCTTTTTATTATCTCTGAAGCTAATTTACATGTTATTTCTTGGGCAGAGGGGGTTGGTTTTTAAAAACTACAGTTCTGCTGCAATGTGATTTTTGGAGTTTTATATATCTGCACCCATAGTAATTTGATTTGGAATTAACCTTATAATTCTATCCACAACACAACCTATATGGGAAAATATATAGGTATCTATTTTAATAATGCCAAATTTCTTTTGATAATTTATTCTTTGTTGTATTAAAGAACGAAATAGTTAAAGGCAGCACTGTACTGACACTTATTAGCACTGTCACCTGTGTAATTAGTGAAGGAAGGAGACATACAGTAATGACTTTGAGATAGAATTTTACAATTGCCAAATGTTTCTTTCTAGTTTACTATTTAAGCTTCAGATGTTAATATGTCAGTTTTAAGCCTCTCAGCTTGACAGAATATGTAGCTTACTGTAAAATTTCATAGTTTAGAAAGTTTATTAGTAGGATTAAATTTTTTTAGTATAATTAACTAGATAGTAGTTCTCTTAATGGGATCAATTTTAGTCTTAATTTATTACCATATACAAGTTGGAGAGTACTTCATATATAATCACTTCTAGTATCACAAACTCTTATATTCTGATGGACACTTTTTTCTTCATTCCACTTTATGAAGAAAAATGTTCACATTCTGAAGGGGATATTAATGTTTGAGGACTAATAAATATAGATGGGTCTTTTTTCATTCTATTTTGTGCATTTTCTGTTTGTTTATTTGAGACAAGGTCTCTATGTAGCCCTGGCTGTCCTGGAACTCATAGAGCTCCACCAGCCTGAGTGCTGAGATCATAGGCATTACTGCCATGCCCAGTTAGGTGGATCATTTGTTCCTGTTTTCTGCCTGGGCAAGTTTTGTAGAATTCTTTCCAGATACAGAGTGCTAGGGTTTTTGTTTTTTTTTTTTTTTCCAAGAATGAGTTCCATGGTGGACATATAACGTGTATATCTGAGTAGAAATGTGATTTAATAGTTACGGAAAACTAAATCTTTATTCAATATTCATCCAACCTCTTGGATCCCCAAGTCACTTTACAAGACTACCTATATTTTTTAAGTTTAGTTTATAAGGATCTTCCATTCATAACTATTTTGGATGAAATAATGTCTAAATCATACTGTTTCTTAAAAAGATGTTTCAGAAATAAGTATTTTAATTACCTTTATTGTAGAAAAAAAGCAAAGCAAAAAGAATGTGACATTCTTATAACATGAGTGTGCACACTTTGGGTACAGAAAGGGTAATATTGTCAAGCAAGTACTATTATTCCTTGCATTTTAAAATTTTATTCCCCTTTGTCAACTTTTTATGGCTTAAACCCAAAAATAAATGAATATGTATCCTTTAAATTATTTTGTAATGTTATTTTATTATCTTATTCATATGGGTGTTTGGCCTGCATATATGTACAATGCACCGTGTGCATGAATGGTGTCCTCTAAATTAAGAGGGTGTCAGATCCCCTGGGACTGGCATTAGAGATGATTGTTGGATGTCAAGTGGTTGCTGGGAATCGAACTTGAATTCTCTGCAAGAACAGCTAATGCTCTGACCCATCAACTTTGCATTACCTAAAAAAGGCATCTTTGATTACAAAATACATGAGTAAATATTCAGTTCTTTAAATGTGCCAGTACAAGTTATACCAAGAATTTTTTTTCTTACATGATCCATATATCGTATCCAGATTATGAAATAATTAGGATTCATTGCCTGAAAGATGTTAGTTCCTTTCCTTAATGACTTTCTGATTAGTGTACAGGTTTGAAAAGATACCTAGTAGTAGCTTTTCTTTCTTCACCTAAGAATACAGTCTTGTCCCTTCTAAGCATATTCATCATCATGATAAACTTGATATAAATAGGATTTTTACAGTGTTATAGGTGTTTAGATAGTTAGGCAGTCAACATTAGAATAGGGTCAGGGTACAGTGGTATACACTTATAGCCCTTCAGCTACTCTAGAAACTGATGCAAGATGATCACTTGGTAAGGAGTTCAAGGCCAGCCTTCTTCAAAACAAACAAACCCCAAGTTCTTAGCATAGAAAATTGATCATTTTAGGCTCCCCCTAAAAAAACAGAACTTGAGAATTAGACTAATAAAACAAATTCAGAGTCCTTAAATTTCATCATAGTTATACCAGATTTTGTTGTTTATTCTTTGCACTGAAGGGACAGAAATCTGTTACTGACCCCCTCTAGTTTTTATCTTAGAGAACCAAGTGGTGATGAATGTTAAGAAGTGAAAGAAAGATCTTCTTGTTTGTTTTTCTGCTACAGTGCTATTATCATAATTTTCCTATAATGGTAATTCACTGATAAAACAAACAATGGAAATTTTTAGAACAATCAAAACAGTAAATTCAACATGAGTAATTAATACATACTGGAGTATATTTGCATGGGTGCTGAGGTGTCTGTCTTTACATTAGGTCTATATGTCCTGTGCTCTGATGTCATAGTACTGTGTGTAAGCTGTGCTGTGTTAGAAATTGGGGGATTGTATGGGGCTCTCTAATGTGGGTATAGTTTGTGTTCAATTGTAAATGATGTAGTTTGGGGTTACTGTGTTATATTAAGTGATCATTGCCTTTTCTGCTGTACAATATGACCCTTCTCATCTCTCTCATTCATTTTGCATGCCTCTGCTCACTTCTGTACAGCCACAGTTGAGGCTATTGAGGCTGAAAAAGGTACGATCAGAGTCCTTGCACTGGACAGGGATCTATGGTCTGTGGGTGGGAATCAGAGAATATCCTGTGGGTGTATCTTTTATGCCTAGCTCGCACAGATGAATCATACTGGCTAACTCATCAAGTTTAACAGTCACATTCCTCTTTTATTTAAATCACAATAGCTGATACCTGTATATATAATATATCTTTGCTCTTTTCTAGTATAATCTAGAGTTCATTGTTGCTGATTTCCTTAGCATATGTTATATATGTAGCAGCTATGTTGCCTGTTTTAGTGGACATTATTAAACTAACCCTGCAAGTAGAGATCTAGCCATATTTTGTCTGTTTATGCTACACAGATTTTTCCCCCTAAGTGAAACCCTCCATTAAATAAACACGTGAGTTTATTTTTTTACCCATTCTAGTACAGGAACTATTACTATAATGAGTTTTGTTTTGTTTCTTGCAGTTTGGGCTACAGTTTTATAGTTAAGATTATATTCATATGTATCAAGACTTAACTTGATATTACACACTTCTGTTTAGTGGCTGTAGCCATTTGTTTGCTTCATGCTTATATACAGTGCTAGAGATTAAATATATTAAACAGGCAGACTGTAAGTAATTGTATAGATATTTTTAACTAACATTTTGTTAATGGAATCTACCTCCTTCCAGACAAAGTAATATTGAATCCATAAATATTCATGTATGCTTGGCTTGGTGTTGAATGCTTATCTTAGCATTAGGGATGTTGAGTTAAGAGGATCATGAATTTGAGGTCAGGCTAAGCTACATAATTCCAGGTAGTGAGGCCCTGTCTCAAAACAGTTAAACCAAAAACCTTGATACTCAGGAAGGAGTGCCATTGGTTTTGATATAGCTTGTATTAATTAGCCAGAAGATGAAAGGAAACGTGTTTTTAAATGTAAAATTATGAATCCCTTTTGTTAGCATCCAAACACAGTTGTAACTTGGGAGGGCTTCCCACCCTTTTTATTTTACACTGCTGCTGCTGGGGTGAGCGTTCTTCACGGTAGTCCTTACCTGCTAAGTTTTACTTCAGTTCTTTTTCCTCCCAAGTTTCTAGTACATATTTGTGTGTTGAGGTTTGTCCATCTTTATCTTCCTCACTTGCCTCCTGTTTACTACTTCATGGTCACCATGTGATCTTAGGTCTGAGGTAAATAGGAGATAACTGGTTTAGTAGTAGCAGACAGATACCTTGAGACCATTGCCTATAGGCTGGTTTGTTTTTTGTTTTTTGTTTTTTTTTTTTTTTTTTTTTTTTTTTTTTTTTTTTTTTGTAAGCAGGGAAAGGTAATTTTAGTATTTTTGTTTTGATTTATTTAAAGTGAAGCAAACAAAACCATGCTAACTCGTCATCTATGAAGCTTTCTCCTTTTTATTTAGGATTAAAAATGTTTCATATTTTAATAGGGAGACTCAAATGGGGATAGAATTCAACTAAAGTAAAATTTAAATGTTGATATTTACAGTAATTTCTTTTCTTCTTAAAATTCGTTGTTTTTGAAAACTCAGAACTATTTTCACAATTACTGACTTATCGAATTTGCGTTTTGTTAAGCAATACGAGGATTCTCTCCACCACATAGAATCTGCAGTTTTGAAGAGGCAAAGGGTTTGGATAGGATCAATGAGAGAATGCCGCCCCGGAAAGATGCTGTGCAGCAAGACGGTTTCAATTCCCTGAACACCGCACACACCACTGAGAACCACGGGACTGGCAACCACAGTGCCCAGTGACCAGCGGCTGCCCAGGGACTCTCATGTCTTGGGCCCCAAATGGACAGATTACTTAAGGAGCTGGAGGGGTCGACCAAGCTGAGGATAAATATTGTAATCTCTCTGAAGAAACCATTGTGCTTTTTGAGACCTGTGCCCCCTTCCGGAATGGATGCTTGAGGGCCCTGGGGCTTGTGCCGTCTCTAAGATCGCTGCCACAGAGGAGAGCAGTGAGCAAGGGGCTTGGGGCAATTCCCAGTGGAGGATATCTACACCTCCATTTATGCTTGTGGTTCACACATTTACGTTTACAAATGAGATTTCCTTTGTTTTTCCCCTCAGTAGAATTAGATTTTTTCAACCATGACTTTAAATACAATCTTTAGAGTTAATGTGGAAAACACCCCCACCCCCACCCCATGAAATGTCTTTAAAAGGATGGATTAGCATGGTCTTAAAATATATTTCTGAGGTTACTAGATGTATTTTGAATTGTAGACAAAAATCTGAGAAACCCAGTTGGTGTTTATATAAAATGCTGACCTCAGGTCATAGTTCTTAAATGTGGCTAATTCTGTAACATAGTCTTGGTATTTTTCAATTATGAATGCATAAACTATTTCTAAGAAGACTCTTACTTGAACAAAATCCAAAAACCAATTTAGATTCTTTTTTGCCCATATCTTTTGAGATTTACACCCCAGAGATTTAAGGAAAAAAAAAAACTACATTTTAAAATTATGAAGAATTACAGAATTACTCATTTAAGGTACTTTAAAAGAAGTTTGTACATTGTCAAAGTAAATTTTAATTCAAATCATGTCTGTAAACTTGACGTATTTTGTGTATGCATGTTTTCATTTTGCAAATATTTAATATATAGACCTATGATGTACAGGTACAACATGTATAGGTTACGTAGATATGAGAAATTTTAGTTTATTGTGAGTACTCCAGTTGCTTAAAAAACCACCAGGGTGATTTGCTGCTGGCTTTGTATCATTTTTATGTTTAAATGCAAAGGAAATTAAAAATGTCTGGAAATGTTTCTGACTAAGTAATGCAGCCTAGAAGCAATGGTTCTCTTTAGCCCTTCAGATGTTAGTGGAAGCATAAGAGTCAAGACTGCATGTCGAAATTTTACTTTTGATAGTTACAGAACTGCTTGGTTAAACTAAATGGAACCATGTGCTAATTTTACAGTTACTGACCTGTACTGATTGCCACTGTAGTTTGGTATTTCCCTTTACTTTGGTGGCCTGCTTCCCTCATGCCCTGGAGTACAGCTCATAGCACCAGGCAGCGGAACCATCTGTTGTTTTGTTTGCCAGAAAGTGCACCCTGTATGGTCTTCTGTCTAAGTTGGAAATATTATGCATGTGCAGGACTATTCAAGTATTTTATAAACAGTAGCACACAATAAATTCCATGCATGGGCCGCTGCTCCTATCTCTGTGTTGGGTTTTATTTGGAAGATCTAGTCTGATTTAACCTTTTTATGCAATTTGTAAAATCTCTGTTAACGAAGCTAGGATATTTTTAGAAATTGTCCTATAGATAATTAATGATGATTTCATGAGTTAAATTCTTGTCTTCATAAAATTTTATTTTCCCCTTCAACTTTTGTTATACTTTTCTATTTAATGTAAGTAGTTGAGTATTGAAGAACTTTGGATGCCTACAGTAATTTTCCAAAATATAATATAATATTTGAAGTGGTAGGATGCTTGTCAGTCATGTGCAAAGCTCCAGGTTCAACCTCTAGTACCATACATAAAATAAAGTCACTGTTTTCACCTACTCTGGGTTGGAAGACATGTTCTACTCTTGAACTTTGTTAGAGTGA
Source organism: Mastomys coucha (assembly GCF_008632895.1). Lineage (NCBI taxonomy): Eukaryota > Metazoa > Chordata > Mammalia > Rodentia > Muridae > Mastomys > Mastomys coucha. The sequence goes on along the minus strand of NW_022196915.1, from coordinate 7,243,698 downwards.
TACTGATAAATTGAGTATTTTAACAATAAGCAAAAATACTAATATTAGGTTGCTCTGCCTCCTCTGCCATTGTTGAATTGCGTATAACATTGTGTAAATTGAGAACTTGCTCACAATTTATAATATGGCAAGTAACTTTAAACAGTGGCTATGAGACATATAAGGCATCATTTTATATCAAAATGTATATTCTAGGCAGATTCCAGTTAAAAACACTCGAAATTATTAACTATAGTGTCTAATATAATATTAAATTGTAAATCAATCCATTAGCTGCCTCTAAAATTACTGTGTAATATATACTTTGAAGATTTTTCCTAATTTTGTTTTATGAAAATTACACATTGTTAGCTGGGCGGTGGTGGCACACGCCTTTAATCCCTGCACTTGGGACTCAAAGGCAGGTGGATTTCTGAGTTCAAGGCCAGCCTGGTCTACAGAGTGAGTTCCAGGACAGCCAGGGTTTCACAGAGAAACCCTGTCTCGAAAAAAAGAATAAAAAGGAAAATTACACATTGTTAAAATAGAGACTTAACTAGTATATTAAGTGCTAATAACTTCGTAGCTCTATAATTTATTGCTATATTCATGGTTATATAGTGTTTGTGGGAGTCATAGGTAAACAAAAAGCATCATTATCAACTTGTAGGATTACAGGTTAGTGATTAAAAATTAAGGAGAAAGTAATAGAACTCAAACAAATATACCTGAAAATGGTAAAGTTGGGGGCTGAAGAGATAACTCGGTGGTTAAGATCTCTGGCTGCTTTTCCATTGGCCCTGAGTTCAATTCCCAGCAACCACATGGTGGCTCACAACCAACAGTAATGAGATCTGATTCTCTCTTCTGGTATACGTGAAGACAGAGCTCTCGTATATAATAAGAAGCAAATAAATCTTAAAAAAAAAAACAAAAAAAGAAATAGGTAAACTTTAAAAAAAGAAAGAGGAGGCTGGCTGTCACCCAGCCTCACAGACTTCTTTCAAAATTAATAAAGTATGAAATTCTTTCTAACCCCTACCCTACCCTCTCCTTCCTTTTTTTCTGAAAATAATCTATGTAGCTCAGATTATCCTTCAGTTCATCTATCTTCCTGCCTCACCCTCTCAAGGACTAGGATTTTTATAGGAATGGACTATCATGCCTGGCTTTTCATCTTCATGGATAGTTTTACCAAAAGTAGTGAAATGTTTAGATAATTTTCATTACAACTCATGATACAATTTGTGGAAAATTCAGATCTCTAAATTGTTTCTTTAAGTGTCTACCAATATAAGTAGTGACACTACAATAGAAATATCTGCCATCAGTTTTTTTCTCCTTTTACTATCCTTTATCTCCAAAAGTTGATACTTCTGAGTTATCAGAGTCAGTCTGTGCTTTCTTTTATCTTTTTTAAAGATTTATTTATTTATTTACTTAATGTATATGAGTACACTGTAGCAGTCCAGGCACATTGGATCCCATTACCGATGGTTGTGAGCCACCATGTGGTTGTTGGGAATTGAACTCAGGACCTCTGAAAGTAGTCAGTGCTCTTAACCACTGAGCCATCTCTCCAAACCCCCACCCTATGCTTTCTTATATTTTCTGGAGTTCAGGCATCAGCAACAGAACTTTTTTTTTTTTTTAACTATATGTAAATACACTGTAGCTGTCTTCAGACACTCCAGAAGAGAGCATCAAATCTCATTATGGATGGTTGTGAGCCACCATGTGGTTGCTGGGATTTGAACTCAGGACCTTCAGAAGAGCATTCAGTGCTCTTACCCGCTGAGCCATCTCTCCAGCCCCCAGGAACAGAACTCATAACCTCATTGAAGATAACCATTTAATTTTGAAGTTCCTTTAGTTTGAATTTGACCTGAAATCTTTATCACAATGATAACCTCTATTTAATATGCAGTCTTTGAATATTATAACTGATTTCCTTTGTTTACAGCTATTCTATATAGTGTTGTGCAATGTTTCATTGACTCCTTACTTGTGTGTAGTTCCTGTTTTCTATAGTTTGGGAATCCTTTGGAATCCTTTCTTGGTATCAAAACTTTATAAAGTTGTATACTACATTTTAGCACCCCATTGTCAGAAGTTCTGTCTTCCATAGTCAGGTAAGTGACAGCAGAGGTTAAATATAAGTTAAAAAAAGGAGGGGGGCTGCCCAGGATCACTATCCAAATATCAGCTGTTAGAGTCTTCAGCTCAGTAGTTATAAGTGGAAAGGAGCACTTCCTGTATCGGCAGCATCCTTTACCAGGAGTGAAAAGATAATTGTTTTCCATCCCTATAAATAATATATATTTTTACTCAGTAACTCAAAATTGGTCTTACTTATTTTCATACTTCAAAAGCATTTCTTCTCCTATTGAAAATGTCGTGTAGAATGTCCTTTGAGAATACCTTACACATGGGTGAAGTGATTTTTTCCAAAGTAGTTCTTGTTTTTTCTGTAGTTAAGTTCCTTGTACCATTAAATGGCACTTTTCTTCTGCCTTCTTGGGATAATTATATTTGTACTTGATCCTATTTTGGACATTGTTGGGTTCTATTTGACAAGCTACAAAAGGACATCAGGTGTGGAGAACTCATCCTGGGTCTAGACTGATACCCACATTTTCCAGTGATTCCTTTTCTTTGGTTTGGTGCCTATCTTTCCAGCCAAATACTGATTCCCTAATTAATCCCAAGGGATTCCCCCCTCCTAATGAAGCTGTAAAGTGAGAGCAGAAATCTACCTTGAGAGACATCCAGGAAATAGTAGGTTTCATCTTTCCTCAGCTTGCCTGTCTTTGGTGAGTTGGAAAGTGTTGACAGAGTCTTGAGCCCTCTTGGCAGAGAATAAGGGTCAGAAAGAGAACTCAAGCAGATGTCCAGGTCCTTACTTGTCTCGTTAGGGAGAATTCATCCTTGTCTGTCTGGTTGGCAGGGCACATGTTAGTCACTGAGACCCAGCATTTCAGCAGTTTGCAGAAGTGATATGAACAGACAGCTGCAAGTGAGACACAGCCTAGTTCTGAAGAGATGAAGCATTCACTTCACTTGGAAGAAAGAGAAGGAAGGAAGCCTAGGGCTTAACAGGGTAAGTTACTTTCCCATTAATCTGTCTACTTAGTTCATTTTATAATTCTGTAAAGTAATTATCACTTGAGGGAGTGTTAATCACTGACTAAGCAGCTAATGTGGTTAGAATAGCAATGTCCTAAATGTACTCAACCCCCTTCTCCCCACATTTGGGGGTTTTGTTCTTTGATTTCTGAGACATTATCCAGATTGGGCTCCCTATGATCATCCTGCCTCAGCTTCCTGAGTCCTGGAACAAATGTCCATCACCGTGTAAGCCTTCTCCTACCCTATTCAAGGAGCCCAGTAATCATTTCTGCTTCCCTGGGTCTTCCCACTTCGATCCAAAAGATGTTTTGTATTTGCTGATGGATTTGAGAAACTTTAGTGTGATCTCCTGGTCTGGAGACAGTGCAAATATGACTGTATCTTATGTGAAATATGGCACTTAGTTAATAAGGAAGGAGAAAGAGGGGAGTGTGGTGTTTAGCATAGGTTAATATTTTAGGGTAGACTTTGGAGATGAAGGTAAGAATTTTTCTAGGAGCTAGCTTACACTTTTATAGTTAGTGTTTTCTCTGAGTCATGGATGACTTAAACTCTGGGGAGTTCTAAGTGCTTTCTGGTTTCACCCTTCCATGTCCTCTGGGTCTCCCCTTCTCCCCGTTGCTGTTCTCAGTGTGTACTCCTTGAACCTGGAGGAGCTTAGGACTCTGGGAAAGCTAAAACCAGGGTTTGGGTCTGCAATAGGCAAATTCAGAAATGATTACACACTTGCACACAAACACAAGTGTAAAGACCTGTCTTCTCATTCCTATATTCTCACCTTCCTATCAAAAAGTCAGTACATTTATAACTTAGGTCATCAGTGTGCTCTGAATATAGAGGAGTTTATGATATTAGAGATTCGCCATAACCACTTTTTCCTTCAAGTGGTATGCTACTTTTGATTTCTGTCTAGTTATATCTACCCTTCTACATACACAGAAGTTTATGACCCACTTTCAGCTACACAGTTCAAGGCCAGCCTGGACTACATGATACCTTATCTCTAAACAAAGTGATGGTAGGTGGACTGGGGTTTTGCTTAGTGGCAGACTATTTACTTGGTATAGGCTTAGATTTGATCCCTGGCATTGTTGAAGGAAGGATAAATTATAGGAATAATTAAGTCAATTCGTGGAAATGGGGTTCAGAAGTATGAAGACAAAGAGAATCTCTTCTTTGGAACAGGGAAATGACTTTTGCAGCCCATTATGGCCTGGCAAAATTATGATCTAGAAAAAGAAATAAAGATGGGTATGAGCTTGATGATTATGGAAAGAGTCTGTTGATTTTGATACCTGTATACATTTTGTAGCTGCATGATGATTCTGGAAAGTTCCCTTTAACAAATCTGATTGAAACGGATCAAATGTCAGGCCATTTTTATAACAAAACATGATCCCTAATGTGAACCCTGTTACCTTGTTTGCAGTAGAACCAACTTCTGCCAGTGTTGTTATCCTCTATCCTTTCCTTGTCCCTGGAGACAGTAAACCTGGATATTAATAACTTTATCCTCTCTGTGTCTATAGATATTTTTATTTCTTAAAGTTTTCCAGGTTGAGGAAAATTTTACATATTAAATGAAAACTTTTAAAGTTAGCAATAAAATGGCATTTAGTGCTCTCTGTACGTAGTTTTTTTGATGTAGTATATATAGTGTTGCTATAATACTCTCCTGGTGTTCATGGAGCCCTGGGTTTGATTCTCATCCTTCATAAACCCAGCATGGTGGTACATATTTGTAGTCAGAATGAACATTCATGAGATAGAGACAGAAGAATCAAATATGAAGCTTATTCTCACCTCATTAGGAAGTTAGCTGTCAGCTTGGGATACTTGAAACCCTGTCTCAAAAGTTCTTTTTAGTTAATTAAAAAATTTTAAGTATATTCACAATGTTAAACAACCTCTGTATCTAGATCTGAAACATTTTCATTCTTAAAAA